>NC_054538.1:17444654-17810742 GCF_017654505.1 Polyodon spathula | reverse complement strand
GTCTGCATATGACATGCCTTTTAAGCCCGGAATAATTCTGGTCGCTCTTCTTTGCACTCTTTCTAGAGCAGCAATATCTCATCCGGCCCAGGGGATTTGTTTATTTTAAGAGCTCCTAGTCCCTTCAACACTTCTGCCTCAGTTATGCTAAAGTTATTTAAAACTGGATAGGAACTGGATGACATGTGGGGCATGTTGTCAGTATCTTCCTTTGTAAAAACTTGTGAAAAGTAATCATTTAATATATTTGCTATTTTTTTTTCTTCATCTACGATTTTGCCATTTGTATCTCTTAAACATTTAATCTCCTCTTAGAATGTTCGCTTGCTGTTGTAATATTGGAAAAACATTTTGGAATTGGTTTTAGCTCCCTTAGCAATGTTCATTTCTATTTCTCTCTTGGCCTTTCTAACTTCCTTTTTGACTTGCATTTGCAGTTCCATGTACTCTTTCTGCGTACTTTCTTTTTGATCCTTTTTTAATGCTCTGTAAAGTGCCTTTTTTCGCTGAATATTTTTTTAAATTGATCTATTAAACCATTTTGACAATTTAGTTTTACATTTAGATTTGTCTACTTTAGGGATATAATTGTTTTGCGCCTCTAGTACTACATTTTTGAAGAACAACCATCCTTCTTCTGTGGGTGTTTTCTCTATTTTACTCCAATCTACTTCTGTTAGTCTCTGTTTCATACCTTCATAGTTTGCTTTTCTAAAATTGTAAACCTTAGCTTTAGTCATTACTTTTGGGGATTTAAAAAACACTTCAAATGAGACCATGTTGTGGTCTGACTTTGCCAGTGGTTCTCTGACCTCTGTTTTAGTTATTCTATCTTCGTTATTTGAAAAGACTAAATCAAGGCATGCCTCCCCTCTAGTCGGTGCCTTGACAAATTGTTTTAGGAAGCAGTCATTTGTCATTTCCACCATTTTATGTTGGGGGAAGTTGAAATCCCCCATTAGTATGGCTTCTCCTTTACTACACGCATTTCTAATATCATTGTATAACAGATTATTGTGCTCACCGTCTGAATCTGGCGGTCTATAGCATGCTCCTATTATTATGCCTTTTGAATTTTTGTCTGTTATTCTGACCCATATTGATTCGGTTTCATTTTCTTTGTCCAGGTTTAACACCTGGGCTTCAAGACTGTTTCTTATGTATAGCGCTACCCCTCCTCCTCTTCTGTCCTGCCTGTCTTTCCTATACAGTGTATACCCACAAATATTATATTCATCCCCATCACTCTCAGACAACCAAGTTTCTGTAACACCTATCACATCATAGTTACCTGTTAGTGCAGTAGCTTCAAGTTCTAGAATTTTGTTTCTGATACTTCTAGCATTTAGATAAATACATTTAATGGTTGTCTTACCTGAGTTGTTGTTCTTGTTTTGATGCGGTCTCCCTTCTGTTTTTTTGTTGATTTCTCCCCCCTTCCTTTCTAGTTTAAATGCTTCTGAACCTGCTCGAGGATCTTTTCTCCGAGTAGACTGGTTCCCTTGTTATTTAAATGCAGTCCACCCCGTCTATATAGATAGCCCTCGTTGTAGAATGTGGTCCAATGATCAAGATAGGTGAAGCCTTCCCGTGTGCACCACGTCTTCAGCCATGCGTTTTGATTAATTATTTCCAGCTGTCCATATGGTCCTTTGCAAGGTGCCGGTAGTATACCAGAAAATACCACAGTTTTGGTTTTCTCTTTTAATTTCCTTCCTAGCTCTCTGAATTTGTTTTGGTCTGTCTCTTCCAATGTTGTTTGTACCGATGTGGACGACTACTACCGGGTTGTCTCCTGTTCGTTCTAGGAGCCTGTCCACGTTCTCAGTGATGTGCTTGACCGAGGCTCCCGGAAGGCAGCACACTGTTGTAGTAAGGGGGGCCAAACTGCGAATTGAACTTGCTGTGTTTCTCAATATGGAGTCCCCAACAATCATGACCTCCCTTCTTTTTGCTGTCTGGTCACCACTGTCAATAGGGTCCTGGATGTTGTTCCTTTCATTCTCTTGTTGTTGGTTCTGCTCATCAAAATTCTGAAGTGACTCAAATCTGTTGGTTGTTTTGATTTCTGGTGGTTGTGTTTGACGAAGTTTCTTTTTTTCCCTGCTTCTGCCTACCTGAACCCAGCTGTTCTGACCTTCTATCTCCCTGGTGGCTTTCAGTCTGTTAGGGGTGATGCAGACTCCCATGAATTGTGGGTGTACCAGTTCCTCAAGATCCTGTTGCTGTCTCACTTCTTCCAGCTCCATTTCTAGCATACTTACTAGTTTATGCAAATCCTGGATCGCTCGGCACTTTACGCACACTTGGTTTAGCTCCACTGGGTTTTCTCGGATTTCCCACATCAAGCAGGTGTCACAGATTACTGGCTTGAAGACCATGTTGAGGTTTTTTTTTTTTTTTTTTGAGGTTTAGTTTCTTCTGCAGCCGTCAACCTGCTTTCAAACGGTTTCTAAACTGCTCTGTACTTTTCCACGCCTGTACTTCTCCCACTCGCTGTCGCTGGGAAGACTGCCTCGTTTAACTGCGTTGTTCTGCTGTGCTGTTGGCTCCTCCCCTCGCCCGTGTCTCAGAACGGCGCTGAATTTGAATCAGCTGCTCCTAGTTTCAGCTTGTTTGTTATCAGTAAAACACACGTGGCTGTTTGACTTTGAGCTGCTGCTGTGTTTCCCCAGTGTCCTCTGTTTTCTGATTAAAGCAATTCAAGATGCAATTTTTCCTTTCTGCTTCGAAACTGCTCTGTACTTTTCCACGCTGTACTTCTCCCACTCTCTGTCGCTTCCACATGACAGATCTTAACACCACCATTGATTTCTAGACCAATGCATACGATACTAATCAGTAAAATGAGGTCAGCTAAAAAATCGTCTCTCTCTTCAGATCATTAAAATGTTTTTAAAGAGACCACACTTACTATGTTTAAGTTGCACACTGTTACAACCTTTATGTTTAGCAGTAATATATTTATGTCAAGACCTCACGTCATTGCTGCAGGACAATATACAGTAAAATGCTGATGAACTGAGGAGGTTAAGCCAACTTTGAAACCCTATTCCACAACATATAATGTTTTGTCGGTCAATTTTCTATACTCTTAATTATTAACTACAAAAATCCCATGTTATTACAAAAATTGAAAAACAAACAGCTACAGATTCAAAGTAATCTTTCATCTTTAAAGCTTATATAATGCCATCTTGTTTCATCCATATAGAACAGACTGGTAATTTGATAAATGGAACTCTAATGTGGTTCATTGTCTTTTCACAAGCCATGCAATTAATCTTTTTATTTTTTGTTGTGGATCTGCCTTCTTTCTTAACTACAAAGGCATGCTTATAAATGGTCATGTGCTGAAAACCAGTTCAGAATCATTACATCTAAAGTCACAGATCCTGTCGGCAATGCCTTTTATGGTCACTGGAAAGCAATGCAAGTTAGAAACACACATGCAGTGGGTCCCACAAAGAAGTTCCTCAGTATCATGTTAAACTGGAACAAAACCTTGATCTGAATTATAGCTTGTGTTTGTAGAAGACTCCTCATTGACTGTTTCAAAAGATGGGCAGTTAACTTTGCAAATAAACATGGTAAATTGAAATTTTGTTTTATATATATATTGAGTGTGTATATATATACACACACACACAGTGGCTTGCAAAAGTATTCAGACCCCTGACCAATTCTCTCATATTATTGAATTACAAATGGTAATGAAGCAAATTCTCTTGCAGTATTTTCCTGTATTTTGCTCCATCCATTCTTCCTTCAATTGTAACAAGATGCCCAGTCCCTGTTGATGCGAAGCATCCCCACAGCATGATGCTGCCACCACCATACTTCACTGTAGGGATGGTGTGTCTTGAGGCATGGGCAGTGTTAGGTTTGCGCCACACATAGCGCTTTGAGTTTTGGCCAAAAAGCTCTATCTTGGTCTCATCTGACCACAAAACCTTTTCCCACATCGCAGCTGGGTCACTCTCATGCTTTCTGGCAAACTCCAGACGTGCTTTCAGATGGTACTTTTTGAGTAACAGCTTCTTCCTTGCCACCCTCCCATACAGGCCAGTGTTATGCAGAGCTCTTGATATGGTTGACTGGTGCACCATTACTCCACTCCCAACCATTGAACTCTGTAGCTCCTTCAAAGTGATTGTTGGCCTCTCTGTGGCTTCTCACAAGTCTCCTTCTTGTTGGCAGTGCCTGGGTGGGGTGATGCAGCTTCCACTTCCTGATTATTGATCCAACTGTGCTCACTGGGATATCCAAACACTTGGATATTATTTTGTACCCTTTCCCTAATCTATGCATTTGTATTACTTTATCTCTAACTTCTGTAGAATGCTCTTTGGTCTTCATTTTCCTTCAGATTCACAGCCTTATCAATGATCCTTCAACAGTGGGGTTTTTATCCAGAAAATGTGACAGCAACTTTAATGGTTCACAGGTGGAGGCCAATTAAGGTAATTGTGTCCTCGTTAGGGCAATTTCTTTCATCGGTGCAAACTGGGAGCTTCCACAGCACAGGGGTTGAATACTTATGCAAGCAAGATATTTCAGTTTTTTATTTTTCTTAAAAATATTTCCCAACATAAAACCAATGTCACCTTACAATAATTGATTCTGAGTTTCAGTGTTTAAAAATAAAATATCAAACAGAACGAAATTTCAATGTACCATTTGTAATTCAGTAATATGAGAGAATTGGTCAGGGGTCTGAATACTTTTGCAAGTCACTGTATGTGTATGTGTATATATATATATATATATATATATATATATATATATATATATATATATATATATATATATATTAACATTGTATATGATACTGTGCATCTGTGAAAGCCATTGTTTAAGCTCATTTTTATTATTTTTATTATTTGGGTGCAAACCAATGCCAAAGTCTAAACTCTGAAACATTCCTAAATTTGGAGTTCAGGGGATGTGACTAACATTTCACGGCACTTGACATGACTCACATGAACTAAACAATATCTTGCTAATCTAATACTCCAATTCCCTTAAAGGAATCATGCATCTTGCAGACAGCAGGCACATTCTATCAGTTGTTTACATAAAGAGTGATGAAACACCATTCAACATTCTCTTTCCTTCTTAATCATAAGGAGTGTGCAGGACTCCGATTAGGAAATGGGCAGGGCCAAACCACAAGCACGCGGGGCCAATCAGAAGTGGACATGGTCACAGACGTTGTGTAATAACGCTTTCTGACCAATAGTGTATGATTCAATTTTTGGGTCCCAGCCACTTTTAATGTGACCACTTCCAATTAACCCAGTCTATCTCTATTTTGGCCATGCTAATTTCCAAATTGGAATCACCTCAGTTAATCATATATATCATTTTTTAAATATTTTTGTGACTTTATGCTTTATGTTGCTGTTGTACCCAATACCAAATCAATTTCACTGTCCTGTAACGTAGTAACATTTTAGGGAGCTGTGCCCATAAACATTGAGGCCCTCAGAGTTCAATATGCTGTGTAGACTTCCACTGTTAGCCTTTATTCAGTTTCTCCACTTTGCCTAGCTATCTCTGTGTTTAATGTTGAAAACAATCAGCTGTAAAAACTTCAGGCAGTTCTACATTATCAGTATTACAGGTGCCATGGTTGCTGTATAAAAAGAGAGGTATTATAAAACAGGTACACTGGACATCTGCTGCAGCTGCAGTGGGCAAACTGATATGGAGTATATCATTTCTATTGTGGCTAGCTTTACTTTGATGGATTTGTTTATTTCCACCGTTTTATTATATCTTAGGTAAATATGTTGTGTCGCTTGTGGTTATCTTTTTATTGTTAAAAACAAAAACAACAAAAAAATGTGTACATTTAATAATAAAACCAAGATCCACTGGTCTATAGTGAATATTAAATACAACTAAATGAGTGCCACTATGTTTAATCATTTGAAATGTTTGGTACTAAATACTGATTCTTTGAATTACTGAATACATATATTGTACCTGTGCTATACATCTGATTAAAAAATAAAAGTAACACAAGCTAGTTCATCATTCAGACTCCAGAAACCTACCTCAATGTACAAACTAATAATAATGCATGGATATTTCATTTGTGTTGTCAGTTCCTCCATACATGAACCCAAAAGAGCCCCCTCTAGTGGCAGATACAATAAACACGAGCACAACAGTATGTAGTCTTTAGGGCTAGCAGTAGCGTGTCAGTTTGTGGCCCAGTCATACAGTTACTATAAATAAAAATGAAAGGATGGTAAAATATAGATATTGTAGAAAATTGTTAGGGAGATTAAAAAAACAAACACTAAAATCTGTCAAGCTTGTAATCAACCTATGAAATAATCACAAGCTTGTTGTTTACTGTCAAGAAATAAATGTACAGTATGTATGTACAGGACTCCCTACTTGTTTAAGTTAGGAGTCAAACACTTGTATATATTCTGCTTTGTCACTGTGAGATTTAGGATGCATGTTTGTAGGGTTATTTAGGTTGTATTGTCTATGTTTTTGTGATGCTGTTCCACTATGAAAGGTGCTATATAAAATATTGATTGATTGATAGATATTGTATTATACATCCCCAGTTGGATGCAGTACAGTACATAAAAAGTTGCTATAAAAAAAGAATGCAATCAAAATATGCAGTGCTGTATGCTTAAAATAGGCTACACTTCATATAGTGAGGTAAAACTTATGGCAGAACTATTTATGCAATTGTAGAGCAAATGTTTTTAAAACTTCATTAGGGTTAGCCATTGTTTGTCTGCGATATAAACTTTACCTCTGCACTTATAGATGTATTACACTTTATGTATAGGCCACCTTTTTATTTGATCTTTCTATTAATGTATCTCTATTATTATTATTATTATTATTATTATATTATTATTATTATTATTATTATTATTATTATTATTATTATTATTATTATTATTTAGTTGTTCAAATAATAGACAGGTAATTCCATCAGTACTTCATTCTTTCTTAAAGGCCTGAAATGTTTTATATCAAGACTCTGGAAATGTTCCAGACTGCTGTAACTTATCCAATGTAACGTGTGGGTTTTGATTATATTTTGTATGTAGGCTGTTACAGGAAATACAGAGAGCTTGAACTCCTGTAAACTGAAGACACATGAATAGTTTAGTAATAATAGTTTTATTTTCCACAATAATAAAAAAAAAATATTTGAATTGATAACTATGTCTTAAAATTCCTTTCCATTGGTCAGTTTTTTTTTTTTTTTTAAACATGCCTTTCATGCTTTCTCTGGAATGTCCCCCGATTGAAAACTGCAGGGTGGAGATGGCAGATTAATGTATAGTAATATTACCTTGACTGCCACCTGCTGGTAAAAAGCAGTACAGCACGATTTATTATATTTATTTATTTATTTATTTATTTATTTATTTTAAATTCTACGTCAACGCTGCTTGTAAACCAAGTTAGTGAGATAAATTACTAAAAGTGCTCATTGGTAAGGCACAAAACAGCTTTCCTTTCTCATCAGGAACCATTATTTGCTGCTTTAGTTTTTAAAGGAAGGAAATAGTGTGGATTTGCATCCGCTTTTCACAAGGGAGAACAGAGAGGATAAACCAGGACTCTGGGACTGCATTTGAATTATCGAGCTGCTATGCTTTTTAAAAAGTACCATATGACAAAAAACTACGATAATGTACACGTATGACAGAATCATTATCTACGCAATTATTTGCTGATCAGTTTTATTTTTTATTTGTTGGTTTTTAAAATACTATAAAGATGGCGGTACTGGAATTAAGGTGCAGTTATTTGGGTCAGTGGCAATAAGTAGTTGATATCTGGATTGGATACCAGGCTCGTAACATACTTTGTATACATGTGTGTTTATCTGTATGGACTAAAATAGAGGATAAATTCAGACAGACCAAAATTGCTTAATACTATTGTAGGTAAACCAATATGGCTGGGCAGTAATGGCTTTGATTTGACTTATTTGATTCATTATATATGATCGTGAATAGAAAATACAGCACAGACACTTACCCAGATTCAATAAGAAAAATGCAGTGGCAGTTTATGACCCACGTAATTTCTTTGTTTTATAGTGCTATACAAACCATAATCATGTTTTAAAAAATTACAAACCTAATACAGGGGTTTCCTGTAAAACCGTACAACTTCATTCTAACTAGAAATGGTCATCGAAACGAAAATGTAAAAATAAAATATGTTTTAATGAGCCACACAATTTAATACATGGCTTCATAATATTGTACACATACTATATGGGCAGTGTTGTGACTTCTCACGAGTGTTGCGATTCTATCTCTGTGTGCTGTTCAGTTTGTCTCACCCTTAATCCAGCCAGACCTTTTCATGTTCAGATCCCTCTGTCCTTGAAAGCACTCTTTTGCTCCGATTGTGATACATTTTGATTGATTTGAAGTGAATTACTTTGAGATCAGTCATAAGTTCTGATAGAATCCAGAAAGACTGCATTGGGTATTATGTTGCTGATGTTTATCTGGAAAAATATATGTGAGGCGAATGCTATATGTCACGTACATGTTGAGTACCTTAGCATCTCAGATTGAATCGCCAGCAGTGAAAGTGAAGGAAACAATAGCTTCGCTAACGGAGCCTTCTTTTCATATATCTGCCAAGCCTTCAGTAAGGCTGTCACAGACTCCAGTCAACTGGAGTGCACCAGGTCACACCCATAGCAGTGTTACACAACCCAGATCAAGATAACAACAGAGTACGTGGAAAAGATCAATAGCAACAAAACTGTGCCTTTTATTGAGCTGTAATCCCACTCCTACAATTCACTCAAAAAATGGCTCTAAAATTTAAAAAAACTCTTATTTATTTACACTATTCTACCAAGACGAGATAACATTCTGGAGTAAGAAATTGGTTTGGACTTCCAGTATAAAAAATGGTATGTGTCTCCAAAGAAGAGGACTTGGCAATAGATTGGGTTATAAAATACCAGAGAAGCAGCTTTGCGGCACAGCATCATTTAAAAAAAAAAAAAAAAAAAAAAGTTTAATTCAATGTGTAACCTCATCTTTATACAATTCTGTTCTTCCTTTCCGCATGAATCTAACTTTCTTTTAGTACTTCTAAATGGAGTATCTTATGACTCTGTGTTTAGTGTAATGGTTCATGTGCAGGTCAGAAGCTCTGCTACTGTAAATAGTTTGTGGGAATGTAAGGTTGGCAGGGATGGGGTTAAATGTGTCCCTGCCAGCAATCACAGGTGTGACCATTCCCCAATTAGGTAACTGGGGAGTGGCCACATCTATAAAAGGAGGCAGAAATAGTTTGTTTGTTGGAGGAGTTTGTGCTGAGATTTCTGTACTGGGGTGCAATGTGGTAGTGAAGGCTAATGACCAGCCTACACGTAGTTATTCTTTTGTTTAAACCTTTTATTTTGACCCTCGTGCCATGTTTATTTTGTTACTGTTTTGGCGTTTGGTTTTGTTAAATAAGCATGACACAAAGGAACACAAGCACTGTTACATTTCATGAATTAAGTTTACCTCTTGATGTGATGCAGTTACAAAGATTCTAAAGGCATTGTGACAGAGAGCGAATTAATCCTAGTCAACAATCTCCCTCCCAACCTGTGAGTAGTCAGAAGGAGAACTAAAGGCATTAATTAAAAGAGTAAGAGGGAACGCTGAAAGAGCATTAAGGTTCATAAATAAAAATAGAAGTTATAACTGCTTTTCACCGCACGCTGTCTCCGGTGTTTAATTTCTTCCCACTACGAACCAGCCCAAACAAAAATTATTCCTGTCTGCAAGTTAAATCAGTACTACAGCAATCCAGCACAGCCACCTTGTTTCAACCTGCTGCTTACTTTTTCGAGGTTGGAATTTTAGACCCGAATGGCCACGTTTTCTTTGTTTTCACTCGGTACTAATAAAATCAATTATTGGATGGGACAAATAACATGACAACGAACATGCTGCATACATTGCCTTTATTAAAGCATGCCAGATGCCCTTGGGTAAATGAGTTTTGGTGTTGTTTCGAATCGATTTCCACATCTGTATAACTTGGCAAAGCTTTGCGTTAACTTCCAACCAATTCAGTGGATGCGGAACGTGCAGTCTCATGTATGGGCAAGTCAACTGCAGGGGGATGCTGCATGCTTGCCTTTAATAAATGACAGCACTCTATTTTAGAAAAGAAGCAAGTACGATGTAAGCAAGTATTTTTAGGCTTTATAGTGTTCTGAAATACTGTCTTATTAGGTTTATTTAATGTTTAAACAGTTCTGCGAAATATCCGCAAATTTACCGCGATTTAAGAAGACCCCTAGGTATTTATAATGCACATTTTTATTGCCTGCCTACAGTACCTTACACTTTTCTGTATTAAATGTTATTTGCCATGTGTCTGCCCAGTTCTGAATGCTGTTTTGATCATTTGTCTCTCCTCCTGTTTTTCTGTTGTCTGCAAATTTAACAAGTTTGCTTACTATACCAGAATATAAGTCATTAATGTAGACTAGGAAGAGCAGTAATAAATGGACTGCAAGGGGTTAAATGACGCTATAACATATTTCAGATTCAGATACTTCAATAATTTTATTTTACTCTGTTGATCTGTTATAAAATCATTTAAGCTTTCAATGGATGTTCCAGTTATTTTCATCTAAATTCAAGCCACTGTTAACATATTAGAATGTTATAGTTTTATAGTGACTGAAGTCTGACCTTTTTCTCTGTTCATACAAAATCCAGTTGAAGCAGGTTTTAAGACAACCTTTCCTTTTGTCAATTTAGTGTTGATTAATATGAGACACTACCGTAAGCATTTTCTAATACTCATTATTTTAGACCAAATTGTAGCTTAACATAGTAAACTGTCCTACGCTTTTTGTTCTCATTTCTTTTTGCCAGGTTCTAATTAATTTCTGTGATATATAGAAAATGTTTATTTTTAAATATAAACTCCTACCTTCTATTATCCGTAAGGTATTTTGTTCATTAATATTAATGACATTGCTTCTGGCATATTAACTCTGTTCCATAGAGTTTGTCATTCTGCTCTCGCTAGATCAGAATGTTTTGAGGTTCTGAGTCTAATTAAAAAAGATGCTTTTCCCTGATAAGGGAGGTTTGGAACTTTCCGCAGGTCGGCCTGACCTTTTGATACCAGGAGCTCTCTTTTTCAGACTATACACAGACTTGTTCAAAAGAATACAAAATACAGGATCCTACAACATTACTATTTGCAATGTATTTCATTCTATATCATCCAGTCCATATCTAATAAGTCAGTTTGTTTCCAGCAAGATTCAAATTCTCCTCCTGGCTCAGCTCGAAGTGGCTCTGTGAACACCACAACAGGCCTGTGCATCCAACGTTTTACATCAGAGGTGTGGGCGACCAGGGTCTTTACTTGATACCTTAAAAAACATAAATCTTGTTAGCTGGGCTCCCATCTCTACATTCTCATTCCCATCGTCAGTGGGCAAACACATTTTAACTGAATCTGGGTGCATCAAAGAACCACACACCCTTGCAACCGAGGCCATCTATGCAAAAGGATCTAATGACTTATAGCACAAAAGGGATGTGTCAGACCGATATTGATTCTGCACTGTTTTTTTCTTACAGATTTAACACCTGGACTTCAAGATTATTTTTGATGTATAGTGCTACCCCTTTTTACAAGTAGCTTTAAGTGTAGCTAGCTACTTATTTTCAAAATATAAGTGTAGCTAGCTATATTTTTGGGAGTAGCTTGTAGCTTTAGCTTCCCCAACACTGCTTGTTAAATATTGTGGCATGCTTCCAAAATAGGTAAATATTTCTATAAGCAAAACTACCCACAACTGCAGCAGCAACCAAAATGTACACTTAATTTGTACTAGTGTATTCCAAACGTCTGTGTCTGTGTTTGTCTTTTAATCTGGATGAAGTGTAAAATAATGATAAATTGTGGCTTGAATAAAATTGAAAATGTTTTACTAACCCTCTGATAATGATCTTCAGTCATGGTTTTCAGTTTCACTGCCACTGATGTACTATTGTGCTTTTCCATCTCTTTCCTTTTAATTGTTATTTCAGGAGTACTAAAAGAATAATTGTATTGTTAATATGAGTACATTGTATTTAAAAAGGGCATACATATTTTGGTATATTAGCATTAAAACATCACAGGTGACTCACCTTGAGATAAGATGTAATTTCATTATTTTTTATTTCATTTAATTTAGAAATAAAAACAGTGATTCATTTTGTTTAGGAATACAAGTAAAACTGGCATATTTTAAATGATGCATTTAACATGTGTTCATAGTGTGATGTGATTTCATTGTTTTTCATTTAATTTTTTTTTTTTAAAGTGAAAATAATTCTCTCTTGCACATGTTGTAATTTGTAAGAAATGTTTGGTGGAATGTTCAGTGATGTTTGACTTGCCATACCTGTGTCAGTGTGTGTGATTGACTCAGGGATTATGTAGCTAAGAAGGGAGAGACAGAGGGAGTAAAGAAGATGTTGACTATAGGATTCCTTTAAAACTCTTTCGGCCCTATACAGAGTCCTATAGTACTACTATAGGATTCTAAAAGGACATTGTAAGGGAGACCACACCTGTAACAATTATTTTAAATCTGACAGGTAACAATTGTTTAGAATCTGGAGGTAAGACTTCAGGCAAAGAATTATGCAAGTTGACACTGGTAAATTTATGATGTCCCTAAAACATGTTCACAATTTATTCATACACAACCCTTCACTATGTTCTGTTGGCACCAATCCTGAGAAAACTCGTAATACAAGTTTAATACAATCTGTATTTATTTAGTAGAGCAAAACCCACTGATAATTGTATTCATTTATTTTAAAACATATATAAACAAGACAATGACCTGAAAAACCAAAAGGGGTAGTTACAATCTTGTTGTTAAAATCTAAGTCATGTTTGTATACTATTAAAAAGATGCCTTTTGATACACTAGTGGTAGTGAGTGCATCAGGTACTCTGCAATTCATGGGGCGGAACAAGGCCACCTGCTGTGATGTTTTAGGACATAAAGTTAGTAATGTATAACATATAAAGAGAGGCTCCGTCCTTCAAAGGCCCTGCGCATATAAAAAGGGATCCGTCATTGAGGAAACCCGACAAACAGGAGGGGGGTCACTGTCTCTGAGATGACCCGACAAACAAAGAGGGGTCACTGTCTCTGAGATGACCTGACAAAAGAAGAGGCTTGCGAACTAGAAAGAAAAACATTGGTTAGTAATATTAACACATAAATAGGTTCCAACTCTTCACTGGCCCAACATATGCAGTAGGGGAGTTGTGTCGCTGAGGATACCCAACATACAGGAGGGGGGCCACCGTCTTTGAGGTGACCCGACATACGAAGAGGCTCGCGAACCGGAAAGAAAACAAAGTTTAGAAGATGTTAGAACACACAGAGCGGGGTGTTCTGCCTCTTCAAAAGCCCAACATAATCAAAGGAGGGGGGGGGGGGGTTCGTTGCTGAGGAGACCCGACAAACAGGAGGGGTTCCAACGCTTGGGGCTGAATAGAGGCATCAGAGCCTGAAAGAGAAGAAGACAAAGAATCATGCATGCTAAAGGAGGGGTTTGGCCAGGGGTCCCCTCTGACTCATGGAGGTATATGAAGCGACGCTTAAAAGGTTGGAGAAAATGGAATCACTAACCTTCCAAATGATGAACCCCTGGCTCCCCGCTGAACACGTTTATAAGAAGAAAAAGAGAACTGCCAATGCATATAGAAAATAATTAGAGAAAACATTTAACAAGAAAGAAACGCTTAACGTGACACAGGGATTAGTAACTGTACCCTACTGACTACATGAAGACCCACTGCACAGTAAATAAAAAAAAATAAACCTTTATTTAATTTTATTTAATTTAATTTTATTTTAAAGGAGGAAACCTATGGTGGCCCAGGCAGAAAGGTTGTCCTCACTCCGGACATACTAGCAGTGGACTGATGGGCAGGTTCTTTTTCGGCTGGTGAAGAACGAATGTAAGCTTGGACTGCTGATGAGGTCCAGTGTCCCATATTTTTGATTAGGTGCTGGTTAATCTTTGTCCTGCTGCTGAAGTGGCTGCCCCGATCTTGAATGAATGCTGGGTGTAGAAATGCGGGGGAAGCCCTGCTCTGGAAACCAAAGTATATAATTCTTCCATTGTTAAGTCATCAACTGGAGAAAAACAGCCATGTCGGAGAGTTGAAATCATGCTGCCAAGAATGTCAACAGAGATAGGCAAGCAAGTGGTAGAAGCAGCCAGCGAGCTCTTGGAAATTCCTCACAGAAGGAGACGAATGGCTGGGATTGGTAGTAAGGCTGGAGACGAAATAGACATCAAGAGAAACTAGTGCTGAATTCCTGATAAATAGGTTTTAATTGTAACTGGTGCCAGGTGCAGAGAATTCTTTGCATGAACTATAAAAGCCATGATCCTATTCTGGTTGAAAGTAGGATTGATCCTATTTTGACAGCAGAAGGTTACATAACAAGCCCAACCTTTAGAGTACGAGGAGCTGGTAGAAGGGGCAAGTGCTGAAGCCATGTAATCTTGAGCTGGATTAAGTAGTTTATTGATGGTTGGATTCAGTTGAAAATGAGCTGATTGAACTGATGAGTTGCTGCTGGGGATGGCAGAGCTGTAGGAATCAGTCTGTGAAATTTGAATATCTGTAAACATTGCATTACTGCATTATGCCGGGCAGATGGCGCGCTTGTATTAGAAAATTGTTGGATACTGAAATCTATACTAGCCGATACAGTAATTGCATGATAAGATCGCAATAAAATAAGATTGATTTCTTGGACCAGGGATGACCCCATAGCTGGGCTGCTGCAACTATTGGGTAAATATCAAGAAGCTGTGGATTGTAGTTGTGGAGATAGATTTTCAATTTCCATGGGCCATATACTGGAAAACCATTCATTCTTTAAAAGACCTCCAAATCCAAGAGATGATGTGTCTGTAAACAAAGCCATGTCATGCAGAGATGAGATGAAATCACCATAAAACATGGATAAGCATTCCAGTGCTGAATAAGAGCAAACCACATTTTATATATCTCTCCTAGGTTCTGATGAAATATTAATGAAAGAGTTTTTTGCTGTTGAGATGAGATATAAATGTCCTTCCTTAGGGAATAATGCGAATTGCAAAGTTGAAGTGACTTGCAATGAAAGCAGAGCACGTTTTCTATTTTATTTTTTTTCCCCCAACATTTTCCGAATTGCTATGCCAATAGGGTTAATTCTATAGACTCGAAAAGGAGGAGCTAAAAAAAAGGCAGACAGTAATTTTCAATGAGAAATTGAACTGACTCTGGATCTTGATTAGAGAATGAATATTTTTACTTTGAAATGAGGAAGAAGGAATTTGGGTGTGACCGGATGAAAACTCATTTTTTAATCCATCAATTAATTAATTGGATGAAGCTAATATCAGAATGATTTTTTTAAAATTTATTATAAAGCCAGAATGTTAAGATCACGTGACCTGCAGACAGGAATGGACGCCTGAGTCTGCTGTTCCCTTCCACCTGACAGTTTTTTTTTTCCTTTAAACTTTATCCAGGCATTTTTCAGCCACTTAATTTGATAAAAGTTATTATAAAATATCGGAGCTGTTAATGAAATGTGATAAAGATATGAGTTCCTCACCATTAAAGAAAAATTGAAAGGATATGAGTACCGACCTCCCCGAGTCACAGCTGCGTGCTACCGTTGTGGATTTGCTGAAACAAGAGCTCGGGGATTTGCAGCCCCTAATGAGACAAATGATTCGGGAAGAACTTCACGGTTTAACAGAGAGGCTCAGATCCTTGGAAAAGGATTTGAAAACATGTACTTCTAAAGATTGACAATATGCAAGTAACTGTTCGGGTGGTCAAACAGGAGTCAGCTGAAACCAGACTCACTGTTGATAAATTGCAGGAGAAACTGGTCCAGTATGAGGACAAACAGCGTCAAAATAATCTAAGGCTTGTTGGGCTGGACAAGGGTGAAGAGAAGGATGACCCTATAAAACTCCTCCAACGCTTGCTTGCCTACAATTATATTGTACTTTTTTGCATACCATATCTGTCCGATATCTATTTTAACTGGTATATTATCTTTTCACACAATGTGCTCTTTTCTGCAACTAGTAGAATACACCCTATGTCTGTCTTAATTTTGTTTGTTTTCCTGAGAGAGAGGTTTTCGTTTGTTGATCCACCATGATGGCTGATATAATACAATAAGTAATTCGGTTTTAGATTGATCTGATCCCAATTCAGCTGATAATTGTTTGAATTCATCATGGTTTTTAATAATTTTATTAGAGATACTAATTTGCGGGATATTTGGTGTTTGAAGAATGATAATGTAAGGGACTACACCTTCTTTTCTGCTCGACACAAAACCCATTCTCGGATTGACTGTATTCTTACCTCATCTACACTTATTGAATATGTGACAAAAATTGACATACTGACAATATTAATTTCGGATCATTCCCCTGTACTGGGTAATATATTACCTACAATACGCCTTCCACGTGCAAAGAGATGTAGTTTTAATACTTCTCTTTTACAAAATTCAGAGTTTATTACACAACTTAATAATAAACTACAAGAATTTATCCTGTCTCCTACAGTTACGGTTCCACAAATAGGTAAGTAAGGCCTACTTTGGGTTTATTTTGTATGTTTTTTGTTAGATTAAACATATTTTCTTTCACAGCAAGTAGTAGTTTTACATTTAGACAAACATGTACACATCTCTTTAAAGCAATATTCCAGAGTTTAGTTTTCTTTTAAAAAAAAGCAGTCTTTATAAAGTCTTGTGGAGGTTTTCATTTGGGACTATGCGTGATAAGCTCGTCATCACAGTCTGCTTTATAATACTATACTCCTTATCAGTGCAGTGTGGACAATAAACGAAATGTCCTTCTGTTTTGGAGGAGTAGTTGCAGTGATGAAAAACAAGATAGTTATACTTTACGATAAATAGGGACATGAATGGAGCTAATGAACATGCGAACGGTTATTGAAACATTTTAATGAGCAAATTGTCCCCTGGTACTAGGTCAAGGGGCCAGTTCATAGTAATCACCAAATAAACAGCCAATTTGCAGGCTGACACACAGTGGAAAGATAACAATTATGTTCAATGCATTTATATTCCGTGCCACCAAAACCTCTGTCAATTAAAAAAGTGGGGTTTTATATTTATACAGCCTTTGTCTGCAACCGTTCAAATGTGCTTTATTTTGGATAGTGGAATATGTTTACAATACCAGAGTTTTTTTTTTTCTTATTCTTTTTTTTCACCTCCCTGGCACCGCAATTTACTTGTATGTAAACAGATAAAAGGATTATATAATCTTCCACTGGATACCAACCAACTTGCACGTTATTCAAAGAACGCCATATAATGTTTCATGAACTGAGTTGAACCACCTCACAGCCTTAGGCACTTCTTGTTCTGGCACACCTGGTTTGTAAAAAAATGTGTTCTAGAACTCTCAACATGCTTAATAGCCCAGGAAGGATTCAGTTTTAACTAAGACATAAGTATAAGCATGGGAACTGTAGTTGGGGTGGGTGATTTTTTTATTTATTTATATTTTCTTTGTAGAATTGTCAGTCTATGAACCAAAAGAAATAGAGAGACCCAGGTACACAGCAGGTTATTATTTTTAGATAATTTTACACTTCGGTGCAAGGCTTTCCAGGAAAACATAAGTGCAGTAGGCTAGTCAAACAGAAGGTCAACAGGTCTTCTAATGAGTCTACGAAATATTATTTACTTCTGCTGCGATGTCTGAACTACTAACTCTGTATATTAGGGTCAGGGGTGTGGTTTCCCAACACGCAAACCACACAATTGCGTGGGGCCCCACGGGGCTAGGGGGCCCCCTGCTGCCTAGTAGCAGTTTTACATTACAGCCTGAATTGTAACAAAATCCTTATTTTCTCAGATAAAGTAAAAAAAATATACACATTTGATTTCATAGACCACACAAACCCTGTCTGCATGTCTATCTATTTACAAAAGGCCATTTCATTCAGCTACTGTAACTAGGCCAGCTTCAGTCAGTGAAAGCTAGCAAAATGAAGCGCATGTGTCCTTGCGGAGCTTAAAAACAAAAGATAAAAAAATCGGAAACTCAACAGGAAAGTTTGCAGAAGCACACTAGTTTCTTTAAGAGTAACACTGCAAAGGAATCATCCAATGAGAAAATACATCGTAAGTGGTTAGTTTACTCAGTGAGCAGTGATTCTGTATTTCGTTTCTGCTGCATGCTGTTTGAAAGAGGGACCAGCTATGGTCTTAGCAGCAATGGATTTCGTTCATGGATAAATCTTCATAGCCACTTGAAAGAGCATGAAAATGACAAACCACACCGTGCCAATATGCAGAGCTGGCATGAATTAAATGAAAGGCTGAAATCTGGTAAAACCATTGGTAGCGCCAGTCAGGAATTACAGGTTCTGGAAGTACAGCACTGGAGTAATTGTCATTGTTTGCCATTTAGCAGAACGCAACCAGGCGTTAAGAGGACACTCAGAGAAACTTGTTGAGCCTCATAATGGCAACTTTCTTGGACAGATAGAGCTGATGGCACAGTTTGATCCCATAATGAGCGAACATCTTAGAAGGAATGACAAAAAGGAAATCAAGGATCATTACTTGAGTAACACCATCCAAAATTAGCTAATTGCATTAGTTGGACAGAAAACACGTGATGCAATTGTTCAGAAAGTGAAAGAGGCCAAATACTTTTCAGTCATAATGGACTGCACCCCAGACATCAGCCACACAGAACAGTTGTCCCTGGTGCTATGTATTGTGAACTGTGAGTCATCTGTGGGGGCCTCCATCTCAGAGCACTTTGTTGGGTTTATCAGTGTTGATGACACCACAGGAAAAGACTTGTGCAATACCCTCCTTGAGCAGCTGAACCACTTGAAATTGAACATTGCAGACTGTCGTGGGCAATCCTATGATAATGGAAGTAATATGATGGGTCACAAGCAGAACTGAACAATAAGGCAATGTGTGTTCCCTGCAGCAGTCACACACTAAACCTTGTTGTGGCTGATGCAGCCAAGTCATTTGTACTCTTTACAACCTCTTCAGCTCCACAGTACAGTGCTGGTCAGTACTACAAAATCATGTGAAGCTCACAGTGAAAAGTCTGTCAACAACAAAATGGAAGTGCCGCATTGACAATGTGAAAGCACTTTGTTACCAAATACCTGAAGTGGTGGAGGCTTTAACTGCACTCAGTGAACACGCAACAGAGAAGAAGGATGGGGAGATATTGTCTTTATCACAGAGTCTGTGTAAAGAGCTGACAACATGGTGGTTCATTCTCTGTGTTGTGATCTGGTACAGTGTGTTGAATCAGGTAAACCACATCAGCAAACTCCTGCAAAGCCCCAGTGTGTCGATTTAGACAGTGAAGAGGGAGACTGATAGTGCTAAACAGTTCAACCAGAAATACTGGGATGGTGGACTTGCCTCAGCCCAGATAGATACAAGAGAAATAGCTGAGAAAATGCAGATAGACATGACATTCCCAGTGGAGAGACAGTGAAGAACAACTCGCCAGTTCCTCTATGAGGGCACAGAGGAAACACCAGAACAGCGCTTTAAGCAAGATTTTTTCCTTCCCCTGGTTGATATAGCACTGAAGTGTGTCAGTGAGAGGTTCACACAGGTGGACCAGTTTTTTTCTTTGTTTGGATTTTTATATTCAGCAGATAACCAGATGAAGAAAGCCGTTCAGGAAGACACACTGGAGGAGTCATGCAGGAACCTGGAGTAGACACTAGGGGACATTGACAGCCAGGACTTGGTCCTTGAAGTAAGGGCAGTTGTCATTGTTTTTCCAGGTCACATTTCTTCTCCAGCAGAAATGCTGGATTACATCTACAAGGAGAATTCGTTGGAGCTGTATGGCAATTTGAGTATTGCCCTGCGTTTACTCTTGACTTTGCCCATCACTGTCGCCTCAGGTGAGAGGAGTTTCTCCTCCTTGAAGCTGATTAAAACATACTTGTGGTCAACCTTGTCCCAGGAAAGACTGAATGGTTTAGCAATGACCTCTATTGAGCAGAGAGTCTGGAGATCCTTGAATATGGAGGACATAATCAAAGCTTTTGCTCAAGTGAAAGCTAGGATGGTTAGATTCTGATTGCAGCAAGAGCTACTAGAAGGTAAGAAAATGTCTTTCACTCTCCTATTTTAACTTACAAGAGAGCACCTTAGTTCAAGTGCACTGTCAGTACTGTAGCCTACCGTTATAATGACATAGGATTGTGGCAGACACTGGTGTGTGTGTGGTAACGCTAAAATGGTCATGACAGGTAGAGGAGGAGGGGCCCCTAAACTGAGATTTGATTGAGGCCACAAAATTGACAAATCTGCCCCTGATTCCGGTTCATTGCTTGAGATCAGAAAATGCAAACATTTTTGTTGTCCAAAAAATCATTATAAATCAACTGGAGCCTTCTGCTTTTGTGCTCCTTGTTTATGCAACTCTATTCCACTTGACAGACAGATTGAAACATTGGATTCTTTTAAGTCTAAATTGAAAACATACTTTTTTTTAATGTGCTTTTATATAATTGGTTGTAGCTGGAGTGTATTGTACATATGAGCTCTTTTGTTTTGTTTTTAAACTTTGTACAACGCTCTGGGGTGCCCTGGTATGAAGGACACTACATAAAAATAAATGTGTATTGTGTATTACCAGAGGGATTTAGGAATTCCATGCCAGTTATTACACCACTGAGAGTTTATACACTAGCCTGAAATAAGTATAGGGTAACCCTGTTGTATGAAACCACTTGCATAACAGCATCCTGTTAGCTACATTGGTTAGCTGGTTTTGAAAGAAATAACTTACAGCAAGGGAGGATTTTTTTAAAATTTTTTATCAGTAGGTGTATTTTGCTGTCTTTGTCACATTTTTTAAAGACATAACTTGTAGTACCTTCTCAAACCACACAAGCAGTGTGGCAGCATTATACAATTATTTTTCCTGTTACTTATAAAATGGGTGTTTGGACACAGACCTATGAGTGAGTTTTTTTTTTTTTTTTTTTTTTTTTTTCATATCTACAAACAGCAAACCAATGGATTTAACATGAATTTCTTTTCGGGGGAATTTACTTTAGCACAACACAGTGTGTAAGTCTCTAAACCAGGAGACCAGGGTTCAATCCTTAGACATTCAAGATTCCAAAGAGGTTCTAAATTATTTAATTAAACCAGCTAAGGGCCAGTTACAGTAAATACATATAGACCTGGACTGGAATAGCCCTTGAGAACTGGAAGTGATCACGACTGCACCAAAGTCTATGTCACACCTTACCTTTGTATAGTACCAGGGTCAGTGAAACCAGCCACACTTCACAGTGTTATTTTGTCTGTTTGTTGTTTTAACATTTGTGGTGCATCTTATTGTTCTGGCTTCCCCTGACTAAGGCAGAGGTTGTTGTTACTGTATCAGCAGTAGGTATATCTATGCTTTAATTAAGACCTGTGGTTTTTGCATGCCAGACATTATTGGGTTTCTCCAGGCTGACAGGCAAACATTACATATTGCATTATCAATAATGCACAGCCAGGACACAAACCTGAGTGGAATAATAACTCCAGTCTGTCTTGTAAACGTTGTTTGTTTGTTTCATCTGTTTTCAAGATTACTAGCATGATCCGGAGCTGCAGGTGCAGGCCAGCGTTAAACCCAGACACCTGCACTTCACTAGGTCTTTTCACCACAATCATTTAATTCACACACCGTAGGAACTGTGTCTGTACCTTTGTGTTTTGTGTGGGTGATAAAACTAGACTTTTGGTTGCGGGTCAAACCCGTGGGATTATACAAACTGAAGTGATACATGCCACTGTATCGCTTATTTATTATTTACAGGTATTCGCCATAAGACTCTGGACATTGTAAACCATTACAATAAACACCCTTGCACCTGTTCTTAATTGTCTGTGTGATTTGTACCTGCACTCACCTGTATCTACTCACCACTTTGCCACAGGGCCCTATTTACAAAACTGTTTCAAGAAAAACATTTCAGCCTGTTTTTTGAAGAGTTCGTAGGTTCCATATGCCACTGGGACTTGACAGGGACTTGACAGGGATTTGAAATTAGACTCATTCATTTTCATCAGCAGCCAATCAAGGTCAATTACAATTGGAAGCCCCCAGGTAGGAACGATCAGCAGCTGAGGCCTGTACTCCACTCACCTGCAGCAATGTATTTGACTGTTCCAGCTCCAACAGGAAAATTTAGTGACTCAGACCTGAACATCTCCAGGGGCTTTACTTATCAATCGTGCAGAAAAACATTACTTAACTTATTCTTGTGCACAGAGTTTAGAATGTTTACTCGCACAATTCAATTCTGATTTATCAATCTTGCATAAGGCACTCATTCACACGTTTCTAAGTAATACGTGGTAGTAAATCTCAATGTCCCTAAAATTGTTTGCACATGGAAGTTTAATGCCCCAGTATAGCCTTATATGGTAAATGTAGCTGTCTGTCACAGCTCTGTTTTCTCCTCGAATGCCCACACTGCTGTTTTGAAGAATAAATTAATTGTGGGTTCCACCTGGCCATTTAGCCCCAGCATTTAGTAGACAGAGTTGGGCGTCACACATAGCCTGCACATTAATTGAGTGGTACTGTCTCCTGTTCATGAAATTAAACTAATTCAATGTCGGTGCTTTGATTACTATTTGGATGAGGTCATAACACCAACGGTATTGGGGAACCCAGCAATTAAATGAAAATCAATTTTTATTTCAATCTACTGTCCATCAGTACAAGGAAACTGAATGTACTGAGGACAAAGGGCAATGATGGAGTCCAAAACCACTAGCATCAGTGCACTGAAAAGGCTTGTGAAATGCCACTTATGTCTCCAATTTGTTTTTGGCAGGTACCAGAGGCCGAAAAGCCAGAATAGACAGGACATATAAACTAGAAAGGAAGGATGGAGAAGTCATCAAAAGGGGAGACAAAATTGGCAACAACTGAGGTAAGAGTTGTTAAATGTATTCATCTAAACGCTAGAAGTCTCAAAAACAAAATGTTAGAAGTTGACACTACTGCACTAACAAGTAACTACAATGTGACAGATGTTACAGAAATTTAGTTATCAGAGAGTGATATAATATTAGTGGGTATACAATGTATAGTAAAGACAGAAGAGGTGGAGGGGTAGTCTTGAAGCCCAGGTGTTAAATCTGAATGAAAAAAAAACAATGCAGAATCAATATGGGTCAGAATAACAGACAAAAATTCAAAGGGCATTATAACAGGGGCATACTGTAGACCACCAAATTCAGACACCGAGCAAAATAATCTCTTATACAATGACATTGAAGCCATGCTATTGGGGGATTTCAACTTCCCCCCCATATAAAATGGGAGAATCCGATGGGGAGCAGGACAGACAACACTGAAATGGTAGAAATGACAAATGACTGTTTCCTAATGCAATTTGTCAATGCACCGACTAGAGAGGAGGCATGCCTTGATTTAGTCTTTTCAAATAATGAAGGCAGAATAACAAAAACAGAGGTCAGAGAACCTCATTTGAAGTAACAACTAAAACTAAGGTTTACAATTTTAAAAAGGCAAACTATGAAGGAATGAAACAGAGACTAAGGGAAGTAGATTGTAGTAAAATAGAGAAAATATCCATGGAAAAGGGATGGCTATTTTTAAAAAATGTAGTACTTGAGGTGCAAAACAATTACATCCCAAAAGCAGACAAATCAAAATCTGAAACAAAACGGCCAAAATGGTTTAATAGATCAATATTTAATTTATATATATATATATATATATATATATATATATATATATATATATATATATATATATATATATAGTACTGTGCAAAAGTTTTAGGCAGGTGTGAAAAAAGGCTATAAAGTAAGAATGCTTTCAAAAACAGACATGTTAATAGTTTATATTTATCAATTAACAAAATGCAAAGTGAGTGAACAGAAGGATAATCTACATCAAATCCATATTTGGTGTGACCACCCTTTGCCTTCAAAACAGCATCAATTCTTCTAGGTACACTTGCACACAGTTTTTGAAGGAACTCGGCAGGTAGGTTGGCCAAAACATCTTAGAGAACTAACCACAGCTCTTCTGTGGATTTAGGCAGTCTCAGTTGCTTCTCTCTCTTCATGTAATCCCAGGCAGACTCGATGATGTTGAGATCAGGGCTCTGTGGGGGCCATACCATCACTTCCAGGACTCCTTGTTCTTCTTTACGCTGAAGATAGTTCTTAATGACTTTCGTTGTATGTTTGTGGTTGTTGTCATGCTGCAGAATAAATTTGGGGCCAATCAGATGTCTCCTTGATGGTATTGCATGATGGATAAGTATCTGCCTGTACTTCTCAGCATTGAGGAGACCATTAATTCTGACCAAATCCCCAACTCCATTTGCAGAAATGCAGCCCCAAACTTGCAAGGAACCTCCACCATGCTTCACTGTTGCCTGCAGACATTCATTTGTGTACTGCTCTCCAGCCCTTCGGCAAACAAACTGCCTTCTGTTAAAACCAAATATTTCAAATTTTGACTCATCAGTCCAGAGCACCTGCTGCCATTTTTCTGCAGCCCAGTTCCTGTGTTTTTGTGCATAGTTAAGTCGCTTGGCCTTGTTTCCACGTCGGTGGTATGGCTTTTTGACCGCAAGTCTTCCATGAAGGCCACTTCTGACCAGACTTCTCCGGACAGTAGATGGGTGTACCAGGGTGCCACTGTTTTCTGCCAATTCTGAGCTGATGGCATTGCTGGACATCTTCTGATTGTGAAGGGAAGCAAGCACGATGTCTCTTTCATCTGCTGCAGTACGTTTCCTTGGCCGACCACTGCGTCTACAGTCCTCAACGTTGCCTGTTTCTTTGTGCTTCTTCAAAAGAGCTTGGACAGCACATCTGGAAACCCCTGTCTGCCTTGAAAATTTTGCCTGGGAGAGACCTTGCTGATGCAGTATAACTACCTTGTGTCTTGTTGCTGTGCTCAGTCTTGCAATGGTGTATGACTTCTGACAGTAAACTGTCTTCAGCAACCTCACCTTGTTAGCTGGGTTTGGCTGTTCCTCACCCAGTTTTATTCCTCCTACACAGCTGTTTCTGTTTCAGTTAATGATTGTGTTTCAACCTACATATTGAATTGATGATCATTAGCACCTGTTTGGTATAATTGTTTAATCATACACCTGACTATATGCCTACAAAATCCCTGACTTTATGCAAGTGTACCTAGAAGAATTGATGCTGTTTTGAAGGCAAAGGGTGGTCACACCAAATATGGATTTGATGTAGATTTTTCTTCTGTTCACTCACTTTGCATTTTGTTAATTGATAAATATAAACTATTAACATGTCTATTTTTGAAAGCATTCTTACTTTACAGCATTTTTTCACACCTGCATAAAACTTTTGCACAGTACTGTGTGTGTGTGTGTGTGTGTGTGTGTGTGTGTGTGTGTGTGTATATATATATATATATATATATATATATATATATATATATATATATATATATATTCAGAGAAAATAGGCACTTTACAGAGTGTTTAAAAAGGACCAAGAACAAAGTACACAGAAAGAGTACAAGTCAAAATGGAAGTTAGACAGGCCAAGAGAGATAGAAATGTGAATTATTAAGGGGGCTAAAACCAATTCCAAAAAAGTTTTTCCAATATTACAATGGCGAAATAACATAAAAGGAGGAAGTAAAATGTGTAAGAGATACAAATGGCAAAATCATAGATAAAGAGAAAAAAATAGCAAATATATTAAATTATTACTTTTCACAAGTTTTTACAAAGGAGGATATGGACAACATACCCCACATGTCTTCCAGTTCCTATCCCGTTTTAAATAACTTTAGCATAACAGAGGCAGAAGTGTTAAAGAGACTAGGAGCTCTTAAAATAAACAAATCCCCTGGGCTGGATGAGATCCTCCCAATAGTACTCAAAGAAATGAAAGAAATTATTTACAAACCACTAACCAAGATCATGCAACAGTCTCTTGACACTGGGGTTGTACCGACAGACTGGAACTGCAGACGTAATACACATCCACAAAACGGAAACAAAAAACCGAACCATGTATTTACAGACCAATAAGCCTGATTTCTATTATATGTAAACTTATGGAAACTATAACATGTTCCAAAATGGAAAATTACCTATATGGGAACAGCATCCTGGGAGAGAGTCAGCATGGTTTTAGGAAAGGGAAATTTTGTCTAACTAACCTGTTTGATTTTTTTGAGGATGCAGCATTGACAATGAATAATTGCAAAGCATATGACATGATGTATTTGGATTTCCAGAAATCTTTTGACAAAGTCCTGTGTAAAAGATTAATTCTCAAACTGAACACATTAGGGATTCAAGGAAATACATGTACATGGATTAGGGAGTGGTTAACATGTAGAAAACAGAAAGTACTGATTAGAGGAGAAACCTCAAAATGGAGTGAGGTAACCAGTGGAGTACCACAGGGATCAATATTAGGTCCTCTGCTCTTCCTAATATAAATTAATGACTTAGATTCTGGTATAGTAAGCAAATGTGTTAAATTTGCATACGAGTGGCAAACACCATTGCAGCAGCAAAGGTCATTCAAAATGATCTAGACAGCATTCACAATTCAAAATTGATGAAGGAATCTATGAAAAAGATCTAGGAGTTTATGTTGACTCAGAAATGTCTTCATCTAGACAATGAGGGGAAGCTATAATTAAGATAAGTGTAATGTTAAAACTTTGCTATGCATTAGTAAAACCTCATCCGGAATATTCTATTCTGGTCACCTCGCCACAAAAAAGGATATTGCTGCTCTAGAAAGAGTGCAAAGAAGAGTGACCAGAATTATTCTGGGTTTAAAAGGTATGCCATATGCACAGGCTAAAATAATTTAAAAGGTATTGACAATGTTGACCCAGAAAAAAGAAACAAGGACCAGGGGTCACAAATGGAGATTAGACAAAGGGGCATTCAGAACAGAAAGTAGGAGGCAATTTTATACACAGAGAATTGTGGCAGTCAGAAACCAACTCCCCAGTCATTGTTTTTGAAGCTGACACCCTGAGATCCTTCAAGAAGCTGCTTGGTGAGATTCAGGGATCAATAAACTACTAATAACTTGGAACAATGGAATGAATGACCTCTTCTCGTTTGTAAACTTTCTTATGTGCAGGAATGGGATGAGTGCATTTGGTTGGTCTGTGTAGCCTAGGTCCCAACATATCTCACAATTCCAATAAGACTTCCTCAGGAAAGCAGTATCTTGTAAAAAGTGTGTCTGTGCTTTGTGTAAAGTCATAACAATCCCTAAACACTCTCTCAGCAATTTTCAAGTGGTTTTTAATTATTCTGTGAATTTATAGTAAAAATGTCTACGTGTTAATAGGCTGCGTGTGTTTCTACTTATAAGATTATTTTGCAATTCACAATGCAGGACAGAAAGGACTAACAACAACAACATTGTTTTCTATTGAGTTTGTAATACTCATGGTGGTGATAATCAATATTGATACCTCTGCGTGGATAATAATTATATTAGACTAATTGTATATACACTTTAAATTTCAGCTATATACACAATTGTTTTTCATTATGCAGTGATGGTGTATCTTTATCCTGAATGATAGGGGTTTGATTTTTTTTTACAGTACCATCATTCTAACACAAGGAAATTATTGTATGCGTGAGTCTACTAACATTTCCACGCAAAGTCATATGTTGATAAATCTCACACTTTCTGTTAGACTGTGCATGTGCAGTTTAGAATGACATTTGTGCCTGTACACAGTTTAGAATGAAAATTGTGTGTGTGCACAGTTTAGAATGAAAATTGTGTGTGTACACAGTTTAGAATGAAAATTGTGTGTGTACACAGTTTAGAATGAAAATTGTGTGTGTACACAGTTTAGAATGAAAATTGTGTGTGTGCACAGTTTAGAATGAAATTTTTGTGTGGGCAGAGTTTTGAATGACCTTTGTTCATGTGCATGATTGATAAATATAGCCCCAGGACTTGCAATACAACAGAAATAAACTAAACTGTGTCACCAGCACATCAACTAAAGATGCCATTGTGACTGCTTAAAACTGTGTATGCTGG
The DNA here is from genome assembly GCF_017654505.1 of Polyodon spathula. Lineage (NCBI taxonomy): Eukaryota > Metazoa > Chordata > Actinopteri > Acipenseriformes > Polyodontidae > Polyodon > Polyodon spathula. The sequence continues at coordinate 17,782,538 of NC_054538.1, read as the reverse complement.
ACAAACTTAACCAGACATCTCTGCAATCTTCACCTGCTCATCTACTCTGCACTAATAAAACTACCTCTCATCCAGCAGTAGCTTTAAGGACACAGAGAAAAAGGCCTTTGCATAAAATGTAATGTCAATCGAGTTGACAGTTAAAATACATTAACTTGAAGAACACATCTTTACCCTTAGAGACATGATTACGTCTGAGCAAATTATTTATTACAGCTTCAATAATGTTACAACAATATGGCCTGTTATTGGCACTGATGGGGGGGTGGAGAGCACCCACTTCCCCTCTGTTTTGCTCACCTAGACACAGGGTGGGACCTCAACAAGGTGTCTGTTCTTCACCCCCAGTAGGAGAACATCATTGAGAATCTGTTATAAGGGGATCTGAGGTCAGGATTTCTCCATCTGTGTCTCCTAAACTCGTCATTAATAACAGATGTAACGTTGTTATTAATCATAACGAACATGAGATTATTTCTAGAGAAGTGCTCTTAGTTGGTGAGTCAGATGTCATCACAGCATTCAGGAACACTCAGCAAATATCTGTTAAATATTATCCAGGTGCTAGAATTCTTGATGTTGCTTCTCAGATGGAAAATCTAGCTTAAAACCATAAACAAGTGTCCACTGTTATTGTCCATCAAGAATCATTTTAAATCACTTTGTCGGAAAGTAAAACAATTAGGTAGGAATATTATTGTTTCGGAGCCTCTACCTGTTGTTCGGAGGTGTTGTGAAGCTTTAGTAGACTACTTTCTCTCAACAGCTGGCTGGCAGACTTGTGTGCCTCAGAGAATATGGGTTTTATTCACAACTGGGATAGTCTTTGGGAAAGACCTGCATTCTTTAGAAAAGACAGACTGCATCCAAATAAGAGGGATCCGATCAGATTGGCAGAAAACATAAAGAATATATCACTAGTAGAAGTGTTTCACAAACTTGAGCCACATGATTAAAATCCACAACTTAATTATTCTATTACGATACTGTCAGTTCCCCGTTATCAATTTCAATCTACTTCCCGGGTTTTATATTCGGATTATTTAATTAAAGCTAATACAATGTCCGCCTATGATAACTTAGATAGCTCTGTTCAGACCATTCTTCGTTTGGCTTTACTAAACCCAAGATCTCTGGGTAATAAATCTGTCTTAATTAACAGCTTCATTTTGGAATCAAATTTAGATATTTTAACTTTGGTTGACATGTGGCTGAAGCCGTACCAGAATGCATCACTATAGATGCCTGTCTGACAGGGATCTCCTTCTATCAGAGGTCACATCCCAAAGGCTGAGGTGGTGGGATTGCTATCATTTTTAGTAAAGAGTTTGTTCTTAATCACGAGAACATAAAAGGTTATTCGTCATTTGAAATGTAAAATTTTATGGTTTGTGGCAAAATTTTTAACACCCCTCTAACAAACATCTTATATACTATTGCACCTTATAAAATTAAGAAAAAGATAAAATATTTTCCCTGTGGTTTAATAACATAGCGTGGAGAGCTACTAAACATCAGGTCCATTGTCTAATTTGGAAAGATAATACTTCAAAATAGAGCTGCACTATCTCTAGCAAAATCAGTTTATTATTCAAATCTTATTGAAACAAAAAGCAATCTTAGATTTCTCTTTCAGTCTATAGCAAAATTAACTAATCCACATTCAGAGTCTGTTCTATCAAGTGCTCATCAATGCTGTGATGATTTTATGAATCACAATAGTAATGCTTCTCTTACCGTTTGTCACCCAGCACTCAAACAGACTTTAAAACATTTTTCCTTGCTTTGTGAACTGGATCTGGTTACTATAGTGCAAAAGATGAAACCCACAACATGTGCATTAGATTCTATTCCCACTATTCACTTTTTAAAGAAGTATTTCCCCAAAATAAACACTGCAGTTTTGAATATTGTTAACAGTTCTCTTATCAGGTACTGTTCCTAACTCATTCAAGACTGCTGTAGTAAAATTATCAGGTAGTATCCTGTCTTGGTTTCGATGCTATATCTCAAACAGGTGTCATCGTAAATTGCTCGTATCCTAGACTACGCCACCTGGTGGAGACTAGTGAGCACCATGACTCACTGGGAGGATATTCCCACTGACGGTATTACACAAGGCCACATTTATAAGCAGGTAAGTGTCAATTTATTCTAATCTTTCCACAAAATGCTTTACAAAGCCAAAAACAATACATATTACTGAATAACAGTAAGCATTTTAAAAAAAGAACAGAATAAAAACAAAACAAAATATATAAATTGTATTATAAAAATATGATTTGAATCTAGATTAAAATAAATAAATAAATAAACAATAAATAATAAAGTAAATAAAGCTGTGGGAACAATATGGGAGCAATGGGATATCAGCTCACTTGAATGAAAATGTCAGGCTAAAAATTGGTTTTTAGTCTAGACTTGAAGACATTTTTAACGAAAAAAAGGAAATGTTTGCGACATTTTTAATGTGTTCTTCAAAAGAAAGTTCTGTATCAAATATAACACCTAGGTTTTTTTACTTCTGCCCTAAAATCTGTACAGAGTCCATCAGATAAAACATCAATCAAATGTGTATCTTCATGTTTTCTCTGAGGCCCCAGTATCATCACTTCTGTTTTGTCTGAATTTAACATTAAAAAGTTATTAAACATCCAGTTCTTAATGTCAGCAAGACAGGTATTCAAAATGTTAGCAGCAGATACATAGTCCTGTTTGAGGGACTAGTAAATCTCAGTATCATCAGCATTACAGTGGAAGCTAACTCCATGTCTACGAATAATGTTAGCCAAGGGTAACATGTAAATAGAAAATAAAATTGGGCCAAGAATTGAACCCTGAGGGACCCCACACATAACCTCGGATAAACTGAAATCTGTTTGTGAGATAGTACCGGAACCAAGACAAGACAGTACCTGACAATCCCACCAAATGTTCAAGGCGATCAATTAAAAGAGAGTGATCAATGGTGTCAAAAGCTGCACTTAAATCAAGTAAAACAAGAACTGAAGGTGAGCCGAAGTCATAGGACAGCAGAACATCATTCACTACTCGGATTAGTGTTGTCTCAGTCTGTGATAAAGCTTAAAGCCAGACTGCAATTTCTCAGAAATAAACTGTGCATCAAATATTCTGTGCATCAAGAAATCTATTGAGTTGATCAGCCACTACTCTTTCTAAGACTTTGGACAGAAAAGGGAGATTGGAAATAGGTCTGTAATTATTAGGAGCAGTGGGATCTAGGATGGACTTCTTAAGAGGTTTTACTACTGCAATCTTAAGAACATAAGAACATAAGAACATAAGAAAGTTTACAAACGAGAGGAGGCCATTCGGCCCATCTTGCTCGTTTGGTTGTTAGTAGCTTATTGATCCCAAAATCTCATCAAGCAGCTTCTTGAAGGATCCCAGGGTGTCAGCTTCAACAACATTACTGGGGAGTTGATTCCAGACCCTCACAATTCTCTGTGTAAAAAAGTGTCTCCTATTTTCTGTTCTGAATGCCCCTTTTTCTAAACTCCATTTGTGACCCCTGGTCCTTGTTTCTTTTTTCAGGCTGAAAAAGTCCCTTGGGTCGACACTGTCAATACCTTTTAGAATTTTGAATGCTTGAATTAGGTCGCCACGTAGTCTTCTTTGTTCAAGACTGAACAGATTCAATTCTTTTAGCCTGTCTGCATATGACATGCCTTTTAAGCTCTTCTTTGCACTCTTTCTAGAGCAGCAATATCTTTTTTATAGCGAGGTGACCAGAACTGAACACAATATTCAAGATGAGGTCTTACTAGTGCATTGTACAGTTTTAACATTACTTCCCTTGATCTTAAAGGAGTCTGGCACAATGCCTGAAAAAAGAGACTTGTTAATAATATTTAAAACAGTGGTATTTATTTTTAGATATATCTCTTTTAAAAGTATGGTAGGAATATGATCTAATGTGCAAGTTGTGGGGCTCATTTTTCTAATTAAAAATCCAGCTCTACTTCAGATGTCAAGGAAAAAAACTCAAGGATCTGTTTCGGTTCAGTATCAGTAATTTTGTTTGCTGACAAGTCTCAGTTTAATACAGAGTTACTAATCTGATTTGTAACGTCAGTCACTTTTTTGTTAAAGTGATTCATAAACTCATCACAGCTGACAGAGAGTATTCTGTGTAACACATTCCGATTGAGGAGTTGTTCATTTCGCTATTGACTCAAAGAGAAATCTTGTGTTATTCCTGTTTTTATCTATAAGATTTGTTAGATAAACTGATATAGCTTGAGACAGTGCAGCACTATATTTAGTAACACTGTCCCTCTATCTAATCTCCATTTGTGACCCCTGCTTTCTTTTGTCAGGTCGAAAAAGTCCCCTGGGTCGACATTGTCAATACCTTTTAGAACTTACAAAGCTTGAATCAGATTTCTGCATCTTCTTTGTTCAAGACTGAATAGATTTTAGCCTGTCTGCATATGACATGCCTTTTAAACCAGGAATAATTCTGATCTCTCTTCTTCACACTCTTTCTGGAGAAGCAATATTCTTTTTGTAGCGAGGTGACCAGAATTGAATACAGTTTTCTAATGCATTGTAAAGTTTTTACATTACAGTCAATTATCATTTCTACCATTTTAATTTCAGTTGTCTTACTTCCCATCGGGTTTTCCCATTTTACATGGGGGAAGTTGAAATCCCCAATTAGTATCGCTTCTCCTTTGCTACACACATTTCTAATGTCATTGTGTAACAGATTATTTTGCTCGCCATCTGAATTTGGTGGTCTACAGCATGCCCCTATTATAATGCCCATTTAATTTTTGTCCATTATTCTGACCCATTTTGATTTTTTTAATTTAGTAGTTGCCAATTCATTTTTTGTTGTTTTAGTAGTGTCCAATTATTTTTGTTTAGGTTAGCTCACCGCCACCACCCCAGAGCTGACTCGGGAGCGGCGAAAACGAACACATGCTGTCCTCCGAAGTGTGTGCCGTTAGCCACCCACTGTTTTACACACTGCAGACTCACCGTGCAGCCACCTCAGAGCAACAGCATTGGAGGACAACACAGCTCTGGGCAGCTTACAGGCAAGCCCACAAGTGCCGGCCAGTCTAAGGGATCACTGTTGCGTGGTGAGCCAAGGACTCCCTGCTCGACCTAACCCTCCTTCTCCCCCGGGCGGCGCTAGGCCAATAATTGTCTTAATTATCCGAATCATTGTAATAATACAAATCTTACAAAATAAAAAAAGCATCTTGAATAAACATGTGTGTAGTTTTATTCAAGATATTTATTTTTATTTTGTACAAAATGATATTTCTGTTCTCAATATTTAAAAGATGCTATTTATATCCTGCTAATTAGTAATATATAGCCCTAATTTACATTGACTCTCCCAATTAAATAACAACACTGATCCAGTGTTCACGCTGTCTGGTGTCAGGAATAGTGAACAGCTGCTCAGTATTAATGATTTCAGAGGGAGAAGGTGATATACTATTAAAAACTATAAAGAAACTTTAAAATATATATATTTTTAAAGCTATTAATAAAATAAATAAATATTGATGTTGTACTTATTTTTTCATTTAATTTGTCAAAAGTTATTATTGTATTGTCATGCTGCCTCAAGATAATTAATCACCAGAATCAATTTAGCAAAGGTTTAAGGCTCAATTCACATGTTGTTGATTTCCTTCAGTTCAAAGGCAACTTCAAAATCCTGTTCTGTCTCACATTGTTCTGGAATTATGGGGCCAGGTGGCAACCCTATTTGCACTTAGTACCAAGTATGTACCGTTGATATATAGCTAGTAACCTATTCTTCACATTAAGCATACAAAATTACAAATCCTAAAAATCATTAAGTTAAATAAATTCAGTAAAACTTTAACACCTACAGAGAAATACTGTAATTAAACTTACTATATACCACACATTGAAAATCATGAAAGAATACAATTCAGTACAACAAATTACAGAATTTTAGGAATCATTAAACTTAAAAAATTCAGTAAAATGTTTCTATACATTGATGCTTGCTGTTAAGACATTGTAATAACGTGGAATTTAAATGAATAAAATAAAAGTTCCAGCTGCTCTTGGCAGCTAAATCTCGTGGCTGTTTTAGCAGCAGAAGCTGTGTGCCTAATACACCACAGGTAATTCATCACATGATTACAGGTGCGTTTGGTTAATTAGACAGTACGGTTGATCAAAGATCAGATATGATTATTAATTTGTTTATTTAGCAGATGCCTTTATTTAAGGTGACTTACAGAGACTAGTGTGTGTGAACTATCCATTAGCTGCAGAGTCACTTACAACAACGTCTCACCCGAAAGACAGAGCACAAGGAGGTTAAGTGACTTGCTCAGGGTCACCCAGTGAGTCAGTAATTGAGCCGGGATTTAAATCAGGGACCTCCTGGTTACAAGCCCTTTTCTTTAACCACTGGACCCCACAGCCTCCTATACAGTTACTTAGACTGCAATAATACAGCAGATGCTCGCAAGAGTCTATTAGTAGCAACTACACTTATAATTGCTGTCTCGGAATTTCATTATGTTTACAAACAGAACATTTTATATAAGCAGCTTTTCTTACCTGTATGTTTAAGTGATAATCCGGTCTTCCATACAAAATGTGCACTTATAAACATATTATAAATAATTAAATATAAATAAAAACAGACAAAAAGCTGATATTAACATACGTAATCTATTTATATAGAACATGTTGTGGTTTAAACATTTAAAATGCATTGTCATTGACATTTTGAGTTTGAGATCTAGTAACAGGTAACAGGAACATAATGGTTGAGTGTGCCTTCCAGTGTCACAGCCTATCAATAGGAAGACATATTTACAGTTTTAATCTGGAGCCACTTTAAACACTCAGCACATTTGGTTTTTGACTCTATAAAGTTATTGTCAGATGCTTCGGTGGCTACAATGGTTTATACTTCAGAAAACAGAAACAAATTATGCAGCAATCTGAGCTACTTTTTTGTGCTACAAACATTTAAATGGTTTTGAAGACCCTTTGTCTTTCCCTGATAATTTCTCCAAAAAAAATGTCAAGCTATCCTGTATGATAACAGAAAAATCAGCTGCTTTGGGACCTGGATGGAGGTTTAATTCATTTAAATAAGCAATAGTTGAAACAAAGATGTAAAATTAAAGGGATATATAGGGCCTACAAATTGAATTGAGCAAGCAAGCTGTCAGCTAGTACAATCTTAGAGTTGAATCAAAAGATGTTGAAATGATAATAAGTTTGCCCTTTCCTATTTACTGATATGTTAACAGCAGGTAAAAAACAATTATATTTCTGATAGAACAAGAGTGGTGCTTTGTAAGGCTGCCTGTTTGAACAGCTGCTCTGTGATATATGTGTCTTGTGAAGTGTCCTATCAAGGCATTGACCCAACCTATGCTGGGTCATGGCTGGATGTGTTTCTTTTATCACCTAATCTCCTGCTGCCAAACAAACCCAAGGCTGGATGTGAGGTGGTACTGAAATTATTATATATGAGGTGCATGCCCCTTTTAAGTTCCAACTGAATGGTGGATGTGGGCTGGAAACAATAACCCTCATTCTAAAAACCACCACATTGTTGATGGAAGAAACTGCACGTACCCAGCCTTCATATCTTCTGGAACACTTCTTTGCTTCTAACGTTATGTTCATGCTACATCGAGTTTCGCAGCCGTTGGTGGCACAAGCCCGCTATTTGTGTTTGATGCATTGACAGTATAAATGTGGTAGGTAGATTGTTCTTAAGATAAGGTAACTAACTGGTTTTATGATCGACAGGGGGAGACAGAAAGGTTAAAATTAGATGAGGGGCAATCCAGAAGTTGGAATTCTTGCTTATGTCATTGAAGATAAGTTTTTAAACAAACACTGTTTGATTAAAATAGGATATTACACTGAAATAGTAAAGCCTAATCTTGGTATCAGTTTGTACAATTTTGATGAATCTTTGCACTTGTTATAAGATAGTACACCTGTACTATGTTCTTTATATTTTGATATACAGTATGTTCGTATAGTTCTCCATTGATAGGAAATGGATAAGACTTCACGTAGCTTCTGGGAAGTCTTCCTCGTTAAAATGTGTTGCCCTAAAATAGGCTATTTGCATTTCATCACGTTTTTTGCTACTTAAATTATGTATTTAATATGTTCTCCCAAGGTTAACTATGTTTGTTTTTTTTTCATATAATATGTAGTACTTTTGTGAAGTACAACCTAAGCTGAACTTTACACTTTCCTAGACTCTCCTCCCCCTCCCCTGTACAGAGGCAAATCATTGATGAACATTTTACTGTAGATTGTTTAGTTTAGATTTACAGATTTCCCTTGCCAGCATGTAGATCCACTCTCTGTGCAGCATTATGGGCATCACCTACAATCATATGTGAAGGAAAGGGGTTTCAGGTGAGGTCGTTATCCCTGTTGCTCAGGGAATTCATCCAAATGGTTGATAATAATTATGTTGAAAGGAAATTGTAGTATGTTGAGTGCAGGATTTAATAGTATAAAATTGTATTATTTAGTGCTTTGATACAATCATGATAAAAAATAGCACTTTTCTGACACATAAACTTCAGAATACATTACTAGCAGGCTGTCTACTTTCTTGGTCAACTTTGAACCTTTTAGTTTATGGTTCAGCATTTTCTTTCAGCCATGTTTTGTGTCTCCTGACCCATCTGAAACCATGCTTCACAGCCACCTGACAAACCGAACTGTGTTAACTGGCTCCTGATTGTTTTCCCACCTAATTTCAAGTTAAATTTGAAATTAAACTAGTTAAACAGAATCCCATAGTTTAGGATTGTAGCTAAAAGAAGCACAACTCAACCAGTATCATTTAAGGTTCCCTCAGTCAAATGTATACACTGAAATTATAATAATTGTGATTGTAGGAAAATAATTATATAATAATTACTTTCCTACAATCACAACGTTATTAACAACATGTGAGTGATTTTATATACCGGTATACCAGAACTGTGCAAAGAGAAATACCAATGTAATTTCATCAGTCATTAAAAAATTAATCTTACTAAGCATTTACATATTTTCTATAGACAGAAATAAATTAAAGAGACTAACTTGCACTGTTGGATGTTTGATAATAATAACCTTGGACTGAGGACTGAGCTTGTACTCCAGAAAACAAATACACGTTAACACTGCCAGCAGGTAACTGTAGTTTACTAGCATTGATAAGATTAGCTCCATTTGTGCTTAAGTCTTACATATGAGATGTGGTCAACCTACTAAAGTTACAGGTACCCTTAAATTGGTTCAGTACTATGTGGTAAGCCAGGAATATTGTGGTATTTTAATACGTAGGTCATCTACTCCATCTTTCTTTTCCATGTAATGCTGTTTGACTGCTAGAGATGCCACAGGGCTGAATAGTTCAATTCTGTTCTCAGCAGAAAAATCAAAAAGATTAATAGTACACCTCTGGGTTATAATTAAACAGCGTTTATGTCACAGTGTATCTTACTTGCAAGTGAGAACATTACTGTCATGCAAACCAAGAGAGACCTGTGTAGTTATTTTGGGATTGCATTGATCTAGTTATTTATTTTGTTATTTTTAAAAATAATAATAAAAAGCAAATTCTAGGTGATGAGGTGAAAGGACTTATGGTTTTACAATATAAGTATATAGATATTAGTTTAATTTCCTCTTTTTAGGAAGGTATTTATCACAGTAATATACGATATATTACAGCAGCAAGCAAAGGCATTGCTTGATATTATCATTGAGAGCCTAGCCTGATTCGTGTTGATCCTGTGTGTTACTGCCAGAGTCTACAGTATCTGCACAAAAGTCAATTATGGATAGTCTTCCCAGAAATTCCTCTACTGTTCTAATATGCTGGTCCCTAGGTTGCCCGTTTTCAAGCTTATTTAAGAATAATTGAAGACATGATTTGATTAAAACCTCTAGTTTACTTACAAAAATAAAACTGGTGTATATTGTCCTTGAGCAAACAGTTTTGGCAGGACCCAGTTTACACTGAAAGTATTGACTTCCTATCTGCAACATTTATTTTCTGCAAGACTCAAAGCTGAACACTGATGCAAAGTTTCGAGTCTTGCTAAACTGAGTTTATGAATGAAGGAGCACTTCGCGCCTCCTTTGTTGAGAAGGCAGACCAAGGCGATGACGTAGGCGACATCAAACACGCCTATTTACTACTACTTGCGTAGAGAGGCGGAACTTTATTTCTAAAGCTCTGGTAGGGTCTCGTCTGGAGGAAGGTTTAGTGCTGTGCACGGCTGTCAAAATAAGAGTGGTGAGGCGATACAGAGATAAAGTAAGAACTTGGAACTTTTTTGAATGACATTATATTTGTATTTTTATATGAGCTTGCAATTCATTTTAACGAAGTGGCTCAGTGTATAGCAGCAGGTGCATATATTTACTGTAGATGTTTTTTTTCTTACGGTGATTAAGTGCTGCCAGTCGTCTGAAACCAATTTGTAGTAGTAATCTTCTTCGTCTTGGCTGTATTATTAGACACGTTAATCTGTTTTAAAGTCCGCTTGATCTGAGATTTAAAGATATCTCTTTTCCAATTGCATATATATTAAATTTTTTTCTATACCACTGTCCGGTAATTTGTCTATTTTATATCGTATAGACGACGTGGACGTAATGGATATACATAGACACACACACACACACACACACACACACACACACACACACACACACACATATATATATATATATATATATATATATATATATATATATATATATATATATATATATAAGTACATGTGCATACTGTTGCGTGTATTGTTTTCAACGTAATAATACTGTCTTGGTGGTCTATAACGTCACAATATAACTAAAAAATGAGTAATTAAGTGAAAAAATGCCCCCCATACACCACCCACGCCAATGTGTTGCCCCTTCCTGCACACAACCAATGCACTCCCAACATATCGTCCCTATCCGTTTTAATTCAGTGACTCACAATGGGTGTTTGGATATTAATGAATGGATATGTTTACACCTTGCATGCTCTCTTAGAATTAAAATGAGTTTCTTTAGATGTTATGTGGTAATACACTAAATAATATACAGTAAAAAGATTATAGCAATGCTTTAAGATTTGTAATTGGGTATCAGTACAGCACTGTAAATGTTCCATGACTGTATTACATCTATCAGTACACTACATAAACTTCCTTTCTGAGTTGATGTTGCTCTGGCATAAGTACAAGTGACTAAGGGTAGTCAGGGTGTTATAGTTTAGCAAAGTGGTTTGTCAGAATGGTAGCTAAGGGAGATATCCTAGATCCCCATTTTGTCTGTATTTATTTTGATGTCCCATTTTTAAAAAGCGTCAGGCTCTGATGCAAGCAGGTAATGTAATGCTACACATTATACAAATTTTTGTTTAATTTAAAAAGTTGCTAGAATTAAGACTGAGGAAACTAGGCTGCTACTTGTTATTGATAGCTTCTTTATATTCTTTCAGACCAGCAGAATGTCGCAACCAGACAGCAGAGCATTGGTGTTGAGTGCACTGGTTGGAGCGGCTGGGATCAGCTTGGCCCTTGTGTGGTACAAGAGTCGGAAATCCAGGGTGTCCACGACTTTAACTGATTATTATCTCAGTAATAATGAGAGACACTCGCAGTTCAGTGCGGATGACAGGAGTGGGGGGGCAGTGCGTCTTTTCCAGGGGAAGCAGACGGAGATGCTGGAGAAGCTGAACACCTTGATCCTGTGTGTGTCCGAGCTGAAAGACGAGGTGAAGAGCCTGAAGGAAGGCATCCCCAAGCTGCAGGAGCAGGTGAGGGAAGAGCTGCGGGACAAACTTGAGTCACGCAGGATGAGTCCCCTGCACCGAGCAACACGCAGGAGAAGAACTGAGATACCCATAGAGGACTGCTTGAGCTCGGAGGAGGCTGAAAGTGAAGGCGGGTGAGTATTTCACTGGTACTTGTTCTCATTTATAATACACTTAAATAAAGAAATGAAATACCCACACACTAAATAAGCTCCAAAATAAATCATTGTAATTTTATTTGTCAAAACGCCATGCCAACAGGTCAAATCAATGTTTCAATCTATGAGAGATCTTCATCAGGATCCTGATGAAGATCTCTCACCCAACAGGTAACATCCGACCATCTCTAATAGCATGCAGTGTTCTGCTCGTAGATCAGGAGATAGTATGATGACCATGTTTAAGTATTCCGAAGGTTTAAAGCTACATTCATATCAGTACATAAATAAATACATAAATAAACAGTACCTTTGTATTATCGTGGCAGAGGTTTCTTACATAGTTTATTGAACAATGAGCATTGTATTACCTGCCAATTTATAATAATTCAGAAACGCCTCAAAATATGCCTTTCTTTTGAAGTACTGTGTCAGTGATTTAGTGCTTGGAACTACCAGATTATTATTATTTTTTTTTTTTGCAATCAGCTGCCAAATAACTTAAGTATAGGCCAAGTTTGCGTAACAAATAAACAGCAGGTGTTACCTTTTTTAAAATTATATGTAAATGAAAAAATGCTCTGATTTAAAAATAGATAAATGGATGCAACAAAAAACATATCTTCATACAACCACATAAGAATTATTGTATAGTGTATATTACAGTGGAGCTGTAATGGCTGCTTCATTTATACATATACAAAACAACTAAATTTGCATTCCACTGCTTGTAGGTTCAAGTGAGAGTAGTCAGTAAAGTAAGCTTAAGCACGATTGTCACTTAATAAAATTTTCCTTCTCAGGAATGAATTTGTATTTCAAACAAGGTACGACCGTGAACAAAGATAGTATCACCCATACTTCTGTGATGCATCATTATCACTATCTGGTGTTCAAGGATAGAGAATGTTACTGTTCTACATAGCTAGCTGATTTCTGTGTAAATTTGGCCTTGGCTAAATATTTCACTCCCAGACTACCAAGGTGACCACTAAGGCCATTGGAAACAACAATATCCATTTTGTCAAATGGTTACAAATGTGGTCTTGTATTACTGTATGCCTGTACAAGTAAAGTTATTACTGGGTATACATTTAGTATTAAAAAAAAAAAAAAAACCTTGGTTATATTTATGTAACATTGTAGCATTGTAAAAAAAGTCATTAGACAGTATGTGGTATTATTCTTGTATAATATCAGTACACCTAACGGGCACACCTGTGCACCCACAATGTTTATAACTTTAGTCATATAAGCACTGAAAAGAACCAGCTTGTCAAAACTAACAAAATTAGCAATTTGCTAAATGAACTGTGTAATTCAGGAGTGCAAAGCACTGCAATGCTCTAGGAAGTAAATTAAATTCTTTATGTATACCCAGTTTATCCATTTGCAGTTTTTAAGGTTAACATTTTAAATTGTTGCAGTACATTTCTGTTAAGTAACTGCTGGACAAGGTTGCACGGCAGATATATTATTGTAGAGGGTGCTGTATGATACAAGCTGATACAGTAACTGACCAAGTTTCAACACTGAAACACAATAAATCAGCTTTGAACATTTGTATGTAAACTTAAATATGAAACTTCTGCATTTTCTGAAAATTACATAGTGTTTAGCGGTTGTCATACAATACTTAGTGCATGGAGAATCAGCTTGGATTAGATCAACCACTTATTAGTCACCATCAGCAACCTATCTTTTACTCCTAAAAAAGCACACTGCAAACCCGGAGGATTAGGTAGATATTACAGCTTAATCTAGTACAGTGGAAATTGTGTATTGTATTTCTGTACAGGATGTTTTTTTTTAGTTTAGTTTTCTCAGTTACTTTCTTAAAATCCAAAGAAAAACTACTATGGAAGAATTGTGGAAGTAGTGATCTGCAGTTACTTGTAAGATTCTGTTCTGGCACTTTGAATCAGATCCAGAAAAAGGCATGGCAGAATAATTTACAACAATATTTGGCTTTATTTCAGTAAGAATCCAAACAAGGTATAGGATTATGAAATATATTTTTTTTTTCTTTTGAAGTTATGGGGAACTTTTTTTTTTTCAAAATTAAAATTAAACATTCATACTGCTACAGTACTTGAAAGTGCTAGTATAAGTAGTAAAAAGGATTTTCAAAATTGTTAATGTCCTCTTTCTTTCAATCAACGCATTCTCACTGGTTCACTTAACGTTGTTTTAGGTATTTCCGGATGTTACGTTTCAGAATATACATAGTGATTACCAAAGCCATGTTAAATTCTTATGTTCAGTAGTGGTTGAATTCAACTTTGTTATAGCTACAGTATGTTATCATCCATCTTTTGTCTTTCATGCAAAAACTATAGTCTGGCTTATAAGCAAAACCAAATTAGAATCTGGAGATTTATCATTTTAAAATGGCATATATTCCCCTTTAACACTCTCTTGCAAAGACTCAGTAGTCCCATTTAAGGTACTATTTTATTTATCCTGTGCTAGGCTGTCAGAACCGGAACCCTTTGACTGTTTTTTGAAGCAGACTGTTAATGGTTAGAGCAGAGGCTGTAAATCAGTTCCACTGTGAACAAAGTGCTCATATTGATTGTACTGTAGGAAAAACATGGAGAGTGCAGTCAGTGGCTGACTAACTAATTTTATCTGATTCTGCTTTAGTGTAAAATGAGTACAGTCATAACCACATTGGAAATTAAGTTAAGCATCTAAAGTTACTTTGCAAATTCTGACTATTGCTTGGCATTGCATGTTCCATCTGCTTTAAGCAATTGCCTATTAACAGTGGCTCTCACTTTTGATTTGAAAAAGTGTTTACAGAGGCAATGTTTATTGGACTCGGACACAGCCTATTACACAACCTATTACTTACTAAACAAATACAGCGTTCAGTCCACACTGTACCTTTAAAATGTTAACCCTTTTAAAGTAATTTTAATAAAGTAGTGTTATTTTCTTGCTGGTTTGATGCAGCTGTCTAAATTGTTGGAGTACTTGTGACATTGCCTGACTGCTGAATCCCATTGGCTTTCTTCTTTAAAGCAGTGTGTCAAATGTGGCTTTCTTCTTTGAAGCAGTTGCAAACCACACTCTGTTAAAACTTAAAGGCTGGTTTGAAGTTTACTGAAGTTTTGTTGTTGTCAAAGTGCAAAAGTGCACTGTATTTGAAGAATGATGTGTAAACTAATAGGTTGACATAATCCACAGGTCCCACTCCTGTGTTTATGTATAGAGTAAATTATGTTTGATCCAGATCCAAAACTGTCTGCCATACTATAATTAGCATTTCAACATTGGGCTTGGATTTACACCTGGCCTACTGGACCTACTGTAGGAGTGGTTTGACATCATTCAAATCTGATGGCTTTTATATGGAGGGGGTACAGGGGTAGATTGACTGATCTCCAATGCATTTGTCAACCAATTTTATATATATATATATATATATATATATATATATATAGTAAAGGATGTAGCAGGACAGGGGGCCTTCAGTCCTAAAAATGTTTGTTTTATGGCAGGGGCAGGGTTAAAAAGCCTCCCTACCAAGCTAATTGTTAAATTTAATTACTTTATTTATTGTTAATTGTTAATTATCACCTGCACCTGGCTGTTATTGATAATTAGAGCCAGATGCAGGGTTTAAAAGGAGTGCAGCCAGCCTGTTCCAGGCTGCTGAGTAGAAGGACATGGGAAGGAGTACTCTGTGTCCGAGCAGTCACGGTGTAACATCTGTGTGGTGTTTAGTTTTGTAAACTGTGTGTTTTGTTTTACAGCAGGTAAACAGCTTATCTGTCCTGCGAGTCAGTCAGGGACCTGCTGTGTGTGTAGTCAGTGCTCATAAGAGCTAGGTGTTTGTTTGTGTTTTAAATAAAAGTGCGCAGTAGTGGCTAAAATCAAAGTTTTCCTCTCTGGGTCACGTTTTTAAAGGGGCACGAACCCAAAGCTACGGCCAGCTTGATCACTATATATATATATATATATATATATATATATATATATATATATATATATATATATATATATATATATATATACACACACACACACACACACACACACACAGTGAACTCCAAAAGTATTTGGACACTGACATATTTTTGTTGTCTTTTAATGTGAGTGTATTTTCATCCATATTGGATGAACCGTTTAGGATACCAAAAGTATTTGGACAGATTAAAATGATGTACAATAAAGTAGTCATGTTTAGTACTTTGCATGCAATGATTGCCTGAAGTCTGCAACCTTTAGACATCACCAGACGCTGGGTATCTTCCCTGGTGATGCTCTGCCAACCATCTTCAGTTCCTGCTTGTTTCGGGGGCTTTTTGCCTTCAGTCTTGTCTTCAGCATGTGAAATGCATGCTCAATTGGATTCAGATCGGGTGATTGACTTGACCAGTCAAGAATTTTCCACTTTTTGGCCCTGAAAAACTCTGTGGTTGCTATGGCAATGTGTTTGGGGTCATTGTCATGCTGCATGATGAAGCACCGTCCAATGAGTTTGGAGGCACTTGGTTGTATCTGAGCAAACAAGATATTTCTGTACACTTCTGTACACTGTCAGCAGTCACATCATCATTGAAGACAAGTGAGCCAGTTCCAGTTGCAGCCATACATGCCCAAGCCATAACACTACCTCCACCATGTTTCACAGATGAGGGGGTATCCTTTGTATCATGGGCAGTTCCTTTTATTTCTCCACACTTTCCTGTTTCCATCACCCTGGCACAGGTTAGTCTTCATCTCATCTGTCCATAAGACTTTGTACCAGAACTCTACGGGCTCTTTTAGGTACTTTTTAGCAAACTGTGACCTGGCCGTTCTGTTCTTGAAGCTTACTAGTGGTTTGCATCTTGTGGTGTACCCTCTGAAGTTCTGCTGGTGTACTCTTCTGCGTATGGTAGTCATTGATACATCTATGCCTACCTCCTGGAGAGTGTTCCTGATCTGTTGGACTGTTGTTAGGGGGTTTTTCTTCACCATTGAAAGTATTCTTTGGTCATCCACTATAGTGGTCTTTCTTGGTCTACCATGTCGTTTGCCATTGCTGAGTTCACCAGCGCTTTTTTCTTCTTAATGATGTACCAAATAGTTGATTTTGGCACACCTAATGTTTTGGCTATGTCTCTGATTGATTTATTCTGATTTTTTTGCCTCATGATGGCCAGCTTTACTGGCATTGACACTTCTTTGGTCCTCATGTTGTCAGACACCAGCAACAGACTCCAAAGGCAAACGCAAAGCCTAGAATCAAGACTAGACATTGACAGCTCTCTTGCGCATGCACTAATGATGCAAGCAAACACACCTGCCTAATATGAAACAGCTGTGAAGCCAATTGTCCAAATACTTTTGGTACCCTAAAATGGGGGAGACTATGTACAAAACATGTTGTAATTTCTAAACGGTTCATCCGATATGGATGAAAATACCCTCAAATTAAAGCTGACAGTCTGGAATGCAAAACAACAAAAATGTGTCACTGTCCAAATACTTTTGGAGTTCACTGGAGTTATATATATATATATATATATATATATATATATATATATATATATATATATATAGATATATATATATATATATATATAAATATATACATATATATAATAATTTACATTTTTTGTAATTGTGTATTATATGTGCTTTGTATTATAGTTACCCCTCGGCAATGCAACCATAAGAAAAACTTTACTGTTAGATGAATGTCATTCATATAATGGTAAGCAGTTCATTTTCAAAGAAAGGTAATAACAGCAAGCTATGGCTTTATATTGATTGAGCTGCACATAGAGTACCGATACCAGTGCTACTGGCCCTTGCATTATTTGTTAGGCAGTTCAAGTAAATATTGACAGGTATGAAAGTTTACTTTTGTTTTGCTTGCCTTTGTTTTGTGCACATTTCACCTTGTTTCAGATGCAATGTTGAGTGGACATTAAAATTGTAATATATCTCCCATGCATCCAGACACCCCAGTTTTCTTTACAATGCATAACAAACTGCAGTAAACCTGTCGTTGTTGTTTTTTTGTTTTTTTAAATTTCATGTTGCCTAAAAAAGGGGCCCCAAAGATACTGTGTTTTTCACAGAGCACATTCTGTCCAGAGCAGAATGACATTTGCAAGAACGCATCCAGTTTGACAAGAAATGCAATTTGTTTCAAGTTTTATTTTAAATAGTTCTTTAATGTAGACATTTTGTTAGACACATTGTCATTTTAAGTTAATTATTGTGGTGATTATTAGCTAGACATGCAAGTAGATTTTATTTTTATTTTATTAGGTTGTTGCATTTCTTTGTTCCTTGCATACAAGTTCCAGTGTATTAGGTAAACTACATTGTGGTCTATGGTTTTATGTAGCTTACACTAGGAAAAACATTTATCTTATTTCTTCAAGAGATTTATAGTGTGAATATGTTTGTCTAAAATAAATTACTATTTGCAGTTTACAAAATCACAGGCACACACAAATAATAGAAATTAGAGTAATCGGGCGTTACAGTCTTCAAGCCATATCACATTGTTTTATTGCCCTATCTAGGCAGTTGTGACTTGACCTGAAAACATTTTAATCTATTAAAAATATAAGCACTCATGTAATAATTATTTTTAATATGTAGCCTGTAGAGATGGAGTAATCACGTGGTATAGCTTTCAAGGCGTTTAGATTTGTTTCCAGAGCTGACCGATGGTCTTAGGAATCTCTCCATTGCTGAACTGAAGCTTGCACTGAAATGCTGCCACACTTCTTACTAAGATACAAATAGCATTTATACTGTTTGAAGAGGCCGGAGTCGACGTCAGGATTTCGGGACTCTGGTTTCCCAGAAGTAGGTCTGTTTAGGGGATGTTGTCCCAAACAGTATAGAGAGGGTTTGCATAGTGTAGTAGGTTCCTGGAGTGGGACGTTCCTTTTAGTGGGACTAGCACTTTTTTTTTAGCTTTGTTTTGTTTTCTTTATTAAACCTGCCACTAGGATTAGCATTGTTGGTACCTTAGTGTCAGGACCTCTGTTGTTGTTAAATCTGTGCACCTGTACAGCGTGTCAACACTCCATACTTTGTGTCTGCCTCAGTATTATTCAGTGACGACCCATGTAAGTAACGTCGCTTGTTGCAAGGGATAATGAAGTCTATTTCTGTCTCTGTAAGATGATTTTTCAAATTGTCCCTTGAATTTCACCAATTTTGACCCATGGAACAATGTTAATTGTACCAAACTGCTATTGGCATACCCTCTCTAGACATTCAAAGCTTGGAACACGTATTTCCAAAATCTAGAAAAATATATAGTACGATGGCGATATGATATGATGACATCAAAATTATAGGCAAAGAATGTTCCTTTTGAGGCTAAACATAACCTTTTCATCTTGGCCAAAGTGATAATATTGCTGTGTCTACTCTGCACATTTTAAGAAGGTTTTTTTGATTGTTTCACAAAGCAAGTGAATTTATGGTCTAAGTGGATGTGTGCTTTAGCTGTAACATTATCAATTTCATATTGTTATTTGTTAATCTGTCAAAACAGCCCATGTCAGTTCTTTCTTCTGAATCAAACAGGCTGTAAATCTGAGTGGCTGTTTGCTGTGCTTCCCAGAAGCTGTCAAGGTTTGCGTTTTACAATATTGTGCAGGAACTTGTAATTCCTTTTACAATTCAGAGTTAATCTTTAGCATGCTGCACTTTGAAGCCCCAGGCATCTTTTGACTTCAATTTCAATTATACATTTTGAACATGACATTAATCATATTTGAAAGAAATTCTGAACTGACTTGCAGGGGGATAAGATGGAAGCACTGTGTATAACGTCCAGGACTGGGCTCTAAACTAATTTATTTACTTGAGGTTATTTATAACAAACATTAAACACCTGGGTAAGCAGGTGATTTATGAAATGCCACTATATTTCACAGTATTTAAGACTGGTATATTGCTGGGGTACAATTTGATATGATCTTCATATTTTGTTTCCTAACTTGTGCAACTGGGGAACTCCTCAGCATGCTAATCCCAGAACAGTTCAAAACGTGGAGTAGTGCTTTGGTGGGTTTTTGTTACTGTGAATCACATGCGTCATTCTACCTCAAGTGCACCGGATTCTGTGGAGGTCTTTCTCCATAACCAGGGACGACCAAAATTGGTCTGTGCTGTCAAATATTAATTTGCATTCGCCATTGGCGACTGTGGGAATGGGCAAGTCAGATACAAAGTAAGTTAGTTACATTATTAGTTTCGCTGATTGCACTATGTAACACAATTTTTGTTCCTGGTTAGTAAGTGTTATTTCCTAATTGCTTATGCCTCAAAAGTATAGAAAATGGCTATTATTCCCCACAGACTTTGCTTTTGTGACCAGGACAGTGATATTTCAAAATATCACTATTTCCAAAATAGGATAGAATACGATTATACTGTAAATACAGTATAATCGTAAATCTCGAAAAACTACTCACTTCTAAATCTTTTGTAGGCATTTGTGTATTACTTTAGTATAAATACATGTTAATTTGGATTCATGTGTTGTTTTTTTCTGACTTTATGTGAACGAAAAGACGCACATTTGCCCGTTTTCCCATTGGAAATAGTGATATTTTGAAATGTACCTGTCCTGGTCACAAAAGCAAAGTTTGTGGGGAATAATAGCCATTTTCTATACTTTTGAGGCATAAGCAATTAGGAAATAACACTTACTACCCAGGAAAAAAAAAAATAAAAAAAATAAAAAAAATTGTTACACGGTGTTGTCAACGCTTTATTTTTAACTAGCCTACACGTTAAACAATCAAACTATCTTTTTTTTTTTTTTAAATAAGTATTTTTACAGTGCGTGTTTGTTGTGTAGATTTCAGTAGACCCTAACTTACTGTATTTAGCACTACGCCTGAAAATGTATTGGCGAAAGTAATATAGTTTGACATCTGGTAGCCAATGTGGTGTTCCCAATCGTGCTGTTTGTTCAGTTTTCATTGTGTTCATAAAGTTTATTCAAAGTCTGCTGTTGTTGTATAATGAACTACTGAAATCAAGTTGCTCAATGTCAGCATCCATTTGTTTTGTTTTTACGACATGTCATTAAAACCACAGAGTAGCTGCTATTGCTGCTGATTGCAAACACTTTTAGATGTTTTTTTTCTTTCATATAGCACATTAACAGCGTTCATAGGATGTGCACAAAAACAAAGATTTACTTCCACATAGCAGAAAAAGGTAAATTACACAAGCGAATTCATACTGCATTTATGTTTTTTCGGGCAGACTGATTTGTAATGATGATTAAACTAGAATATGTTCGGGCTGGTTTTACAGTGGATTAAGGCATGCGTGATGACCAGGGGGGGGGGGGGGGGGGGGGGGGTGTCAAACAGTGACATCACTGTATGGTATTTTACCTGGCAATCAAATTTTAAAAGCTATGAGCCAGGTGCCCATAAGAATGTTGGCCAACTTTGAGCCCTGATAAAGTGGTTGGTGATACATATACCATATATGAGGGAGAAAAGGGTTCCAGAATAAGGTGGTGTTTGCATGCAAAATGATGCCCATTTTGAAGTCAGTCATTGACAAAGGGGTAGAGCATCCTGCCTTGGTCCAGGTGAGCTGGAATGACTCAAGTACAGTATGCTGAAGAAAAGATGAGAAATAAAAGTTTGCAGAAGCAGGCAAGATGGTAACATTTTTCATACAGTGCCCATTTGCAAGTAATTTGTTGTAAATTGCATACTCTTGTGCCTGTGCCAGTTTTTGTTAATTTGTTGGGTAGGGGTATTTTGCCATAAAGCAATAAGGTCTCTACATCTACATAAAACTGCAGAAAGGGATTTGAAGCACTCAGATTTAGGGGAAAAGGGTTTGACTGCACTATTGAATTACTCAAGATTTGAAGTGTTAAATAAATGAATGTCGCTACAGTCATTTGAGGCGTGGCTGTCTTCTAGAACTTGAATGCATGCTGTTTTGTGTTCTATTTTTATTTGTATAGTTTTTACATTGCAGAATCTTAAGATCTGACCACCCACATTTATTTTATTTTTTTCAATTTAGAATAAATATGCATGGCGGTACTTTGTATGGACATGCATTAGTTCCATTCCTTCCATTCCCACCCAGCAGAACTTCAGTACAGCATGGGGAAAGTACAGCATGGGGAAAATTGAACTGGTATCTAAGTAATATGTTCCTAATTCTGAAAAGTGTTTTGATAGCATCTATATACCCCGCCCCTGTTCTCTTTTTTTCAACGGTATTGCACGTAAAGAAAAGTTATTAACATTGTTGCTGCCAGAAAGGGTATGTCTTTAAACACATTGTCAAATTGACACATTGAGCAAATGGCAAAACAAGTGAAATGCAACTCATTTTTAAGGGATGTATTTCTTTTCTCCTCAACAGACACACAAAACAGTACAGTACAAAAAAGTACTCAGATGTTTGACAACAGTCTGATTTAGTCGCAATTAATTTCCAAGGGACCTCCCCCTCTGCAGTAAAAAAAACTTAATTCTGGTTCAAAACTGTTAAATCTCTCTTGATGCAGTTAAATAGGACAGTATTTTATGGCTATGGATAGGCAACAAGCCTCACTATAATCTGAATGCTACTGATTTGCAGTAGCATTTAGATTACCAGTCTGAGCCTACTTGAGGGAAACATGTGCTTGATGCATGCAAAGCATTTCTGTTAGCATGTGAAATCAGGACAAATACTGCATAATGATGCGTTATCTAAATTCTGTCAGTGTGTTAAGTACATTGTTAAGCTAAAACCCACTGTAGTGCATGACAATCTGAGGATGTAAGAAGCTGATTGTTCACCCGTCTTTGCACATGTACGGTATGTCACATTTATTTAAAATAAATGTTTATTTTTTTCACAAGACACTTTTACTAAAGATACAGTTTCTATGGAATATATTGTGATTGTCTTACTTGTTCAACATGCAGAATGAATTATGTGTAGATCAGATGTATGTAGCTGGTCTTCACATGTTGATTCTCCTATAGCATTTGCAAGGCGGTGCTCTGGAGATTGGGGGAAGATCTTGTATTCCTGTCAGTTTGCATCACTGTGCATGGTACTGAATGTGTTGGGGTGATGGGTAATGTTATTCAACGTGGCAAGGCCCTGTCAGAGAGGGAAAAGGAATTTAGTTTTGATGAAGGTGAACAGGTGTAATATCTATTCCCCCCCCCCGACACATGTATACATGCTAGGAGGCAGAGTGGTCCAGTGTTTAAAGTCTAGGGCTTGTAACCAGAAGATCACTGGTTCAAATCCCACCTCTGCCTCTGGCTGATTTGACCCTGAGCAAGTCACTTAACCTCCTTGTACTGAGATGTTAAATAATTGTCCTATTGTAAATGACTCTGCATATGATGCAACAGTTCACAGCCTACCTCTGTAAAGCGCTTTGTGATGGTGGTCCACTATGAACCATGCTATATAAAAACAAAGACATTACATTACACATACTCTTCAGTTTGTATAATTCTCTATTTATCAATTCACAAAGCTGCAAAACCACCATAGCAGAAAACCCACTAATTATAGTGTTGCTACAAAAACTAAAAATTAACCTGAAAGGTTTAAATGTTAGCTTTTAGCATTTTATTATGTTATATACAGCTCTGGAAAAAATTAAGAGACCACTGCAAAATTATCAGTTTCTCTGGTTTTACTATTTATAGGTATGTGTTTGGGTAAAATTAACATTTTTGTTTTGTTCTATAAACTACTGACAACATTTCTCCCAAATTCCAAATAAAAAATATTGTCATTTAGAGCATTTATTTGCAGAAAATGACAACTGGTCAAAATAACAAAAAAGATGCAATGTTGTCAGACCTCGAATAATGCAAAGAAAATAAGTTCATATTCATTTTTAAAC
The DNA here is from genome assembly GCF_017654505.1 of Polyodon spathula. Taxonomy (NCBI): domain Eukaryota; kingdom Metazoa; phylum Chordata; class Actinopteri; order Acipenseriformes; family Polyodontidae; genus Polyodon; species Polyodon spathula. The sequence goes on along the minus strand of NC_054538.1, from coordinate 17,758,684 downwards.
AACACAATACTAATGTTTTAACTTAGGAAGAGTTCAGAAATCAATATTTGGTGGAATAACCCTGATTTTCAAGCACAGCTTTCGTGCGTCTTGGCATGCTCTCCACCAGTCTTTCACATTGATGTTGGGTGACTTTATGCCACTCCTGGCACAAAAATTCAAGCAGCTCGGCTTTGTTTGATGGCTTGTGACCATCCATCTTCCTCTTGATCACATTTCAGAGGTATTCAATGGGGTTCAGGTCTGGAGATTGGGCTGGCCATGACGGTCTTGATCTGGTGGTCCTCCATCCACACCTTGATTGACCTGGCTGTGTGGCATGGAGCATTGTCCTGCTGGAAAAACCAATCCTCAGAGTTGGAACATTGTCAGAGCAGAAGGAAGCAAGTTTTCTTCCAGGACAACCTTGTACTTGGCTTGATTCATGCCAAAGCTGCCCGATTCCAGCCTTGCTGAAGCACCCCCAGATCATCACCGATCTTCCACCACATTTCACAGTGGGTGCAAGACACTGTGGCTTGTAGGCCTCTCCAGGTCTCCGTCTAACCATTAGACGACCAGGTGTTGGGCAAAGCTGAAAATTGGACTCATCTGGGGGTGCTTCAGCAAGGCTGGAATCGGGCAGATTTGTCTTTGTGAAGGGCGCATGAATCAAGCCAAGTACAAGGTTGTCCTGGAAGAAAACTTGCTTCCTTCTGCTTGGACAATGTTTCCCAACTCTGAGGATTGGTTTTTCCAGCAGGACAATGCTCCATGCCACACAGCCAGGTCAATCAAGGTGTGGATGGAGGACCACCAGATCAAGATCCTGTCATGGCCAGCCCAATCTCCAGACTTGAACCCCATTGAAAACCTCTGGAATGTGATCAAGAGGAAGATGGATGGTCACAAGCCATCAAACAAAGCCGAGCTGCTTGAATTTTTGCGCCAGGAGTGGCATAAGTCACCCAACATCAATGTGAAAGACTGGTAGAGAGCATGCCAAGACGCATGAAAGCTGTGCTTGAAAATCAGGGTTATTCCACCAAATATTGATTTCTGAACTCTTCCTAAGTTAAAACATTAGTATTGTGTTGTTTAAAAATGAATATGAACTTATTTTCTTTGCATTATTCGAGGTCTGACAACACTGCATCTTTTTTGTTATTTTGACCAGTTGTCATTTTCTGCAAATAAATGCTCTAAATGACAATATTTTTATTTGGAATTTGGGAGAAATGATGTCAGTAGTTTATAGAATAAAACAAAAATGTTAATTTTACCCAAACACATACCTATAAATAGTAAAACCAGAGAAACTGATAATTTTGCAGTATGTACAGAACGTTTATTACTATATACAAACACGCATTATAGGAAGTAGACTTGGTAACCACAGTCTTCTGAACTGAAAAGAGTAAGTGCGTCTGGGGCGCTGCAGGAGGTGGAGGCACTTTTAAAATGGAAGAGAATAGCTGCTGTGTAAGAAGACTGAGTTCATGCTGACCTCTCTGAATGCAACCTGTCAAGATAGTTTTGAGTCAAGTCAGGTGTTGGGAACTAATAATCATCTCTCACTTACTTATGTGCAAAGATTATAAAGGGTTGTATCCCACAGCATTCTTAAGGAGATGGAATTAGTTGAGATGGCAACTTTTTTTTAATCATTTATAAAGGATTTGTATTAAGGCAGCCACTGCTTTCTGAAGACTTGTCATTATAATAGATGACCCCAATTAGGAATCCTGATATATATATATATATATATATATATATATATATATATATATATATATATATATATATATATATATATATATATATATATATATATATATACATGCCTCATTCAGCCATTTAAAAAAGAGCTGAGCCTGTGCCCAAACACAGTTGGACTCTAAGGCATACAATAGGCACATTTCTATAAAACTGGCAATCCAGCGACATTCACATCTGGGATTTAGTTGTAGTATGTGAATCTCTTATAAAAGTGTATCCTGGTAAATTTGTAGAGTGATTTTGAAGTTCTTCTATGCTTTTTCCATGGTTATACTATGCATTTAACATAGTATATAGTGGTTTGACATGGATTTTACCGTGCTTTTGCTGTTCTATATTACACTTTGCTATGTATTTACTAAGGCAAACTTTTATAAGGGTTGTGTGATTGCTCTGCACAATGGGGAATTAGTGTTGGTGTAATTTTATATGTGGAAATGGGTTTATTGTGTGTCTTTTTGGAGGTGTTATGTTTGAATTCATTGATTGTTTACAGACGGGCGCTCAGTGAGTGATTGGCTGTACCGGTCCTCAATCAGTAGGTGGGCGGGTCTCGACTGCGTATCTGTCAACATAAAAACATCCGGTGGGGATTGTGCTAGGTGACTGCAACGCCATGCTACAGAGAGGGGCGCTGCATACTCAGGAGGAGAGTGTCTGATTTGCAGGAACTACAGCTACGCAAACTGCAACACAGTACTTGTGAAGGCAATGCCCAGCCAAGGGCCTATGAAGAAGCAGGAGTCATTGTATGAATACCGGCTCATAAGTAGGTTAGTTTAGAGGATATTGATCCCAAGTACTATATAACGAGGGTTACGCAGTGTAGGAGGTTCCTGGAGTGGGACGCCTCATTTAGTAAGGCTAGCGCTTGCCCTGTGTGGCAACTTTTATTTGTAGTTTTTGTACTGTGTTTTATTTTGCCTTTTGTACAGCCTGCTGTATTGGTAGCGTTACATGACCCGTTTGTTTACATTCATTCTTTTTTGTTCAAAAATCCCGCGCACCTGAGCAGCGTTTCAGCTCCATCTCCCATGTATCTCTGTCTTGCCTATCAGCGGTTACCCCAGCATGTCACACATACCAACAACAGCAGAAAAAAAGTGGTTTAAAGTGCATGCTGCACATACTTTTTAACATGTAAACGCCTCTGTGTAGTTTACTGAAATTAACATTTATAAAATTAATGAACTATAAACAGTAAGCAAGCCGATAAACCTGTATCAGTTTATCAATTAAGAGTTGTCAAATGACAATAAATAACTTCCAATAGATGATCAAAATGTAAAAAAAGCCATGAGGTTTTCCAAATGTTTGACGTTCACCAAATGAAGCACATGTGTGCAAGTCATTTTTCTACTTTTTTTTTTCTATTAAGTCTATGTGTACAGAACAGTAACTCACATTTATTATCTTCATGACATGATTATTTTCTTTCTAGTGAGTTACTACTGAAGTATGGGTGTGGTCAAAATCTCAAAGTACAGGGTAACTATTAATGCATTGCTTTACTAAAATATCTGTTTAAAAAACATTTATGTTTGCACATTATAGCCAAACAAATAGTTGTTATTGGTCTAAAAGGGGGCGTAATTGCATTTGCCTTTTTGTTATTTTACTTTTTTGTATTGCAAAGTGAAAAAGCAAATGCCTAATTTAGTCACTTCTTGTTCCATTTAAATCCTGACGTTGCCATAGAAAAACCACTTTGCCATGCAGCATGCCGTGGCATTGTGTTAGAGCTGTGGGATAGATCCAAGGGGCTGACTCAGCTTCTGATGTTTGCTGCCTTCCCTTACTTCCATAAAACAGACTTGTATGGGCCCCATTTGTAAATGTATTGGTTGACCTTTAATTTTGAAAAGGTTACTGGGAGATACTGTGAGTAAGCCCTGTCCTGTGAGTGTGCTAATGTCTGTAGTCCATTTTGTTAGAGACAAACTCACTTGCTCTTTCAAGGCCAGCCAGCTTGTTGTTGCTTAATGCAAAAAAAAGTCTATTTCAGAATTATTTAATCTGTTGTAGATTGTTAGACTGCCCAGCCAAAGTACTGTAGAAACAGCACTGAATTTTAACTGACCCCATAGCGTGTTTGCAACCAAAGGATTAGAAGTCACTGTTCATCAGTAGACGGGACAGCTTAAGGATAGAAATAGGAGAGCAAGTAAGAGGGAACTTAAGAAATCATGCAAGTAGTAATATACCAAAAAGGCTGTTGAAGCAATCAAAAACAGTGCAGAACACAGAGTACTGTGTGTGCCTAAGAGAGAACTTTAGAGTTGTTTATGTGTAAGTGGGAATAAACCAACTCTGCAGTGGATAAATTTTTTTTTTTCCAAGTTACACACAACAATGTTATAGCAATTATGTGACAAGGTTTTTCAACATGTCTTTTAAAACATATATTTTGTTGATGCAGGATGTGATTTGCATTGACGTTTAAAATAAAATGTATTTCAACATAGTTTTAAGTTCTGCTTCATTATTGAATGAAGAAAAGTACCTTTTTTAAAAAAAAAAAAAAATCAAAAATAAAACAAGCATAGATAAATGTCAAATCAAAGTATTGGTACAGGATCCAACAAGTATAACCATCATAGCTGAAACTGACAGTGAGTGATTGAGCAAAAGCCTGTTTACACAACAAATTATGGGTTTTTTTGTTTTGTTTTGTTTTTTTGCTGAATAACTGAGTTGTAGTTCTGAAACACTCAGCATACACCCTCAGCATTTCTTAGCCAACAAGGTTGGGAGATCAGGGTGAAGACAGATTTAGAAACTTGTATCTAAAACAAAATACGGATATCAGTTGCAACATTAGGCACAGTTAAGTGCCTGGTGTTGACACCTCTTAAGGCACACAACCGAAATTACGTGAACCAGTACTGCAGGCTTTTTAGGGCATTTGGACATAGCATTGCTTGCTAAACTTCAAGCTGGTAGGATGTTATTAACATGTTACAATACTGGTTACTGGTGTTCTATTAAATCTGAAGCCCAGATTTTGCCTTTGATAGTGGCTTTGCACCAGAAACTGTTCCTTGAAAAAGGTTATATGTTTTATATTTATTAATACCACTCATTTCTTAAAAATGAATAAGAAGGCAACACAAAACAATCTTTAAAGTGGATGAGCATCTAAGAGTAGGTGCTAAGAATCTCATGGTGCAATCGTGCACATTGTGACAGAATTGAAATACACGTGATGCAAAAAACTTGTCTGGGTCACGCCTTACTATTCAAAAGCTGGAGATGCAATTGTATACAGCAAAAGACTATTGTACATCATTAGCAAAGATCTCAATAGGGTCGCATGGAGCAATAGTTACATAAAAGTAAATTAATTGAGTGAAATGTATTTACCAGAGTCATTCATAGCAATCTGCTTTATTTAGGCAGATTTGGAGCTTTGATTTATTGCTTTTATCAGTGACAGGGCGTGGTGCCATGATGCAAGTACTTTGCCCAGGTTTAAAGTTGGCTGTCAACTACAGTATACCCAAAGGCTACTGATATGTAGTCTTAAGAATTGCTGTCAATGGAAAAACATATCTTACATGCTTCCTATGACGCACATAAAGCAACTGCCAAGAGTTGTTATGCGTTGTTAAGAGTTGTCCTTTCATCTTTTCAGTGCAAGATATCTTCTTCTTTTAGATCTTTTTGTTATTGCTGTGCACAGAATGTTGATTGTATTGTCCAGTGGTTAAAGAAAAGAGCTTGATACCAGGAGGTTCCAGATTCAAATCCCGGCTCAGCCACTGACTCACTGTGTGTGACCCTGAGCAAGTCACTTGTGTTCTGTCCTTCTGAGGTTCTATCATAAGTGACTCTGCAGCAGCTGTTGTTGATGCATCTTTCACCCCCTAATTTTTGTAAGTCGCTTTGGATAAAAGTCTCTGCTAAATGAATGAATGAATTAATTAATTAATTAATAGGCTAAGTTGACTAAGAAATCACAACACGGCTAAAATGTAGTGTATTTACAGATTTTGTGGCTACTTACTGTAAATCTGTTTTGGCACACACTTTTTACAAATGGACTGACATTCCTGTACCCTTTCAGTGCCACACACTTGTAGACTGCACATACTTTTTTTTTCCGTTACCTATTTACGTGCGTGGAAATTGAAAAGATCCATTAGCATGTAACTTTTTTAAAGCATGGCTTGTTTCCTGTGTTAGAGAGACATACAATATATAAACACAATGCCACACATGAGACACACCGCTAATTAGACTCCCTGGAATATGCGTTGGTGAGTGATCTGTATAAACAGTGCAAGACCATGGGCAATATATGTCTTTGTGTAGTGTATGTATATGTCATTTTATAAAGTGTGTACTTTTTAAACGCAGCTAACGCTTTTGGTACTTTCAAAACCATGTAATACAAGACAGTCTGCTCTAGTATATTACATTATAATATATTTCTTAGTACTAGATTTCTCAATACAAGGTGCTGTATAATTATGTATATAATGGCGCTTTTGTTTACTAGCAGTTAGATATTGTTTTGTCCTTGGAAACTCCCATCCTTACTCTTCTTTGCTCTCTCTCTTCTGTCTCCACTTCACACACTAAACCACTCATTCCCATGGTAGTAGTAGCCCTGTTTATGATATGCTTCTGTATTTGCATGACATTACAGCTGTGTCTTGTTTTGTTTTTTTTGTTTTTTCCCAGCTATGTCACTGCTCATACGGACACAGAAGAGGATTCTGATGAAGGAAACAAAGATCTTACTGTGAACTTCCCAAAAGCAGAAGACTTGGTAGAAGAGAAGGATGAATTTACGCTCCTGATGCAGAAGGCCGACAGCTTACACGGAGGTCTAGAATCAGAGAAGAAGGAAGGATTTATGATGCTGCTAGAGAAGAAAGATCAGGTGTGAGATTACCTCTAAGCACTGAAATCCCTTTTTAAATACCTAGTTTTGACCTTGTTACAGTCATTATACAGGAAGTGCTTTTTAAGAGCCTTTTAAAGTCTGTTTACTTCATGTAGTTCATTTGAAGATGTAGTCCTCTAATTCATGAGTACATCAGCTTTTTACTTCCATGCGCTTCAATTTTAAAATAGTGACCTGTCACATATTATACATTTATACAACACATCTCCTAACTGGAATAACTGTGTTTTGCAAGTGTTCTAGCCTTTGACATCTAGAACTAGACTATCAAAGCACTTTATTCCGAATTATCATATACACACAATTTAAAATCAAACCAACTATAAAATTATTTGTTTAAGAAACATTTGGTGAATTCCATGTGTTATGTTGTGCTTTTGGTCTTGTATCACAATACAAACGGTACATACCTCTATTACAATAAAATCATGTAAAAAAATAAATGAGTAAGATCACAATTCATCCATACACAATTAATCATAACACTCCTGCTTGTAATTAGAATTAGTCTTTCCTGTTTGTTTTAGCTTATTTTTTTAATGTACAATATGTCAGCTTGTGGCTATTTCAGTAAAAGTAAATTCTACTTAATTTTCAGGTTCTTACAACTTGAATTTACTAGTTTTCATTCCATTTCCTCCAAACCACATACAATATTAATGGAGAATGGAAAAATATTGGTAGCTTGAGACACCAAATGACTAGTACTGCAGTTGTGAGACCTCTGTCATGAATGTTAGAAATCTAAAAGCAATGGGAAGTCTTCAATCTGAGAAGTGTGTTATTACCTCTCTTTTTCTAATTTTTAGTGCTGTCTACATTGTTTGAGTAATAGATGTAATATTTAAATTTAGACCCCTTTTCTTGTCCAATTAGAAGATTAAGGTGCTATAAACCTTATTCTCAAAGTGTAGTGCACTGGAAGCTGCATCAAGTAGCTCCCACATAATGCTTTATGAATAAGATGTATATTTTTATTACTTATTTATTTGTTTATTTATTTCTTAGCAGACACCCTTATCCAGGGCAACTTACAATTGTTACAAAATATCACATTACAAAATATCACATTACAGGTAAGAGCAGTTGCAAAGTACAATAAAATCAATAACAAAAGATTCAGATAAGAGAAAAATAGAGAATACAGTAAATTGTTACACGTAAGAGGAGGTTGGACTACGATCATTAGAGAGCAAGTATATTCAAATGACCTTATTCCTGTGTATTTATTTATTTTAATGTCGCCTAACCTTTTCAAGATATTTGCAAGCATTTTGTTAGATCTTATGTTCTGTTAAGCCTGTGTAAAGGTGCTTTGAGTTCAGGAGCTGATTGTCTAGTTCCAGTTGCCTGACATGTATTGTAGGCTGGAGTATCCAAAGTGCCTTACTGTAGTGCGCGTCTGCACCGTCTAATGCACAGCCGTGTATTGCCAGCAAAACTAAAGGAAACTTGTTTCCAAAGTGGCAGATCACTAGATCTTCTGTTCAAAGATGCAGCCTTTCTGACACCTGTAAGCAAGCTCCAGTGTGGACCTCTTTCCACTGTATTTTTCTTACATTTTATGGTTTCTAAATAAATAAATCATCACCCAGAAAAAATAGACTAGTGTGATTCCTGTAGATTAAAAGGGATGGCTGTATTTAGATCTGACACTGTTGAAATGACCCCTGTAATTCTAACCTGTGTTGGTTGTGATTGCTTTCTTTATACTGACCCATAAGAATATCCTTTTTTTATTTTTATATTTTTTTTACAGTATGGGCAAGAGGTTCCATTTCTGTGGCGATTGGCACGATCATATGGGGACATGTTTGACTTGACTTCAGACATTGAGGACAAGAAAAGTTATACAGAGGCTGGTAGGCAATAATGTTCTTTGACCATCATATATTTACAGACAGTATAGTGCGGTGGCACACTGACCTGTTGAATGTTATAAATGAGCCAGATTTTTTTAAGTAATGAAGTAATTTGCTACACCCATCTTAGTGGCTATTTGTAAAAAAAAAAAAAAAAACACCACACTAAATTATTCAAGAGATTTCATAACTTTTTTTTTCTTCAATAAAATTATTGCTAAAAGGGGTATTTTTAGTAATTATGTTGTAACAGTATTATATTTTGTCAATAACATTTTATCTGAATCCCGGCACTATTACAGCTTATTATTGTAGCTATTACAACTTGGAAACACCTCTGCATGGGTGGAGGAGGTCCAGTATTAAAAACATTGAAATCCAAAGTATGGAGTGGTTTTCTACCTTGTTTGAATATGTCTTCAAAATGCCCAATACATAAAATGTTAAACCTGCATTTATACTTTTGATGAGGGTCAATAAAAATCTGATGCAAGGAAATTACATTTAGTAGTACATAAAAATTAATCAATTAGTCAGTCATGTTCAAATAATCATAAGGACATTTGGTGTGTTTCAGATCATAAAAACAAATGGATTAGTTCAGGTACAAATGATCATTCAACTTGGGGCAATGGCATGTGTTCCACATATGTTTTTTTTTAATATTAAAGCGATTTTTAAATTACACCTAGAAGTAAAATAACCATGCCCCATGCCAGTACCTCAAGTGCAACACAATACTTTCTGGAGCATATTTAGTTTAATGTCGTTAAATATGATTGCTGTCTGAAGTATGACCACATTCATCACTCAACTTTTTTTGGTTTTGCCTTGATGTGTAGAAATAGATCCTAATAAGGCCCAGCTATAAAGGTGCTTGGTCATTCTACCTATCCTATCTGTCTTAAGAGCTTTCTAAAAGCTCAATGTCTCACTGAATGAATGCTTTATTACTGATCCCTACACAGACAAGCTGCAGTTGTAATTCAGATCTGCAGGTCAGTAATGGCAATTAAAAAGAATTAACCCAGTGGGAATTACTGGTACCTGGGTAACTACAATACATATGTATAAGCCCCATTCAAGTACTACTTGGAGGAGCAAAAAATTAAAACAAACTTATTTCAGGGGTGGGGGGGTGGTTGTTTTTCACCTTGGTTTTAGAGTTGTTGAACTTATTCAGGTATAGAACAGGCCAGGTCAAAAACGTCAAACTGCTGTTCGAATTCCTACTTCTAACAAGCAGTGTGTGGATGGGCACTATCCCATTGCAATGTGGCAACATCCTTAGGCCTTGGTAAAGGACGTCTTCAGCCTTTCGGCATGCTGTTGGGGTGCACAGGATGTGCAATGGTGGTTGTTGGAAACAGATATTGTAGTTCTGGTATAGTCACTCTGATGTCAGTGGTGGAGCCATACACCATCTTGTCTAGACTGTCAACGCTCATGTATCGTGAATCTGGCAGTTGGACATATGATGCAGCTGTGACTGAAGCTTGGATTGAAACTATTTAAGGTTCTGTTGTCTTTTGCAGGAAAGGTGTTTGCTGAAAAAGCCATTACGTTGGATCCCATGAGTGCTGATAGTCACCAGTGGTGAGTTTTTGCAAATGAAACACAAATGGTACAGGCAATGCAGCCAAAAAAATTACAAAATAAATTGAATACATTTGATAAACATGCTGGGAATTTGAATGACACAGATGCATCAGATATGTATTTAATATACGCTGTTGTACTTTTTTTCTGTTCAGCTATTTCACTTAACTTTTACAAGCTTTATGATTTAGCTTTATGTAAAGTATTGTATATTGCTCTTCTAGAAGCTTGTGGTTACTATAATAAATATCTTCTGAAGAGGTTATCATTAACTTTTCATATTCAGAGGGCAACCATGCTAGTGAGTGAGAGGAACTCTTACTTTATAATACTCCTTCAACTGGGTAAATGTGATCTTTTTTATTTTTGTCTTTGTGAAAGTGTGTACATTGGGCACAGTAAACACACAGCAGAAAACATTTACAGTTACCAGGGGTATGACTCCTACAAATCGCAATTAAAGAAACAGAAAAAAGCCAGTGATATGAAGTATCCACTATTCCACCCTTGCGCACCCCAGATGTCTGTTTGATGATCCTAATGTATCCTATATCTGTAAAAGCTCTAGCCGATCAAAAATCCAGCTTTTGTCTTTTAGTATTTGAGATATAATCATATTCTAAACAATACATATTGACTCTTCAACTCTGAAACCCCTCTACTGAGAATAATTTTTTAAAGCCTTGTATTTGATAAGTCAAAGGTAAAAGAAACAGTTCTTTAATTAAATCTGTGCCATGATGTTGAGTGATATTAGTAATACAAATAATCGACAGTGTGACTTGTCTCCTTGCAGGCTGATTTTTCAGCTCATTTACTTTGCCTGTGTATTTTGCCTGGTAGTGCTTCATAAAATTCTATATGTATCTTGTTTATACAAGCACTGGTATTTTAAACATCTTTCCCTTTTGCCAGGTAAGGAAGCAAACAAATGGAATATGATTGAACAGCTTAGTGCTATTAAATTAAATCCTTTACAAATGTTCCTATTTTGATGGGAGAAAATGTACTGTTGGAAGATTTGGCAGTAAAAACCCCTACCAAAGACTTGTTTCAGTCTGTGCCAGAAATTTGCTTTGTAAGCTTGTCTTCATGATTAACTAATTGGTGGGGAATACAGATAACAGCCTTGCTTGTATGTAAAGAACTGTGCAGTTTTGGTGTATTGGGAATACAGCTGGAAAAAAGTGTTCACAGCTGAAAGCTAAACTAAGGTTGTTTTTACTATACATTTGAAAAAAAACAGACAACTTTGTATCGACTTTGTTGGGTTAGGGTTTGGGTTACAGTACTGTACCTCATGAACCATTGAATGAAGAAGGCTATCTTTGCATGGATATCAGTGAAAAAATTAGAAGTAAAAAAAAAAATGAAATAAAAAATAAACTAGAATGGACAATGTTTTAAATGTTTGCAATTTGCACTATAGTAGTTGTTATTGATGTGGTGTTTTATTCATTAAATAAGAGTAAACATCAGGGGGTTGTAATTGTAAGAAATCAGAAGCATTGGTAATTTCAGACAAGTGTTACATGTGTTCAGTTGTATCTTGTTTTATAAACTGATGTGCTGAAGGGTTGATGCAATGAGTTTAGCAAGCAAGTAGAGTTTTTTAATCTTGGTTCTGCTTGTCGTGATCTCATGCAGACATTTCAGATTACATCTTGATAATGTAAAAATGTAAACAGAATTAGATGAAGTGGCTTGAGGAAGTGGTTCACATAATTGCTTTGAGCCACAGTGCAAGTTTTAAATGTTGTTTTTACTGCTCATTCCAGAGGATTTCAGACTATTGTGACAGAAGGCATCAAAGATGGTGGATTATTTATTGTAGACTGTAAGTGTCACCCCTGATTTTGTGCCATGAATAAAAGGGATTAGGACTGTCCACTGAGTGAGTTATTTGAGGCGCCACAATGTATTTAAATACCTGGACAGGTTTTTTTTTGTTTGTTTGTTTTTCTCAAAGTTTTGGCTTTGGGACGAACTGCCTTAGGATCCAAACAAGAAGGTTAGCACACCACAATTTTTGTTGACAGAAGGTTCTACTTTATACTAAGAAAGGGACATCTTTCCTGGCTAAAAAAAATATTACTGCACATATCTTTCCATTTACACTAGCTGACTAAAACCCTTTTATGCATGAATGGGGTTGTGTATAAAAGCAGACAGGATTTCCACAATAGCTGCATCCCCCGCACACATACTCATAACACACACACACACACACACACCCACACACGCACCCACACACCAGTACCACAGCACAGTGTACTATTACTGTGCTGGGCCATTACGTGAGTTCTGACCCATACAGACAACACTTCCTATACCTGTAGCCAACTCACAATTTGCCTTTTTTCCCCATCCCATCAAACACTCATATAGTGAAAGGCAATGTATTCTACAAATAAATGATCAATCCTCTACACCTTCAGGGACATAGGTTACATTGATTTATTTTTTATTTTTTTTAATTTAAAGCAAAACAGATTGCATGTTAATTAATAAATAGGCTGTTTTGATTTCTTAAAACTGCTCTATGTATTGTAAGTTTATAAATAGGGCTCCAGCGAGACTCTAAGTGGTTCTCCTAGTTTTGCTGCATGTGATTAGAAAGAGTAAACAAATATATCACCTCCTTCCTGACACTGAAACAGATAAGTATCATATGTGCACAGTAGATTGCATTTAAATTAAGTTTTCATTAAACTTCTCTTGGCCTTTAAAAAAGGTATGCATTGCTCCCTCACTATAACATGTGGATCATTTTAATGGGCAGTTTTTAAACTATAAATAGCCTGGCAAAATGGTGGTTGGGGAGTTCAGTTCGAAGCAACAAACAATCGAACCAAGTGCAAGAAGGAGAGCGGGTCGGGAGAGGGGAAGAGGGAATGGGCTCGTCCCAGGTTTGGCTGTCAGAGTGGGGATGAAGTGTCTCGTCTCCCAGAGAAAGCCGCAGCTCCTCTAGCTGCAAAACCAAGTAAATACATTAGGAAAGATAACCACGCAATAGGCCTAAGATTTATTTTGTTATAAAACAAATGCTGAATAAGATGTCTGTGTTATAAAGTGCCAACGCAGCTTTTCTTCAGTTCAGATACTGTATCAAAAGGGAGAGACAGAAACAGAAGTTAGATTGAGAAGTTGTTTATAGTTTGAACAACACCGTTGCTGTGTTTACTGTAGAAATATTGCATGAATCACTAATATAGAGAATTGGGGGGACATGCTGTAAGAGCTTTATATCCAAGGTGCATTATAACCGAGAGTCTTTTACCAGGGAGCACTGTACAACAATCAAAAAATGTAAGTTTTCTATTTTATTTTATTTTTTAAAATTCTAATTATTTAGGAATTCAGACTTCGCGGCTTTGGAAGCCCAAAATGTAATCCTTATTTTACACTTTGTCGAGTGTTGTATATGTTGGACAAACTCAAACATATCAAAAACAGCATTACAGTGATAGTTTGTAACTTTGCATTATTACAATGAACCATGCAACACTAGAACTAAAAACATTTTAAGGATTTGTACATGCTTGCAAATTAAAAGAAAACAAAGAAGCAGCATAGAATTGGTTATGTGGATACAACTGTGGTATGTTTAAATACCTCTGGCCTTCATAATTTTTCTCTTTAAAAGTCCTTTACATTCACCTTGAAAGATAAGGTTGATGATATTTAGATCTGTCTGCAGTTAATCGTTAAAATACCCTACTCCCCCAGTCATTCAGTGTAGAATTAGATTACTTTGGTAACATAATTGAAACACTAATCTTGCCTGCAGCTATTATGAAGTACAATTTAAGTGTATTTTTTTGTATCTAGACATTCTACCCCACAACTTCCAAGTGAAAAAAATATTCTAGAAATTAGCAGAAAATTAATTAAAAATAAAATCTTAAATAGCTTGGTGGATAAGTGTCCACCCCCCCACCCCCCCTTGTAATATTGTAATAGCAATCGTCAGGTGTAACCAATCACCTTCAAAATCACACACCAAGTTAAGTGGCCTCCACCTGTGTTAAACTGTAGTGATTCACATGATTTCAGGATAAATTCAGCAGTTCCTGTAGGTTCCCTTTGCTGGGTAGTGCATTTCAAAGCAAAGACTGAACCATGAGCACCAAGGCGCTTTCAAAAGAACTCCGGGTCAAAGTTGTTGAAAGGCACAGATCAAGCGATGGGTATAAAAAATATCAAAGTCCTTGAATATTCCTCGGAGCATGGTCAAGACGATTGTTAAGAAGTGGAAGGTGTATGGCACCACCAAGACCCTGCCTAGATCAGGCCATCCCTCCAAACTGGATGACCAAGCAAGAAGGAGACTGATCAGAGAGGCTACCAAGAGGCCAATGGCAGCTTTGCAAGCGCTATAGGCTTTTATGGCCAAGACTGGTCAAAGTGTGCATGTGACAACAATATCCCAAGCACTCCACAAATCTGTCCTGTATGGTAGGATGGCAAGAAGGAAGCCATTACTCAAATAGCCTACAAGTTTTGTAGTCTGACGAAACTAAAATTGAACTTTTTGGCCTATATGCAAAGCATTATGTTTGGCACAAGCCCAACACCGCACATCACCCAAAGAACCCCATCCCTGCTGTGAAGCATGGTGGAGGCAGCATCATGTTACGGGGATGTTTCTCATCGGCAGAGACTGGGGCACTTGTCATGATAGAAGGGAAAATGAATGGAGCAAAGTACAGAAAAGTCCTTGAGAAAAACCTGCTGCCCTCTGCAAGAACGCTGAAACTGGGACAGAAGTTCACCTTCCAGCATGACAACGACCGAAAGCACACAGCCAAAGATACACTGGAGTGGCTAAGGAACAAAAAGGTAAATGTCCTTGAGTGGCCCAGTCAGAGCCCCGACCTAAATCCAGTCGAAAATTTGTGGCATGAAGATTGCTGTCCATCTACACTCCCCAAGGAACTTGACACATTTGTAAAGAAGAATGGTCAAATATTGCCAAATTTAGGTGTGCAAAGTTGGTAGAGATCTATCCCAACAGACTCACAGCTGTAATTGCTGCCAAAGGTGTTTCCACCAAGTATTACTTCATGGGGGGTGGAGACTTATCCAATTATGATATTTCAGTTTTGTGTTTTTAATATATCATTATCACCCCTTAACAGTGTGGAGTATGGTGTGTAGATAAGTGGGAAAAAATAATCATTTAAATGCATGAAACTGTGAGGCACTGACACAACAAAATGTGAAAAAAGTTGAAGGGGATGTAGACTTTCTATAGGCACTGTATATATATATATATATATATATATATATATATATATATATATATATATATATATATATATATATATATATATATATATATATATATATATATATATCTATTATATATATGTATTAGTTTGTCATTATGCAGCCAGAAGACGGTAATTCTTTTAGAACCATATTATCTCAGAGGTGGGATAATGATGGACTATGAGCTGATCCAAGGTTATATTTTCTTTTCAGGTTACTGCCCTTTGTTCTATTGCTCTTTTATATGCTTTTGCAATCCTTGCATTTAGTACAAATAGGTCACACTTGGATCATTTGTGTACTATATGTATGCTGTGGTTTCTCTTTTGAGTGTTTATTTGCTAAGGGATATATTCGTTGTGTACATTTTTAAAAATATTTTTGGGTTGCGTGCAATGCAGCCTGAGAATCTGTTCAAGATATACACAATAGATTGTTGGTTGAACGCTGGTTTATCTGAAGATCAGCTGTATGACAAATATCTGGGTGATTTAAAAGATAGTAAAACCACAGATAAGGTATGTGTATTGTAGTCTTTGGTTTTCAGTTGTATTGAAGTGTATTGTAAGTGGGGTTTATTTTTGTTGTTGCAAAAAATGGTACACGTATAGCTTTTTAAGAGACAAGTGACTACATGTAATGTAATCCTAAAGGTGTTTATTTTTTTTTTTTTAATTGATTGAGTTAGATTAGCAGTTCCTATTACAGGGCACGACTAATGCTATAACTGCATTGTAATAATTATATAATTACCGATTGTTCCATCCGAGTACAAAATGTAAGCTTTACCCGTATGGGTATTTACCTCCTGAAGACCCCAAAACCTGAATAAGATATAGCAAAGCTGCTTGCAGAGCCTGTGATGCAGTCATGGCCCGCCCCAGGGGACATAAAAGTACTGCGCTTACAGACCCCTGCGCCATTTTTACTTTCAAGACCAAACTGACGGACAAGCCTTGTTCAGGAGTTCAGTAGTACCTTCTCTATCTGCTATAATACTGTATTTCGCATTTATTGTGTTTTTACACAAAATGTGTGTGATATTAAAATAAATAAAGTGTAATTTGTGCACTACAACCTGTTGCTTGTTACGTTCCACTGTGGCCTTGTGCCCCCCATGAAGCTAGCACCTTAGCCACTCCTTACCAGGGATCCAGCAACTTAAATTGGCTGATCTCCCTCCTGGCTGCATAGCTTTAGCTAGAGTTATTATTTCTTGTTCTTTTGTCACGGGACATTTTATTCTCGTATTATTTAGTATAGTATTTTATTGCTTTTAATAGAGAAGTTTTTGTTTCTTTTACAGAGACTATGCGCAGGCCAGTCTGCAACGTGGTGTTTTGCACATGTACAGTTAGAGCAGCTGCTGGGATCAGCAGCACTGAGCAGGACCAAGATACGCAATTTGCGCATTGATTGCTTGCAATCTTATCCACAGTATCTCAATGCCATTTTGATGACAGCTTTTGGCATCACCATTACGAAGGCTGTTAGTACCTAACAAGCAGGCTTCCCTCAGTTTCATGTGTGTACTGACTGAGTGGTTTTGCCATTGGCTTGTACGGGTGGGGTTCGCTGTACATTGCTACCGATGGGGACGGAGATCGGGTGACAGAGTGCAGAGAATAGACGCCTGTTTAGAGCTCTTTCGTCTCAACAGAGCGCTCGTGGTAGTGTCGCTCCAGAGACTTGTGGGCTTGATGGCAGCAGCTTCCCAGACCTTACCATTGATTCTCCTGCACATGCTTACTCTACAGGCCTGGTTCAATAGCAGGGTTTTTCAGCCCGCATTGAATCACGGCTGCCTATTGACAGTGTCTTGTCACTGTCTAAAGGCGCTCTTTTGGTGGAACCTCGGCTTATCTCTGGGCAGTGTCACCAGAAGGTGGTTGTCACCATGGATGCGTCTAACTAGTCTGTGGAATTGGAGGTTTTCCATCCACCTCCTTTCCAGTCTTACAGAGAATGACAGCTCCATACGCACTGCCCAGTGCAGGCCCTGGCATACTACGTTGACAGGACGAAAAGTTGGAGGAAGTCCGAACAATTTTTTGTCTGCTGTGGTGCTAAGCCCCAAGGTCAAGCTCTGTCTAAGCAGCACTGTCCAATGGATAGTAGACACAGTCAGGACTGCCTATGAGTTGGCCAACTTGCCATCTCCAGAAAAGCTCACTGTCAATTCCACCAGGGGCATGGCAACTTTGTGGGATTTTTTTCAGGGTGCATCTGTCAAGGGCATATACAATGCAGCGGTATGGGATATTCTCCATAGCTTTACTGAATGTCGTGGATCCTCAAAACACTGGTTTTGGAAGCCCTAGCTACTTTTTACTGGGGTTCCGTATGGTAATGCACAAGGCAGCCTTCCAGCATAACCTTGAAGCATTCCAGTCATTCTGCAATCTTGCCCTTGTAACAGCTTTGGTACACCTACCCATATGGTAATGGTTACATTTCGTGCGTCATAGGGACCCTGGTTCCCTGAAATAGAAATGTAACCATTAACCTTCAAGGTTGATGCATCCATGACTGCAGCAGGCTTGAAGGAAAAATGATGCAGAGGTCTGTGAGCGCAGTGCCTTTGTACCCTCGGTGCAGGCCATGACTGTTTCACAGGCTCTGTGAGCAGCTTTGCTATATCTTATTCAGGTTTCCAGGTCTTTCCGGGCTCCATTTCAGGGCACCAGGGTTATGATAATAACCTAATGTTCTTGCTCTTACACAGTAAATGCTGTGTTATTACTATAAGTTAAAACCATGCCCCAGGCCATTTCCATGTAACTGCACACTTATTCTAGTTGTAGTTACCGTTTAGGGGCAGTAAATATTGGTAGTTATACAGTTATTAACATTTCATTCCATGGTTACGTATGTCCCGTAAGCTTAGTTGTGTGTGTGTTGTGTTTTTCTTTTTTTTTTATGCATTTGACTTGAAGGGTTTTATGTTTCAAGATCCTAGGAAAGTAATGTTGTGTTTTGCACTAGGAACTCAGGATTCAATTACATTATTTAAACCAAAGGTGGCTATGTAGTGGATACCAAGCTGTACTATGTTTATTGGCTAAATGAGGGTGTCCAGTAGGGGCTGATTGTTAGTGATGGATGTAAACTTCTGTTTTTATACCGGTAAAACACGGGAGAAAACAAAAAAAAAAAGAAATTACAAATATGTGACATGAAGCTCTCTACAAGCATCCAAACACTATATGTTCTACCAATCTTGCAAACTGTGTCACTTCAACGTGTACTGTATTTCCAAAACTAGACCCTGGTTTTAAATATATTAAGTATTTCACACTGCAGCATTGATTACGAAAAAGTAATTCAGCAACTTTAAAGGTTATCACTTTTATGGGAGCCGTTACGCTTGTTCTTTAATTGCATAAAATAAAATGTGCTCTTTTTAGTACACAGCCAATATGTTTGTGAAGTTAAACCTACTGTACTTGTTACCAGTAAACGAACAATAATAATATGCTTTGCTGTTAGGTGGTCACATAAGAAGAACCATCTTGAAATTAAGGTTCTGTAAATTATTTAAACCTTGCAAAGTTTTATTTGGTTGTCTATATAAACTATTCTAGTCATATTTGTATAAATGCATAAAAAAGGTACTGTATATAAAAAAGAGAACATTGATAATGTGTTTTCAAGGCTCAGAAAAAACAGTTAGCCATTGAAAAAAGACCTGCTGAAGAAGCTGATATCAGCTACTAGGAGGTCATATTGTGTGCGTGTGGTGAACCTGGTTAAGCGTGACAGTAAAGCCTCAAATCTAACTACGGTTAAGGGGTTGTTTTGCAAGTGATACCGAGTTTGGTAACCACATAAGCTAAAGCCATGCTTGTGGTGTTCTACCTGCACGAGAGCACTGGTTCCTGAATCCTGTGCAGCACATGTGGGCTAACCCAGCATTCATTAATCATGACAAAACTTTGTGCCCTATTGCAGTGCAATTGCTTTTTCTGTGAAAGCTTACACAGTATGATCACCTGAGCTCAGTACAAGTACTTGCTGCATTATAAGTTGGAGATGTACTGCTTTTTCTATGTAGGTCAGGTGATTCAAATGTGTAATTTAAGAGGGCTTTTATACACTGTATTTAAGGGACAGCTGAACAATGAGTTCAAAAATATGTAGTAATGATGATGATAATAATATTGCAATGACTGTCTAATTTAGGAGATTTATAGTCGTTGTACTGTAGCAAGTAATAACAAGAACAGTAAAGTTTATTTATTTTTTGCACACAGAGGGTTTGACTACAAATTGCTCAAAAGGGTCTGACATTTCTCTGGAATAAAACTGATCCACTTGCTAAAGTTGTAGCTTGATGTTTCTGCAGTTAATAATGTAATGTTTGGTGTTCAAGCTACAGCCAGAGCAAATGTAAACTTTTTTTTCTTTTAAAAAGGTGATGATGTCTTCACCACTGGGCTGTCTTAATAAAAATAAATCGTTCATGCTTTTGACTTTCAGAAAAATGAAAAAATGTGTTTCAATTGGTTGCCCTTTTATTATGGTGTTGTAAATCCCCTATTGGTATAAAAGGTAAATAGTTAACAGCACTGCTGTGTTGAATGTTTTCACTGTTAAAAATAAGTTCAGAAGTTAGTTTTATTTAAAATGTATTTTCACTGGAGCGGTTGCGGTTTCCACAGTGTTGTTGGAACAGTTTAACTGATACCACATTTAATGAACCACGTGTATATAATAAAACTTAAATAGCTGTTTGGGAAAAACCAAAAGTTAAAAAAATTGCTGTGATTTGTTTTTGAACTTTCGTAAAGTTAGCAGCCAATGTAAAAAAAAATCTGGTGATTTTAACACACTGTTTGTGTGGGTTTTTTCTTTTTCTTTTTATATATATTTGGCATTTTCATTGTTTCATTTTTGCTTTTCCATGTATTCCTTTGTGTTCGAGTAGATACTGATTTCATAGAAAAGCAAGAGCCCAATTTTATTGCAGGCCTTTATCCATTTAGAAAATGATTCAGTAGAATACGTCTAGGGAGGCTGCTCTGTCGATTTATCATTCATCCTTATTGCAGGTTTTCTTAGAGTTGAATGACGTAATGAAGATGGATGATAACCAAGACACAGCGCTTGATTTATTGGTCCATAGCTCTTTCGATCAAATAAAAAAGGAAAACTGGCAAAACAGTGAGTAAAACGAAAGAATTAATTTCTTATCAATGACACTCATTTCTGTTGCCTTGGGTTATATGGCAAATTGTTATAAGGATATTGTTCTTTTGCTTCTATGAGAGTGTCACAAGGACAGCCGAAGTGGGTGACGACAGACCAGAAACAGGAACTGACTCTGCACACAGCTGTTGAAATGGTGAAGGCGCTGATGCGCAGTTTAATAATGAACAGGCAGAAAATAAAAGGTTTGTAACAATACAAAAACAGGAAATGGCACATGAGGCCAAAATAAATAGATAAACAAAACGAATACACTGACAAAACACAGAGTGGACGAACGCTACACCAAAACAATTGAGACTTAGAATTATGCTTATCTCTTTCTCTCTTTCTCTCTTTCTCTTTCTCTCTCTCTCTCTCTCCCCCGTTCCCCACTCCCGAACACACAACCCCGAATATGTGACAATGTGTATCTATATATACTGTTGTGCTGGGATTCAATTACTAATTAATTATTCACTTGAATCCCAGCACGTGAATTAATAAAGTGCAATTCCCCGTGCTCACATGTTATTATATTTTACTTGCACGTGAAGTGCTGTGCAATCCTCGTGCCTAAATACACATATACATTTTAAACACTCGTGTTACACAGACCCGTTTATATCCCGTGTACCAATGTCTATACACCAACATTTAAACACACCACACGCAACACATAACAGATAATATACACAGGGGCGGGCACTTTGTCACAGAGAGATATCTGTTTTCAGTGACATCGATATACTGCAGCTACTTTCCAAGCTTCTTATTTATATTTCATGATGCTTAAATTTATTATAGAAAGTACCCAGAGGGAATTCTTAAAAAAAAAAAAAAAAAAAAGCACACCCTTTTATCACTCTTCCCCAGCCCATTCAGTATTTCCTGATGCTTTTCTTTCTATTGTAATTAATATGTGACCTTGTATAAACAGCTGACATTCCAAAGTGTATATGATATTTTATAAAATGGCTTGGATAAATTAAGTGTTGTGATTGGCTGAACAAGATCACATGACCGTGCAGTAATAATTGTCTTACCGCACGGCTATGACATCATAGGCCAACTTACTTACCTGATCTATTAATATTACTGCGCCTTAATTATATACAGTATATATCAAATAAATTTAAACAACAGATCTGCACCTTGTCATGCAGGTGTCCAATCATGAGTGAGCAGAGGCAGGACATAAACTGTTGAAGGTATTATCTGTTTCAGTTGAAGGTCTTGGGAGTTTTACCAATGGGAGTCAAAGATCTGCCCTGGTTTTGCAGCTGTCTAATTATTAGTGAGCAGAGGCGGGACATAAATATGCTAAAGTAAGCGGTATAAGAATAGCTGAATTTCGTGCGATATTGCTTATTATAGAGACCGTTATTGAGAATTATATTGAGAACTTAAAAGTACTATTTTGAATTGCGTTTTACAAATAAAAAAATAAGTCATCCGACAACAGAGACATCGCAGTTGATTTGGTTACAAAGAAGAATTCTCAGAACAATTGGAGATTTGTTAAATAAGTGAGGTATACACCACAAATACCCAAACTAACACAAGAAGGGGAAGGATATACTCGCCACTTCCAAAATTCAAATTATGAAAGGTATCCGTAACTTACCGGTAGCTGTCCATTTAAAAAAAAAAAGTTATACGGCTGGAACTGTCTTTTATTCAGCTACATCAATCTATGATGTCTAATGAAGCCAGCACAAAAACATGAGCGTCACTTGAGAGCCACTGTAATACCCAAACCTGGATTGATGTTCAATAGGATGAGCAGAAGCATAGGGATACGATACAGCACAATGAGCATGTAAGAATAAAATGTGAGGTTCTACACTTGATTCATTGTTTACCTTTAATTATTTTCTCTCATTTCCGACTCAGTAGCCACAGAATTCTCAGGTACCTCTAATAAGATTCAGAACAACTTAATCTCTTCCATTTCTCAGGTTCTGCTAGATGCAATAAAAAGCAGAAGTACAGGAAGCCAAATATGTAGCTGTAATGGTAAATGAAACAGCAATGTTGGAAACGAAGCTCAGCTTTTGTGTTTTCAGGTATGTGACTGGCAGTGGCCCAAAAGAACGGTTGTTCTGTGAAAATTTGTTACGTTTAGTGAAATAAGAATAATAAAAATGCTTTTAAAAAGACAAAATTCATAATATTGATTTTTAAAGTATTTAATAAATTGGTTAATCAACTAATGCCCATAAATTAACCGATCAGAAATGTTAATCAAGTGACAACTCTAATTTTTACAGTACAAGTGCTTATGGTGGATGCAGGTCATGGAGATTTTACGATACAGACAGTTCTAATTTTGTATTTTTGAAGATGCCAAATTCTTATGTATTCAAGGTGCAGCAGAACTGTAAAGCAGAGTCTTTAGAATTAAGGAGAAACTATATTGGGGGTATTTTTTTATTGCATTTATATAGCGCGTTTTTACAAAAGTATCGCAAAACACTGTACAGTTCATAGCAGAAAAAAGAACAAACCACAATACATTTGTATAGCATGTCACACATACAACTGCCACAATCAGACTATTTAGATAACATATTTAAATAACAGTATACACAAGTAGCAATTTTAATATTACATTAAAACCCACAAAGATAAGAAAGCTGTTTTATAAAAGTGCGTTTTAAGTCTTAAGAACATAAGAACATAAGAAAGTTTACAAACGAGAGGAGGCCATTCGGCCCATCTTGCTCGTTTGGTTGTTAGTAGCTTATTGATCCCAAAATCTCATCAAGCAGCTTCTTGAAGGATCCCAGGGTGTCAGCTTCAACAACATTACTGGGGAGTTGATTCCAGACCCTCACAATTCTCTGTGTAAAAAAGTGTCTCCTATTTTCTGTTCTGAATGCCCCTTTTTCTAAACTCCATTTGTGACCCCTGGTCCTTGTTTCTTTTTTCAGGCTGAAAAAGTCCCTTGCGTCGACACTGTCAATACCTTTTAGAATTTTGAATGCTTGAATTAGGTCGCCACGTAGTCTTCTTTGTTCAAGACTGAACAGATTCAATTCTTTTAGCCTGTCTGCATATGACATGCCTTTTAAGCCCGGAATAATTCTGGTCGCTCTTCTTTGCACTCTTTCTAGAGCAGCAATATCTTTTTTATAGCGAGGTGACCAGAACTGCACACAATATTCAAGATGAGGTCTTACAAGTGCATTGTACAGTTTTAACATTACTTCCCTTGATTTAAATTCAACACTTTTCACAATGTATCCGAGTATCTTGTTAGCCTTTTTTATAGCTTCCCCACATTGCCTAGATGAAGACATTTCTGAGTCAACAAAAACTCCTAGGTCTTTTTCATAGATTCCTTCTCCAATTTCAATATCTCCCATATGATATTTATAATGTACATTTTTATTTCCTGCGTGCAGTACCTTACACTTTTCTCTATTAAATGTCATTTGCCATGTGTCTGCCCAGTTCTGAATCTTGTCTAGATCATTTTGAATGACCTTTGCTGCTGCAACAGTGTTTGCCACTCCTCCTACTTTTGTGTCGTCTGCAAATTTAACAAGTTTGCTTACTATACCAGAATCTAAATCATTAATGTAGATTAGGAATAGCAGAGGACCTAATACTGATCCCTGTGGTACACCACTGGTTACCACACTCCATTCTGAGGTTTTTCCTCTAATCAGTACTTTCTGTTTTCTACATGTTAACCACTCCCTAATCCATGTACATGTGTTTCCTTGAATCCCAACTGCGTTCAGTTTGAGAATTAATCTTTTGTGCGGGACTTTGTCAAAAGCTTTCTGGAAATCTAAATAAACCATGTCATATGCTTTGCAATTATCCATTATCGATGTTGCATCCTCAAAAAAATCAAGCAAGTTAGTTAGGCACGATCTCCCTTTCCTAAAACCATGTTGACTGTCTCCCAGGACCCTGTTACCATATAGGTAATTTTCCATTTTGGATCTTATTATAGTTTCCATAAGTTTGCATATAATAGAAGTCAGGCTTACTGGTCTGTAGTTACCTGGTTCAGTTTTGTTTCCCTTTTTGTGGATCGGTATTACGTTTGCAATTTTCCAGTCTGTCGGTACCACCCCTGTGTCAAGAGACTGCTGCATGATCTTGGTTAGCGGTTTGTAAATTACTTCTTTCATTTCTTTGAGTACTACTGGGAGGATCTCATCCGGCCCAGGGGATTTGTTTATTTTAAGAGCTCCTAGTCCCTTTAACACTTCTGCCTCAGTTATGCTAAAGTTATTTAAAACTGGATAGGAACTGGATGACATGTGGGGCATGTTGTCAGTATCTTCCTTTGTAAAAACTTGTGAAAAGTAATCATTTAACATATTTGCTATTTTTTTTTCTTCCTCTATGATTTTGCCATTTGTATCTCTTAAACATTTAATCTCCTCTTTGAATGTTCTCTTGCTGTTGTAATATTGGAAAAACATTTTGGAATTGGTTTTAGCTCCCTTAGCAATGTTCATTTCTATTTCTCTCTTGGCCTTTCTAACTTCCTTTTTGACTTGCATTTGCAGTTCTGTGTACTCTTTCTGTGTACTTTCTTTTTGGTCCTTTTTTAATGCTCTGTAAAGTGCCTTTTTTCGCTGAATATTTTTTTTAATTGATCTATTAAACCATTTTGGCAATTTAGTTTTACATTTAGATTTGTCTACTTTAGGGATATAATTGTTTTGCGCCTCTAGTACTACGTTTTTGAAGAACAACCATCCTTCTTCTGTGGGTGTTTTCTCTATTTTACTCCAATCTACTTCTGTTAGTCTCTGTTTCATGCCTTCATAGTTTGCTTTTCTAAAATTGTAAACCTTAGCTTTAGTCTTTACTTTTGAGGATTTAAAAAACACTTCAAATGAGACCATGTTGTGGTCTGAGTTTGCCAGTGGTTCTCTGACCTCTGTTTTAGTTATTCTATCTTCGTTATTTGAAAAGACTAAATCAAGGCATGCCTCCCCTCTAGTCGGTGCCTTGACAAATTGTGTTAGGAAGCAGTCATTTGTCATTTCCACCATTTCTATTTCATCCTTCGCGCTACCCACCGGGTTTTCCCATTTTATTTGGGGGAAGTTGAAATCCCCCATTAGTATGGCTTCTCCTTTGCTACACACATTTCTAATGTCATTGTATAACAGATTATTTTGCTCACCGTCTGAATCTGGCGGTCTATAGCATGCTCCTATTATTATGCCTTTTGAATTTTTGTCTGTTATTCTGACCCATATTGATTCGGTTTTATTTTCTTTGTCCAGGTTTAACACCTGGGCTTCAAGACTGTTTCTTATGTATAGCGCTACCCCTCCTCCTCTTCTGTCCTGCCTGTCTTTCCTATACAGTGTATACCCACAAATATTATATTCGTCCCCATCACTCTCAGATAACCACGTTTCTGTAACACCTATCACATCATAGTTACCTGTTAGTGCAGTAGCTTCAAGTTCTAGAATTTTGTTTCTGATACTTCTAGCATTTAGATAAATACATTTAATGGTTGTCTTACCTGAGTTGTTGTTCTTGTTTTGATGCGGTCTCCCTTCTGTTTTTTTTGTTGATTTCTCCCCCCTTCCTTTCTAGTTTAAATGCTTCTGAACCTGCTCGAGGATCTTTTCTCCAAGTAGACTAGTTCCCTTGTTATTTAAATGCAGTCCATCCCGTCTATACAGATAGTCCTCGTTGTAGAAAGTGGTCCAATGATCAAGATAGGTGAAGCCTTCCCGTGTGCACCACGTCTTCAACCATGCGTTTTGATTTATTATTTCCAGCTGTCCATATGGTCCTTTGCAAGGTGCGGGTAGTATACCAGAAAATACCACAGTTTTGGTTTTCTCTTTTAATTTCCTTCCTAGCTCTCTGAATTTGTTTTGCAGGGATTTTGGTCTGTCTCTTCCAATGTTGTTTGTACCGATGTGGACGACTACTACCGGGTCGTCTCCTGTTCGTTCTAGGAGCCTGTCCACGTTCTCAGTGATGTGCTTGACCGAGGCTCCCGGAAGGCAGCACACTGTTGTAGTAAGGGGGTCCAAACTGCGAACTGAACTTGCTGTGTTTCTCAATATGGAGTCCCCAACAATCATGACCTCCCTTCTTTTTACTGTCTTGTCACCACTGTCAATAGGGTCCTGGATGTTGTTCCTTTCATTCTCTTGTTGTTGGTTCTGCTCATCAAAATTCTGAAGTGACTCAAATCTGTTGGTTGTTTTGATTTCTGGTGGTTGTGTTTGACGAAGTTTCTTTTTTTCCCTGCTTCTGCCTACCTGAACCCAGCTGTTCTGACCTTCTATCTCCCTGGTGGCTTTCAGTCTGTTAGGGGTGATGCAGACTTCCATGAATTGTGGGTGTGCCAGTTCCTCAAGATCCTGTTGCTGTCTCACTTCTTCCAGCTCCATTTCTAGCATGCTTACTAGTTTATGCAAATCCTGGATCGCGCGGCACTTTACGCACACTTGGTTTAGCTCCGCTGGGTTTTCTCGGATTTCCCACATCAAGCAGGTGTCACAGATTACTGGCTTGAAGACCATGTTGAGGGTTTTTTTTTTTTTTTTTTTTTGAAGTTTAGTTTCTTCTGCAGCCGTCAACCTGCTTTCAAACTGCTTCGAAACTGCTCTGTACTTTTCCACGCTGTACTTCTCCCACTCGCTGTCGCTTCCACTCGCTGTCGCTGGGAAGACTGCCTCGTTTAACTGCGTTGTTCTGCTGTGCTGTCGGCTCCTCCCCTCGCCCGTGTCTCAAAACGGCGCTGAATTTGAATCAGCTGCTCCGAGTTTCAGCTTGTTTGTTATCAGAAAAACACACGCGGCTGTGTTTCCCCAATGTCCTCTGTTTTCTGATTAAAGCAATTCAAGATGCAATTTCTCCTTTCTGCTTCGAAACTGCTCTGTACTTTTCCACGCCTGTACTTCTCCCACTCGCTGTCGCTTCCACTCGCTGTCGCTGGGAAGACTGCCTCGTTTAACTGCGTTGTTCTGCTGTGCTGTCGGCTCCTCCCCTCGCCCGTGTCTCAAAACGGCGCTGAATTTGAATCAGCTGCTCCGAGTTTCAGCTTGTTTGTTATCAGAAAAACACACACGGCTGCTGCTGTGTTTCCCCAATGTCCTCTGTTTTCTGATTAAAGCAATTCAAGATGCAATTTCTCCTTACTGCTTCTAAACTGCTCTGTACTTTTCCACGCTGTACTTCTCCCACTCGCTGTCGCTTCCACTCGCTGTCGCTGGGAAGACTGCCTCGTTTAACTGCGTTGTTCTGCTGTGCTGTCGGCTCCTCCCCTCGCCCGTGTCTCAAAACGGCGCTGAATTTGAATCAGCTGCTCCGAGTTTCAGCTTGTTTGTTATCAGAAAAAAACACACGCGGCTGTGTTTCCCCAATGTCCTCTGTTTTCTGATTAAAGCAATTCAAGATGCAATTTCTCCTTTCTGCTTCTAAACTGCTCTGTACTTTTCCACGCCTGTACTTCTCCCACTCGCTGTCGCTTCCACTCGCTGTCGCTGGGAAGACTGCCTCGTTTAACTGCGTTGTTCTGCTGTGCTGTCGGCTCCTCCCCTCGCCCGTGTCTCAAAACGGCGCTGAATTTGAATCAGCTGCTCCGAGTTTCAGCTTGTTTGTTATCAGAAAAACACACGCGGCTGTGTTTCCCCAATGTCCTCTGTTTTCTGATTAAAGCAATTCAAGATGCAATTTCTCCTTTCTGCTTCGAAACTGCTCTGTACTTTTCCACGCTGTACTTCTCCCACTCGCTGTCGCTTCCACTCGCTGTCGCTGGGAAGACTGCCTCGTTTAACTGCGTTGTTCTGCTGTGCTGTCGGCTCCTCCCCTCGCCCGTGTCTCAAAACGGCGCTGAATTTGAATCAGCTGCTCCGAGTTTCAGCTTGTTTGTTATCAGAAAAACACACGCGGCTGTGTTTCCCCAATGTCCTCTGTTTTCTGATTAAAGCAATTCAAGATGCAATTTCTCCTTTCTGCTTCGAAACTGCTCTGTACTTTTCCACGCTGTACTTCTCCCACTCGCTGTCGCTTCCACTCGCTGTCGCTGGGAAGACTGCCTCGTTTAACTGCGTTGTTCTGCTGTGCTGTCGGCTCCTCCCCTCGCCCGTGTCTCAAAACGGCGCTGAATTTGAATCAGCTGCTCCGAGTTTCAGCTTGTTTGTTATCAGAAAAACACACGCGGCTGTGTTTCCCCAATGTCCTCTGTTTTCTGATTAAAGCAATTCAAGATGCAATTTCTCCTTTCTGCTTCTAAACTGCTCTGTACTTTTCCACGCCTGTACTTCTCCCACTCGCTGTCGCTTCCACTCGCTGTCGCTGGGAAGACTGCCTCGTTTAACTGCGTTGTTCTGCTGTGCTGTCGGCTCCTCCCCTCGCCCGTGTCTCAAAACGGCGCTGAATTTGAATCAGCTGCTCCGAGTTTCAGCTTGTTTGTTATCAGAAAAACACACGCTGCTGCTGTGTTTCCCCAATGTCCTCTGTTTTCTGATTAAAGCAATTCAAGATGCAATTTCTCCTTTCTGCTTCTAAACTGCTCTGTACTTTTCCACGCCTGTACTTCTCCCACTCGCTGTCGCTTCCACTCGCTGTCGCTGGGAAGACTGCCTCGTTTAACTGCGTTGTTCTGCTGTGCTGTCGGCTCCTCCCCTCGCCCGTGTCTCAAAACGGCGCTGAATTTGAATCAGCTGCTCCGAGTTTCAGCTTGTTTGTTATCAAAAAAACACACGCGGCTGTGTTTCCCCAATGTCCTCTGTTTTCTGATTAAAGCAATTCAAGATGCAATTTCTCCTTTCTGCTTCGAAACTGCTCTGTACTTTTCCACGCCTGTACTTCTCCCACTCGCTGTCGCTTCCACTCGCTGTCGCTGGGAAGACTGCCTCGTTTTAACTGCGTTGTTCTGCTGTGCTGTCGGCTCCTCCCCTCGCCCGTGTCTCAAAACGGCGCTGAATTTGAATCAGCTGCTCCGAGTTTCAGCTTGTTTGTTATCAGAAAAACACACGCGGCTGTGTTTCCCCAATGTCCTCTGTTTTCTGATTAAAGCAATTCAAGATGCAATTTCTCCTTTCTGCTTCGAAACTGCTCTGTACTTTTCCACGCTGTACTTCTCCCACTCGCTGTCGCTTCCACTCGCTGTCGCTGGGAAGACTGCCTCGTTTAACTGCGTTGTTCTGCTGTGCTGTTGGCTCCTCCCCTCGCCCGTGTCTCAAAACGGCGCTGAATTTGAATCAGCTGCTCCGAGTTTCAGCTTGTTTGTTATCAGAAAAACACACGCGGCTGTGTTTCCCCAATGTCCTCTGTTTTCTGATTAAAGCAATTCAAGATGCAATTTCTCCTTTCTGCTTCGAAACTGCTCTGTACTTTTCCACGCTGTACTTCTCCCACTCGCTGTCGCTTCCACTCGCTGTCGCTGGGAAGACTGCCTCGTTTAACTGCGTTGTTCTGCTGTGCTGTCGGCTCCTCCCCTCGCCCGTGTCTCAAAACGGCGCTGAATTTGAATCAGCTGCTCCGAGTTTCAGCTTGTTTGTTATCAGAAAAACACACGCGGCTGTGTTTCCCCAATGTCCTCTGTTTTCTGATTAAAGCAATTCAAGATGCAATTTCTCCTTTCTGCTTCGAAACTGCTCTGTACTTTTCCACGCCTGTACTTCTCCCACTCGCTGTCGCTTCCACTCGCTGTCGCTGGGAAGACTGCCTCGTTTAACTGCGTTGTTCTGCTGTGCTGTCGGCTCCTCCCCTCGCCCGTGTCTCAAAACGGCGCTGAATTTGAATCAGCTGCTCCGAGTTTCAGCTTGTTTGTTATCAGAAAAACACACGCGGCTGTGTTTCCCCAATGTCCTCTGTTTTCTGATTAAAGCAATTCAAGATGCAATTTCTCCTTTCTGCTTCGAAACTGCTCTGTACTTTTCCACGCTGTACTTCTCCCACTCGCTGTCGCTTCCACTCGCTGTCGCTGGGAAGACTGCCTCGTTTAACTGCGTTGTTCTGCTGTGCTGTCGGCTCCTCCCCTCGCCCGTGTCTCAAAACGGCGCTGAATTTGAATCAGCTGCTCCGAGTTTCAGCTTGTTTGTTATCAGAAAAACACACGCGGCTGTGTTTCCCCAATGTCCTCTGTTTTCTGATTAAAGCAATTCAAGATGCAATTTCTCCTTTCTGCTTCGAAACTGCTCTGTACTTTTCCACGCTGTACTTCTCCCACTCGCTGTCGCTTCCACTCGCTGTCGCTGGGAAGCTTGACTTGAAAACTGTAACAGTCCCAGTTTCCCTGACAAATAAAGGCAGAGCATTCCATAACTTAGGAGCTCTATAAGAAAAAGCCCTTTTTCTTTTGTTGACCCTTGGAATAACTAGCAGCACTGCATCCTGTGATCTCAGAGTGCGGTTTGAAAGATACTGGGTCAGTAACTCCTGCAAATAACTAAGTGCTAATCCATTCAGGGCCTTGTAAGTTAACAGCAACATCTTAAAATCAGTTATATACTGCACAGGGAGCCAGTGTAGAGAGGCCAAAACAGGGGTAATATGTTCACTTGTCCTGGTTTTAGTCAGAATTCTAGCGGCGGTAATTCTGAACAAGCTGCAAGCGGGCTGGAGCACCAGCATAAAGTGCATTACAATAATCAATTCTAGATTAAACAAAGGCATGCATTAGTCTCTCGGCATCAGGTACAGAAATAATTGGTCTAAGTTTGGCTATATTTCTCAAATGGTAAAAAAAGATACTTTAGTAATTCTCAAATGGTAGATCAGGATCAAAGATGACCCCCAGACTGGTTTAAGTTTTGATGAGAGACTGCAAGGGTCAAGCTCATGTAATCCCACATTTCCATTTAGTTGGTTCTGTTAGCCCACTAGTATAACCTCTGTTTGATCTGAATTCAACATTAGAAAATTCTGTGACATCCAATGCTTGATGTCTGTAAGGCAAGTAGCTAATAACACCCAAGCAGAGGAAATTCCTGGCTTTAAAGACAAATATAGCTGGGTATCATCAGCACAGGAATGGAAGTTCACTCTGTGTCTGTGGATAATGTCACCTAATGGTACCATATATAATGAAAACAACAAGGGACCTAGAATGGAGCCCTGTGGAACACCACAGACGGCTTCCGATAATGCTGATTTTACCTCCCCAATAGAGACAAACTGAAACCTATCATAAAGATAAGATTTGAACCAGGGTAGGATAAGGTCAGAGAGTCCCACTGTGCTTTCAAGACGTTTCAGTAAGATGGAGTGGTCTACAGTATCAAAGGTAGCAATTAGATTTAGAAGAATTAAAACTGATGGAAAGCCCGAGTCAGAGCTTATCATGACTCTAACAAGGGCTGCCTCATTGCTATGTGCAGCACGAAAAAACAGACTGAAACTTCTCAAATATACCATTAACCCTTACATACAATTTTCCCTTTCCAGTCCGATGTCGCACCCTCTAGTTTTTATGTCGCAGGTCTCTAGTTTTTTTTTTTCTCCGGGAAAAAGTCGAGAAAACCTTTCAATGGCCAAGGGAGAGCGATTGGAGCCAAGAGAAGCCAAAAAAAAGGGGTGTGGTGTATCTGAGCAATACACATAGCCCCTGCACCACAGAGATAACATGGACACAAACTGCTGCTTCCGCATCCAGCGCTCAAAGAATATCACAGACATGTGCAGAGCTTTTTGAGATGTTATAGTAATAAAATAATGACTTGGATTGTATTATTGAGGAGTTTGGTGATAAATGAGTGATCAGGAGAGGATTTATCAGTATGCACTACTATGAAGGGGTATGTGAAAAATACAGCAATCAAGGGGTGGGGCTTGGCTGGAGATGCAGTAGTGAGTGTCCTTTTGCGTGGCATTGCCTTTTAAACCTGGTTTACTGAAAATAAATTGGACCTGACGCGCCTGACAAGTGCTGAATTTATTAAGCATAGGCTTTACCACATCTACCTTAAGTGCTAAATGAACACTAGAGGTTTATAATTTTTTTAATGTGGGTATTAATAACACCAAGAACATATTTTAATAGTTTTGTAGGAATAGGATCAAGAGAGCATGTAGTAGCTCTCACATGTTGAACTAGCTCTGTCAATCCTTGCAAGGTAATCAAAGAAAAAGCCCCCCGTAGCAGCCTTGATAGGTGTAGTTGATAAAATTGTGCTGGACTCCTTGTTAATAGAAGGTGTCTGTGGAATCTCATTTCTGATGTCTAGCATTTTATTTTTAAAGAAATTTAAGAAGTCATTGCAGCTGTGAGAGGAGCCAATGTCAAGGGTAAGATTATTAAGGGAAGGATTAATTAATTTATCTAGGGTAGCAAAAAGAAAACTGGGATTATTTGGTTCAATTAAATTAGAATAATAGGATGATCTAGCCAGTGCCAGAGCCTTCCTATATTTAACCAGGTGACCCTTCCATGCGATGTAATGAGCATGCAGTTTAGATTCCCGTCACCTAGGTGTACAGCATATCCTGTTGTCTACTTGAGACTTACATATCTACCTGAGATGTTTCCTTGAGCTTTGAGATTGCTGGAGATTGTTTGATTGTTTGAGGTGGGGTGGGGGTGTCAAACATTTGACTGTTTAACCTTCTCTTACTTTAGTTAAGCTGTTGACGACTGTCCTTAACAATCGGCAGTGTTTTTTTTTTTTTTTTTTTTTTTAACGAAAAGATTGCTCAACAGCCTGGCATTGACACCTTATATAACTCTTTACAGGCATTGATTGAAATGAAAGAAAAAAAGAACAACCCAAATAAAACAGCCTCCAGCACTGTTTGTCTTATATGATGATGTTCTTTTTGAAAACAATAAGTTTTTTCAAAGTTGGTAATGTAAACTTTAGATAACTGCTTACTGCCTCAAATAATTGCTCTTTTTAAGAACGTCTGTGCAGCCTAAAGCGTCATGTGCCCAATATAACTAATTTCAGGATCAGTTCTGCATGACAGTCTTCGATTTCCACTCAGTTTTACACAGTAGGGTCTATGTGCTTGATGAATCTTGCACAAATTGTTTCTGGCAAACTGTTGTGCATGTATTTTTTATGGTCCTTTAGCAGAAAGTTATTTCTGGGGCAATTTTTCCTGAGCCTTACTAGAGAGGGACCAAGTTTGTTACGTCCAAACAAGTGTTTTTATAATGCTGCAATTACTTGTTACAAAGCATAGTTTTCTTTTTTAGTATTACTGTAATCATTCCATGTGATATTCATACACTTTAAGAACCTATTTTCTAATTGACTTTGCCTTTTAAAAAAGGCTCCTGGGGATGGTGGGGAGTGGTGACATAGTCTGCGCCCCCAGGAAATAAACACCAGGGACGTATAAAGGCCAGTTTACACTCCATCGCTCGACTGTTGCTCTCCTAAAAACCCAGTGACAGCCAGCTGTCGCTCGATTAGTGCCTGATCAGCACACTACCATTGTCCGTTGGCGCACTATAAACGACACAGCAACTCTGAAGATCCACTTGACCCAAGAAGTATTTTAGCAGAAATGGAAGATGAAACGCATCAGTTAGTTTCTACTTTTTGTTTTGTGATTATTTATTTATTTATTTTTTTAAATTTGGGGGGGGGGGGGGACGGAACAGTACAATAATTAAAAACAAAAGCACATTCCAATATCCCCCCTTCCCATCCTACCCTCCTTTCCCCAGGTGGCGACTTCCCTTCCGTCCCTCCCCCACAGCTGAGGACTGGTTTATCAGTGATTTAATGGTATCTGCAGCCACACTCCAGGTCAGTACACAGTCCCCTCCCTGGCCCCATGAACCTGAGCGATAGAAAGCGCCATATAAATAATGTCAACGAATGCAAGGGTCCACTGATGCCAGGGCATGGAATGCGGAGGCTGCCAGCGCAAGGCCAACATTTTCTTAGCTGCAGAAGCGCCAGCCAGCCAATTCCTCTTTTGCTGTAGAGACAGGCCAAGTGATGAATCATCATTTAACAAAAGGACTAAAGGGGAACAAGGAACGATTTTCACTGAGTATAGTGGATAAAGTCGAACAAACCTGATTCCAGAATACAGCCACATCCGGACATTCCCAAATCATGTGAAAAAAGGGGCCCATGGCTCCCAGTGGACAAAATGCACACAAGAGGGTGTCAGTGAGTTTCATTTGGAATCTTCTGCAAGCGGTTAGATATATTCTATGAATAAAATTGAAATGGATTGGCTGGTGATTGGGGTTTTTGGAAGCACAGCACAGATTATCCCAAACAGCATCCCAACAAATGTTTACATTTGCAAAAGATATGTCCCAGTGGTTTACCAGTGGTTTATATGATACTCTTAGTAAGTGAGTATAAAGTGTGGAGACCCCTTTTTTGTACCCCGTGTTCAGCATATCATGCAAAGGGAACACCATAGGCAGAGCAAAGACATAAATAAAAAAAGAAGTACCTGGTAAATTATACTGCAATTGTAGGTCTTGGAATGTGCGAAGGTAGTTATTTTTAGTAAGATCCACCAAGGTATGGACACCCCTATCACTCCACTGAGGGAAAACAAAAGGGCAGCCGCCCTACAAGAGTGCAGTGTTGTGAAAAATAGGTGAATGATAATACCATTTTCTTTGAAGTTCAGTGTGTTTTTCCACCAGTTGCCATACTGTGATCAAATAAGAGATTATAGTACCAAAACCTAGGACATAAGAACATAAGAAAGTTTACAAACGAGAGGAGGCCATTCGGCCCATCTTGCTCGTTTGGTTGTTAGTAGCTTATTGATCCCAAAATCTCATCAAGCAGCTTCTTGAGGGATCCCAGGGTGTCAGCTTCAACAAACATTACTGGGGAGTTGATTCCAGACCCTCACAATTCTCTGTGTAAAAAAGTGTCTCCTATTTTCTGTTCTGAATGCCCCTTTTTCTAAACTCCATTTGTGACCCCTGGTCCTTGTTTCTTTTTTCAGGCTGAAAAAGTCCCTTGGGTCGACACTGTCAATACCTTTTAGAATTTTGAATGCTTGAATTAGGTCGCCACGTAGTCTTCTTTGTTCAAGACTGAACAGATTCAATTCTTTTAGCCTGTCTGCATATGACATGCCTTTTAAGCCCAGAATAATTCTGGTCGCTCTTCTTTGCACTCTTTCTAGAGCAGCAATATCTTTTTTATAGCGAGGTGACCAGAACTGAACACAATATTCAAGATGAGGTCTTACTAGTGCATTGTACAGTTTTAACATTACTTCCCTTGATTTAAATTCAACACTTTTCACAATGTATCCGAGCATCTTGTTAGCCTTTTTTATAGCTTCCCCACATTGTCTAGATGAAGACATTTCTGAGTCAACAAAAACTCCTAGGTCTTTTTCATAGATTCCTTCTCCAATTTCAATATCTCCCATATGATATTTATAATGTACATTTTTATTTCCTGCGTGCAGTACCTTACACTTTTCTCTATTAAATGTCATTTGCCATGTGTCTGCCCAGTTCTGAATCTTGTCTAGATCATTTTGAATGACCTTTGCTGCTGCAACAGTGTTTGCCACTCCTCCTACTTTTGTGTCGTCTGCAAATTTAACAAGTTTGCTTACTATACCAGAATCTAAATCATTAATGTAGATTAGGAATAGCAGAGGACCTAATACTGATCCCTGTGGTACACCGCTGGTTACCACACTCCATTCTGAGGTTTTTCCTCTAATCAGTACTTTCTGTTTTCTACATGTTAACCACTCCCTAATCCATGTACATGTGTTTCCTTGAATCCCAACTGCGTTCAGTTTGAGAATTAATCTTTTGTGCGGGACTTTGTCAAAAGCTTTCTGGAAATCTAAATAAACCATGTCATATGCTTTGCAATTATCCATTATCGATGTTGCATCCTCAAAAAAATCAAGCAAGTTAGTTAGGCACGATCTCCCTTTCCTAAAACCATGTTGACTGTCTCCCAGTACCCTGTTACCATATAGGTAATTTTCCATTTTGGATCTTATTATAGTTTCCATAAGTTTGCATATAATAGAAGTCAGGCTTACTGGTCTGTAGTTACCTGGTTCAGTTTTGTTTCCCTTTTTGTGGATCGGTATTACGTTTGCAATTTTCCAGTCTGTCGGTACCACCCCTGTGTCAAGAGACTGCTGCATGATCTTGGTTAGCGGTTTGTAAATTACTTCTTTCATTTCTTTGAGTACTACTGGGAAGATCTCATCCGGCCCAGGGGATTTGTTTATTTTAAGAGCTCCTAGTCCCTTTAACACTTCTGCCTCAGTTATGCTAAAGTTATTTAAAACTGGATAGGAACTGGATGACATGTGGGGCATGTTGTCAGTATCTTCCTTTGTAAAAACCTGTGAAAAGTAATCATTTAACATATTTGCTATTTTTTTTTCTTCCTCTACGATTTTGCCATTTGTATCTCTTAAACATTTAATCTCCTCTTTGAATGTTCTCTTGCTGTTGTAATATTGTTGTAATAAAACATAATTTGCATTGCTTAATGAGAATACCAGAATAAACCAAATCTTGAAGTCTGTATGGAGATACCAAATTTTCTTCTAGCAAGCGCCATGAAACAGGATTGTCAGCATCAAACCACACTGTGATCAGTCGCTGCAGAAATGACCAAAAATAAAATTTGAGACAATCCTCCTGAGGATCTCCAACGATGTACTTTCCTCTCCACACAACCTTAGAGATTACTGAATGCAGTTTATCCCAGTATCCAACAGGAGGAGGGAGTGGAAGCATCAAACTGAAAAAATTGATATGTGGGAGTACATTCATTTTTATTATGGATACACGGGCTTGGAGATTGTTAGGCATCTGCATCCATCTGTTTAAGTCCCCCTCATCCTGCCTGAAAATCGTATTAAAAGTTAGTCAGTACAGTCGAATGTAAAGATGGGTGGATTTCCACACCAAGATATTTAAAATGCTTGAGTACCTGTATGTTTGCATGCAAAACTATATCAGTCACTGCAGTATTCAGAGGCAACAGAGCAGACTTAGACCAGTTTTTATATCCCGAAAGAGCACTGAAATCATTAAAAAGAGCAAGTGATGGAGCGATTGGGAGACATTTTTTTATAAAATAATAACACATTACCAGCATAAAGCGAGATGCAATGCTGCGTATTCTTGATACTGGTACGAGTGAAAGTAGCAAATTGGCGGACAGCTTGAGTGAGAGGTTCAAGTAAAAGAGCGAACAACAACGGGGAGAGAAGGAAGCCCTGACAAGTGCCTCTGGAAATAAGTAAACTGTGGAGAACATTTGATGCCTGTGAGCACCATCGCCGAAGGATTCACATATAACATTTTTATTTTGATTAATTCTGTCCCCAATCCCATGTATTCTAAAACTGCAGATTCCATTCCTGGCTGTCAAAAGCTTTTTCACTGTCTAGTGAAAGTACCGCACACGGGGCTTCAATGTCCGGGGAGGTAAAGAGAAAAGCTTCTACAAAGGTAACGCTTTTTACAAAGGTCACATGGTTCCTCAATTAGTTTTAACTTCTAAGAAGACGGCAAATATTATTTTAGCTTAGAGGGCTCTGAGACTTTTTAAAAAAAGTGTTCCTACACATGCACATACCTAACCACAGTCAAGGGAAAAAAACATTACTACCATTTTGTTCTGACTGTAAAACGTATTTTACATACTTTCAGTGTTTTTGTCAAATATCCATACTAGGGATGGGAATTTCAAATAGTTTCTTATTCCAATAGACGGGGGCCAACATTTTCTGAAATAAAGAGTAAAAGGCAAATAAATATTTGTACTACAGCATGCGGCATAAAAAGCGTCAGCCGCTGATGTATAAGTTCATGCTTTGGAGGAGCCGACCGGGTTTGCGGTGTCCAAGTTAGTTCAAGTTACTTGGTTTATCAATAACCTGTAAATAACAAGGAACATACCTGGTTGTATTTTTAATGGTCAGTAGAAATTTTGACATTACTCCATCCATTCACAGAAAGACAACATTAGGACTGTACTGCAGTCCACACAGTTAAAATACTTTGCACTGTTTTCTCAGTAATTGTGGTGTTCTGCTTAGCATTTAGTGTGTCTTTTTTATATTCAACATAAAGCTAAATTTAGCATTCTAATTTCAATGTTACTAAAGTTAGGCTCACTTTTTAGCACTTGCTATATTCATTTGTTCACAAATTTAGCCGGTGCTGTGGTCCAAGGATAATAAAAAGAATGATCGGACAGAGTGGACAGGGCTTAGATGGGAGCCCACTCAGCCCAGTGTAACTAGTCTGCTGCGGAAAGAAACACTTTGAATGGACATTGAAAATTGCATTTACAATAACATGGCAGCCCCTAACATTTATTTACCAGTGGTGCCCAATGTCAAACTGCTACTACTACAAGAATAATAATAATAATAATAATAATAAATAATAATAATACTTATTAATAATAGACAGGAGATCACTAGTACTTTCATATCAACTGACTACACTCACTAATTGATACAGCGGACAGCTCAAGTTGATGCTGATAAAACCTTGCATTTGGGAACAGAGTGGTAATGAGTTAATCTCTGCACATATTTTACAATTACTAGACCTGTTCAGCAGCATTCGATAGTCAATGGAAAATTCTAAAAATAAATAAATAAATAAATAAATCAGTAAATTAAAAAAAAAAAAAAAAAAAAAAAAAAAAAACTCACACATTTAATAATCTTTGTTGCGTTTTCGTTACAACATAACACCAGCGTCTTTACCGGATTCCTGTAGTATGTAGGTTAAGTTTATAAATAGTGAAATAAGTTGACAAAAACCTCTAAAAGCAAGTCCTTCTATGAGTATTATCGTGTTTATTCCCATTAGACATTATGGTTATCAATTAAATCTAAAATATCGACTTACTGGAGCGCCATGTGACATTCCTGGATTTGGCTGATGCATACGGTTCAGTGTCACATGAATTTCTTTGCAGCATTTGATTTTTTCAGTATAACAATGACAATAACAAATTTAGTGAAAGTCTACTTTGGAGATTTGCAATTTTGTTTTTCAACTTCAGAATTCAGCACTATAGGGCAATGCCTAGAATTTGGAATTATGGCAGAATGCACCATTTCTCCACTGGCTTTTACCATGGCAATGGAAGTAATTATTAGGTCATCAAAATCAGTAGTGGGAGGAGAGCACTTGGCTTCTGGAATTCAGCTACCACTAATTTGAGCATACATGGATGACATGACAACCATGACTACAACAGTATATTGCACTAATCTGTTATTGGGCAAATTAACCAATAACATTGAATGGGCATGAATGCAATTGAAGCCCACTAAACCAAGGAGCATCCCTATAATTAAAGGTAAAATAGTAGGTAAATGTTCTACATTAATGGTGGGGCAGTACCAACAGTGTCTGAGAAGCCAGTGAAAAGTCTTGGGAGATGGTATGACGGGGATCTAAAGGACACAGGAGACTGCACTGTGGTTGATCCCCGGAGCCAGCTTTGCACTTCAGCCATCAACCATTCAGAAGGATATCTACATCATCAGATGGAAAGAAACGCAAATGGATGGAGACGTAGATAGATCACATTAGTTTACTGTAAAGCTATGTCTTAGTTGGTGCTTATCTTGGCAAGAGCCGAGTTCAAATCAGCATGAAGTTTTAACATCTGCTAGCTATCATAGCTAATATAAGTCTTTTTCGTGTACTTGAATAAATGATTCGACTACACTGACCTATCCCTAATTTATACCACGGTACACATTATTTCATAATTATTTTTACAGTCTCAGTCTGTCTATCCACACACAGTAAACATTTATTCTAAAACTAGTACATTCACTTTCTGTACGAAATAAGCCTTTTGTATCAACTCTGTATTGACTTTTTTTTTTTTCTGAGCTACATGGAAATAAGACTTTAGCAGTTTCAGGCATTTCAGGTTTTACAAACTACAGGTTTGTGTACAAATGTACCAGTGAAGCAGAAAAACAAATATATTTGCTTTTCTGATTCATCAAGAGCCTGCAGCTGGTAAAACCTAAAATGTCTCAATAAAAAATATGCAGATGTATTCTGGCATCTGGTATTATACAATATACACTACTTCTAGACAGAGTACAAAAAGACGGACTGGGGTTGTTATTTGTTGAGCTCTGGTGCTCCGGCTCGTTATGAATTCTTGCTTGTTCTATTTG
This sequence comes from Polyodon spathula, assembly GCF_017654505.1. Classification (NCBI taxonomy): domain Eukaryota; kingdom Metazoa; phylum Chordata; class Actinopteri; order Acipenseriformes; family Polyodontidae; genus Polyodon; species Polyodon spathula. The sequence goes on along the minus strand of NC_054538.1, from coordinate 17,717,986 downwards.
CGCTGTATTGCAATGTAGCTCTCCTTCTGTTCTTTTTATTAAGATATGACGTGTGTCGGCCAAGAAAAAACACAATCATGAAGCCTTTCATTTGCCGTGAGGGTAAAATACTCACAAGCTGATTGCATTTGGCCAGCAATGGATTCCCAAGCATTCTCTTTTTTTTACTGATCTTTATAATCTGCTCCATCTACTGCATACAAGTAGGGATTGGCGGTAATTATACTGAGCAGCTTCTCAACAGTCTGTCATCCATTTTTTGTGTTCTGTCATATAGCAACAAGGACAGTGACGAGGCTCTTCAATTATTTTCTGTCTTTCGTTCTGAAACCCAGCACATGCGTAGTCTGCCTGCCTGCCTGCACTGTACACAGAGGTTATCTTGGGCAAGCTGTCTGGTTTCTCAAGTCAGATTTTGCGCTACGTAGACACTGCCAGTGTTAACAGCTTTTAGCTACACTGTGCTGTCGAATGCCCTGCCAACGGGTTGGCATCACGGTGAACCAGTTGAAAAGTCGGCTGACACACTCTCAAAAGGTTGTTTATCTCGGTGTAAGCCTCAATTCCAGGAGCATGATCAGCAATCTGTTGGACAACAGAATCCAGAGGCAAACTGTCTGGGTCTGATGGCAGCAGCATCCAAGATATCTCTCTCTCTCTCTCTCTCTCGTTTTCCACTGCAAACACACCAACCCCAAGTGAGTGATTTGTGGACCAGTTGCTAATTAATCATTCACTTGAATCGCAGCACGTGAACTAATTTGATCCCCGTGCCCACATACCACTACACATTTGAAGCACTACAGTATTATTTTATCATAACAAGTAACCAAATTTAAACACCTGAAACTTGCTATTCTTTTCTTATAAGCCGTACACAAGAGTATAAGCCAAATGGATATGATGGTGAAACAACTAATGCTAGTTTTAAACCAGGGTTTTTAAACTGGGGATATATGTACCCCTGGAGGTCACAGGGGGTATGCAGGATGACTCAGAAATGCAAAAATGATAGTATAAGTAAATAAAGATAATGAATTTGTTTTTTTAACAGCATTATATGTTATCTCTAAACCGCAGTGCATAAATATTTCATTTTTGTTTAGCAGCTCAAAGGTTAGTATAGAATTGTTTCAAAAACGATCACCCACCTGTACGATGATATTAGGGTGGGTGAAGCAGGAGTCTGGCAATTCTTTTCAGTTCTCAACTTGTCTTACAATTGAATATTAATCAGTGAAGCACAATCTTTCAACATTTTTTTAAAGTATAAATGCTCCAATAAAAAATAATAAAAAATATATACAAGACAAACATTTGCTACTGCCAGGCTGAGCAACACCTTCAGTGGCTTCTCACCTCAAAACACCACCAAACAGGATTTTTGGGTTATATACAAGTGGCCGTTCCCTAATTAGCACTCAATTAGCTAATCAGGTAATAGCAAGATTCCACCTGTGATTGTTGTCAGAGATGGGTTTAACTCCATCCCTGCAAACTTACATTCACACATCACACATCACACAAATTACACCTGCCACAGTCTTCAAATGTTAAGGGGCCTGCTGCTTCGTAATCTTTAATATACGTAGGATAGCAGTGTTCCTTCCATTCAAGTAAACTCTGAAAGGATGCCTGTCTGCCTGTTGAGCAATATATGCCAACAAGGAAACACTCCCATAGAAAGTTGGCCAAATAGTTTTCATCTTTCTTAATGATTGTTTCCCTTACAGTAGTTTGCCAGGAGATTCATGCAAATCCTAAACTGGACACAGTATTATTTTAAACAGTATAAATTGGTGGTCTATTTTTTTTTTTTTGGTCACGCACAGATGAGAAATTTAACAAGACACAGGATAAGCCAGTTCATTTTTCATTGTTTTCTTTTCAAGCGGCAATCCGTTTAGCCACGGTATGCTGTGTTTATCTGATTAGCACCCACCGAATGAAAGGAAAAAGGTTTCTTGCCAGTTTCTGAACAAGAACTGCCAAGTAAGGTTTTAATTACCAAGCCCTCCCTTCCCCAGCATCTGAATTCCTTGACCTTTTCAACCCCTGAGCCTTTGCATAAAAGGTGCTTGTACCCTGTTGCTGTAGTTGACAAGAGTACCAGCAGGATTAACTATTATATTCATACTGCTTTGATCACACCATACATCCTGCTCAACAATGTTTGACAAACCCTCTGAGGCTCAATTAAACCATAGAACTACTGTTTCTTGCAATCAGAATCTATCCTAGGAAAGAGTTAGGCTTTTTTTTTTTTTTTAATAAATACATAAATAAATCCTTTCCCCACTCAGGCCCAGATTAGGATCGTAAAACAAGTGCTGAGGGTTCTGAATTCTTGGATGAGATTTATAAAACACACGCAATGGCAGAAACACTCAATTAATACGTGATTTGCGGGGGCAATGCCTCTGTATGCGTTAGCTCTTGATGCATATGTAATTCTGGGTTATTTGTGAACGAAAGCGCTAAAATTGGGAGAGGATTTTGCAAATGAGGCCTATTAAATAGTCTGTCTAATTTATTGAAGCTGCCGGTAATTGCAGGCTTTGTTTTGCTTAATTATTTTCAGAACTGAAAAGCAGGCATTAATTTGCCGCAGTCAGGCAGTAGGCTATATAAAAGGTAATGTGATGTGGGAGACTTGTCTGCAGCAAGAAGGAGACATCGTTTTCAAGGACAAAGAAACATTTAGTATAATTTTGCAAAGACCTCATTTTTTTACCCTTCTGATCAAGTCAGTTTGTAAGTTGTGGTTTATAATACTGTATTGTTTTGCAATCTCCAATTTTCAATACATGCTTCATAGCTTCCATGACAAAAAAGAAAGTGTGCAAATAGAAGTACCTAAAAAGGTCTCCCCACAGTGGCAAAGCAAGGTTCCAACGAGTGTATTTACTTCTAGAGTGTAGGCATTATTATAAGAACAGTGGAGGAGATTAAGAAAAGATGGAACAACATTCCGTGGCTCACAAAAGAAAGTCTCATATACATGTAATACAATGAGGGCTCATCCTCCACCATTATTTTAGTAATGCCTACAGAATTTATGTTTTATAATATGGCATTCTGGTATTTAACAAAACTGGTTCAGGCAGTATTGTTAAATTCGAGTTTGAAAGAAAACGGTTTAAAAAAAAAAGGAAAGAGGGACAGATGACGCAGTTAGTTTGTAGCTAGAGCAAATACAGTATAGCTGGTTGTAGGCACATCTGAATAATGTAGCTATATTATAGACCATACAGATGTGCTTTAAAATCATACATAGAGTCAGAAATGCAGACATCCTTAAGAAATAGGAGAGGTGTAACTGCATAAGAGTTTAAGATGTAAGTCATAGTTAAACTGAAGACTGTTCGTATGAAGCTGTATGGAGTTATTGTTGTTGAACATATTGCTGTATAATGGAAGGACTTTCCATCCATTTGACTGCCATGGATGTAAGTAAATAAAGTAAGTACTGCTTGTACCAAAATCTCCACTTCCATATTAGTAAATTTCAGTTTTCAGTTCCGAGTATCCTCATCACCATGGCTAGTACCAGGCTGAGGTCTTTGTGTGCCATTCATTTTCTTTTGGAATGTGTAGCCTACGCACGCAGGGTTGACCCAAACCCGCTATTTATTGTGAGAGGTGTATAATTCTCCACTGCTAATTGCAGTGAGGGGTATTTAAATTGGTTAATTGCGGAATTGCCAGCTTTATCTAATTATTCTCATAAAATAGGTTGTTATTCTGACGCTGAGTGCAGCCGTACTGAACATGCACATTTTATGGCTTTTTGCAGTCGTTTTTTTCCCCATTGTAAATTTGGGCCTTAGTGTATAATAGTTTTATTGTAGAAATAAAATAAAAAAAACATTGAATTAGACATTCATTCACCACCCCCGCAACAAAATATAAAGCTTGTAAAAACAAGGAAATTAATGTTAATTAGTTGTAGCCAACTTTGGCAATACAGAAGCAAGTTCTCTTCCCTTAGTCTTGTGAATGCAGTATTTATTTTTTTTCCTCTGGCATGCATTACCAGGAAAAGACAAACTGCTTTGTCAGAACTAAAAGCGTAAAGGATAATGTGGGGGGGGGGGGGGGGGAGAAAAATACTGAAAAGCAGCAAAGAACCCTGAACATTCCAGAGGGAATTAATCCACTGCGACATTATTCCAAATGCCACTATGTTGTCACCCTCTTCTTTTTGCAATAGAACATTTAAATAAACTGAGCTCCTATAGTCTGATACCTGCACTGTACACAGACAACAACTTAGCATCTGCACTATGTCTTACAAAAGACTGCGGTCATTACCTACTTCCATATTCACGTTTTATTTTATATTTTTTTAATTGAATAAGAACAGAGTTTGTTCCATGAAAGGTGGAAACAGAGGATAGGCCTTCTTAGATTTGCTCAGTTGCAATAGGAATTGTATAATCAGTTCTCATTCTATCATTAGAATGTCAAACAGAGGAGTTGCATGGTATTCTGTGACCTTGATTCACAGTTAGGCCATATTGACTGTAAACAGTACATACAAATTGCCCCTCTCTAATGGTCAGTGTTTTGAGTAGTTCACGATTTGTATTATTTCATTGTGAGTGATTGGAATTGCTGCCATGAAGCATGTGAACGTTACATTTTTTTCAACATGAATAATGATTTGATAATCTTTGACTCATTTCTTGTGGTTCAGTGGAATGTTAAAAATCCATTCACTTCAGATTGTTACGTTATGCCCTGCTTTAGTACAAGGACATGGTCTTGTATATTAATCTTCCAGTATTAACTTGCTCCGATTTTGTCTTGCACAACCCTGGTGCACAGTAACAACATTTTACCAACTTGATGGAATGGTCAGAGTCAATTTTAAGGGATTGTGGTTGGGAGACTCACAAATGAGGCTGCTGGTTTATCATATATTATATCAATACTATATAAACATGTGCTCACCATATCATTTTAAATCTGCAGATTATCTCGACCCCCATTTTCATGACACCTGACATCGTGTTATCTAGTGCCAAAATCAAAGAAGTCTTGCATTTACGTATGCAATGTAATGTTTTGTTTTATTTTATATAGTTCATAAGGAAAACATGTTAAGCTCGAACAGTTAATTTACACATTCCTCATAGCACATGAACCAAACAGAGCAAACTTTTAAAATAGCACTTTATTTAAAATGATTATTTTAAAGCAGTTAGGTGGCCAGTTTGCGTATGATTGGAGAATGAACTACCCTTGTCCTGGTTCCCCCTGTGGGTGGTTCCCTTTCAAATCGAATGACAACCATTACCGAATGGGAAGAGCCTCATTGACCATCAATCTTTGAGCAAATATACAAAAGCTGCCCTATCAGGGCCCTGCTGTGAGGGGGAAGTCCCACTCACATCCTGTTGAAGAGGGACGTCCTCACAGTAGCACATTGCCATTTTCTCTCTCATCTCTCTGTGACAGGTCGTAAATTGCTTCTGCGTTTGCGTTCCGAATTTGGTTTGTAAATAAATTAAAAAATTCACTTTAATCTCGCTTTCGAGCTTTGGTAAATTTGCTCTCACTTTAATTCCCACATCAGTTTTCTGGCTAGAGCTGGTTTCGACCCCTCTTGAGGGATTAGCGAGCGGCCATTACTCTCTCACTACACGAGGCTTTGTGTAGTTAATACACCATGTGAGAGCTGTTGTGGTGCTGTAAGGAGACCCCGCGGGCTCATGGCGTCGTCCTCAACACCGATCTAATCGGTCACAGCGACCAGCAGAAAAAAACAGCTCAGACCTAACGCCCCCTTCAATCCTCGGGCTTTCCTAGTGTGGCTGCACTTGCCCCCGGCGACCACGCTGAGTGAATCGGCTGCATACCCCGGCATCGACCGTGGTTTTTCCCGTGAATTTCGAGGTTAAAGAAAGAGCGCCTACCCGGTCCCGATTGACTCGGCACCAGTGTAAATATCTTCGGCGCAGCCTACAGCTCGGCCCCGACCATGCCTACCATCGGCACCGACCTTGGAACATGCCCACTCATCACGGACTGTCTAGGCATCGGCAGCGCGTTTCTCGGTGCAGTTCCCGGCACCAATTGATTCAGCACCGGCGAACCTCTTCGAGGCTGACCTCAGCACTGACAGCGCTTGCCTCGACACTGATCCCGGCACCGACTGATTTGGCACCAGTGAATCGTTTTAAGAACGCGTCTACAGGCTTCTCATTGAGCACAGCAGTTTAAAAAAAAAAAACAACAAAAAACAACTGCAAACATGTCGGTGCAGTCAACTGAGTCTTCAGCTGGCTTCCACCAGTGTGACCGGTGCTCAGCTAGGACGAACATAGATCCTGCGCCAGGTGCCTAGGGCCAGAACACGCGGTCAAGGCACTGGCAGGTGAGGCAACGGACGCGATGCTAAAGAATGCATACGAGTCAGCGGCGCTGTCCGTGTGAGCAGCAAACGCCATGGCCATACTGGTACTCTACCAGAGCCAGTTGACTCTGCGCTTTTATTTGGATAGGTCAGCGTCATGGAGACAGTCCAACCAACTGTTTGTCTGCTATGGGTCCCGCTATAGAGGTCAGGCCCTATCGAAGCAACGTCTAGCGCACTGGGTGACAGATGTGATACACTTGGCATATGAACAGACGGACTCCCCATTACCGGGGGACATTACGGCCCATTCTGCCAGGGGCCAGGCAACTTCCTGGGCTTTCCTTCATGGCGCCTCCTTAGATGAGTTATGCAATGCTGCTACATGAATAGGTAGACCCTCTGAGACCCTCTCTGGGCTCTAGAGTTTTGCAGGTGGCATGCCCTTCAGCATCATGGGGCTGTACTGTCACTTATCTGGAGCCATGACAGCTTTGGTACAGCTTTCCCATTTGGTAATGGTTGTCATTTGAATTGAAAGGGAATGTTAGGTTATTACCATAACCCTGGTTCCCTGAAAAGAGAATGACAACCATTACCCTTTGAGGTCGTGTCCCCAGCTGACCTCTGTTTTCTAAAAAAAATGGCGATGTGCTACCGTGAGGACGTCCCTCTTCAACAGGAGGTGGGCGGGACTTCCCCCTCACGGCAGGGCCCTGATAGGGCAGCTTTTGTATATTTGCTTAGAGATTGACGGCCAGAGAGGCTCTTCTCATTCGGTAATGGTTGTCATTCTCTTTTCAGGGAACCAGGGTTATGGTAATTACCTAGCGCTAGCTTTCCTGCAAAAAAAAGAGATTAAACTGAAGAAATGTCTTGGTCTGGAATTCAAACATTTGCAGTCTCTTCACTTGATGAATGGATTAAATTATTGAAATTCCTGATTTCAGAATAATATATGAAAGAATCTCATATCTTAATAGGGAGTATGTTTTCCCAACTTCCTGTGTTCATTTTGCAGGTTTGCCATTATGTGTGGCTACATGTCTGAGTACGAGAGTGTGCAGAACAAAATCAAGAATGGCTATCTCTTTAAGGTATGTTTTGGCAGTTATGCTAAGCAGCTGCGCTTCTTAATTTACTTCTTTCTGACAGTGTGTAAACTCAGTTTTTCCAGCAAGCAAGATGCCTCCGGGGGTGTTCTTGCTGAGGTGCCAGTCTTTCTGTTAACAGGTTACTTGTGCATGTCTATACAACATCGTCTTGAGCATTTAAACTGCAAGGATTGAAACGAAATAAATAAATGGATAAAAAAAAGGATACATATGTAGCAATTGTTATATATTTGATAAATGTTATATGTTATTGCATATTTATTAACATGTTGGTGGACGTATTGCACCACAGCCCCTCACGCCCCACCAAAGTAGTGTAGAAAAATGTTTTCATTGCTTTCATACATTTCATACATTTCTTCCAGTTACGCAAGACAAAAAATGGAATCATACAAATAATACAAAAGAGAAATATGCATTCCTATATAGGTCACTTTGTAAAGAAAAACAATTAATTGCAGTTTTGATGCCCGCCTTGTATTAAAATGCTAACCACAAACAGCTAGCTCAAACAGCCTGTAAGGGTGCTACAATGATGTGGTCTTGTATTGAGTATGCCTTTTAGAGGGCTGCCTGTTTAACAAAGTAACAATAAACTTCTTGCACCTAGAGTCCACAATTTTTTTTTGCAAATGCTGATGGAGAATATAAACCTAAGTAAATGGATATAAATTGGTTTAAGATGTTAACCCTAACAACTGCTACTTTTGCATAAGAAATAAAGCACTAAGTGGCTTGTGGATCTTATCGGCTTCATGGTAATGATTACTAGCAATAATGTTGCATAAGCTAGTTATCCCACGTATATTTAACTTTTTTCTTTTAATAAACCACAGGCTGGGAAAACCAGTAATGAAATGAGTCTCTCCTGAATTTCTATCTCCTCAGGCTCCAGTGAGCATGGAGCATAGATTTCAGGACTTGGAACACGGCAGTTAACATGGAAAACATTCAAGGAATGAACATAACCAAAACAATGCTACTGTAGCTAGAAGCAGCATTACTACTATAGTACATTCATGGAAAAGTAATCCCAGATTATTTTAAACATGTGATTCAGGTTCTGCTGGCACTGAATAGTAGCTTGCCAGTTTTGAAGAGCAGTGTTACAGTTTTGAAGAGCAGTGTTACAGTTTTAAAGAGAGTGTAAAGGTTTGACCCTGTTTCCTCAATAATTTATTTTATTACTTTAATCAAAAAAGGCCATTTGGCAATATACATTTAAAGGAGGTGATTGTAGGGACCACAAGTTTGTATTTCTGTGGATGTATTGACTGGGGGTCCTCCATCAGGATGCCTGATGTACCAGGGGTCCTTGAAAGTTGTGCTGTTATGTAGTCACTAATTGCATTTAAAAGGATTGATCATAACCTCTTATCTGTGTTTGGTTCCCTTTGTGGTCTGTTTGATTATGTAATTGTTTCCCTTTATGTACAAACTGTAATTATGGCAATCATTGAGGGGCCTGCAACTGTTTCAAAGGAAACATGCAGTACGTAAAATGATAGTACCTGTGCATTGACGTGTTTACATATGAACATATATAGTTTGAAGTTCAAAATTTTGGCAACTCTACACAATGTACAATTATGCAACTTGCAGTATTCCTAATTTTTTCACCATTTTGTGAACTTTCATTTGCTGAGTTTTGTATAAGTGCAATAATGAATGTTTAAATTATCCAAAATGCCTTTTAACTTACCCCAAGTCCAATATTTCACAAAAAAGTAAATGTGTTTGGTATTATTGTATGTCCTGGTAAAAAATTGAAAACAACAAAAAATATCTCTCTTTACTGTCTCATAGGTTTATTTTTTTATAACACTTTAAAGAATATGCTGTATACATCTTAAATGTTTTTAAGACAGCAAAAATGTTTGGTTCTGCAGGGGTTAATGAACCATTCAATATAATGTTTTAAATGCTTATTCTCAGCATCTGAACATGTTCACTGACCTCTGTATCAAAACACTGTGAAGCTACTGTTGCTGGTGGTTGTTTAATCATTTTAAATGAAGAAAAACTGTTTTTGATATTTACACTGTCTTGCATGTTTTCATTACCTTTTAATGTTTTCAGTAGAATCTGCCATCTTATTGATGGCAGATTCTACTGAAAACATTCAAAGGTAATGAAAACATGCAAGACAGTCATCAACAAAATGAAAGAGAAGGGTTGCATGAGAGGCAAGAGTTGTGTGGTTTCTGTGCGTGCGTCTGAAATATTTGTGGGTATTGTTATGCATGATAGCACTAGTCCAACAGACCATGTATTGTAACCGTACCTCCCTGACATTTGCTTTCATTTTACTTTGTTCAGGATCATCTAGACAAAGCAATTGAGCTCAAACCACAGGATCCCCTGTCTTACTACCTCCTGGGAAGATGGTGCTATGCCGTAAGCTTTCATCTCTTGACATGAACATTTTGATTGTTGAGGAATTCATTAACCATAAGCATCACGGGCCATGCACTGTTGATATGAAACACAAAGAAGAACAAAGAATTTCACTTTTGTGTTGCACTGTGAAATGTTAAATGGGTCTCTCAAAGGATAATTCCATTACAGAAAAGACTATGCATGATTTATGACATGAGGTTTCATATTCAAAACACAATTTATACCAGTAGTTGCAGAATCACTTATTTTAACAAAAAAGGAAAACAAATAGCAGTAAGGAATGTAAAATTCTTAGTAAAGTAAATATCTATCTTTTACCCTGCAGTACAAGTATTTTATAAAATGGTTTTGACAAACTGAGGACTCTGATTTGGCCAAGACCCCATGTAAAATTCCCACCACATTCTAATGACCTAATTTCAGTTTCTTAGCCATCAAATAGCTATTTTATCAGCTCATTAATGCTCATTTACTTGGCACTCAGCTTTACCATCTTGGAATGTAAGCACTATCTTAGTATTATTGTTCCCCTCAATGCCACCCAATTCTCTGAAGTGTAGATGCACTGTCTTTGACGGGCAAAACAGCTACGGTGGCTGTCAAAACCTCAAAAAAAAAACAATTTCCAAAGGTACAGCTCTTGTAAATCTCTTGATAATTGTCTACTTTAAATCAGACTGAAACTAATTCCTGATTGCTGTAGAAGACACCTTCAAGTACATGAATATTTTAATAGCTAACAAGACGATACTACTTTTTTTACTAACAATTATTAAAGCAGGTGTTTTGCATCTTTGGCCTGTCGTTATTGCGACTGATCGAGAAGTAATAGAGTTATAAAGTCCCAGACCACAATGGCTTTGAACCTTTGAATGGTGGCAGCATGATTGTGTCACATTATGTGCTAAGCAGGAAAAAAAATGCTATCTGTTTGTTCCTACACCCAGGACCACCATCCAAAAGCCTTCCATTCAAAAAAAATCTTGTTATGTTTGAATGGGCTGGATTCACAGAGGCTTGCGTAAGAGGCTGTTGTGTATTAATCCTTCATTTATAAGCAACCAAGGACCTTGTTTGAATCACGCTGCCGGTGTCAGTACAGCCTGTAAATACATGTGTAAGAGCTAATGGAGTATAGAGAAACGATATCCAGACTCTCCAGGTACGTAATTGGAATTCTTTTTAGTGAATTGGCTTGTTCTGGGATTCCTTGGAAAGACTTATTTTGCCAAACTTTTGAGGCAAGGAGAGATGCCTGCCATAATAAAAGAGTTTTCATACGTGCTTACCCCTAAAAGCAAACATGACGCTTGTACTGAACAAAAAATATATATATTAAAAAAGAAAACAATGTTTAATCACTGCAATTTCACAAAATGATAAAAAAGGATATTGTTTAAATGAGGAATACTACATACATAACATATTAATCAAACTGTTTTCACCAATTACTGATCACATTCCCTCACTTGCAGGTCTCTCAGTTATCTTGGATTGAAAGGAAAGTAGCTGCTACTCTTTTTGGAAACCCACCAACTGCAACAGTACAGGAGGCACTTCATTATTTCCACAAGGTATTTAGCTCTGTGTACCTTTTCCTGTAGCAAAAGGAGGCTTGGAAGAAAGGATCTACAGGAAATGAAGGGTGTTCTGCCTCTTGATTTCCAACCAGAAGATTGATTTATATTGGTGATCTTTAATACAGGCTTGATTGCAGGTCCATATATTAGAAGCAACCCTTTTATATTTCTTTATTTGGTAATGATTGCTGTTTTTTTAAGAAATTAGACAGATAGGGTCTTGTTTTCCAAGTTTTATATGGCAGAAAAACAGAACCTTTTTGTATCATTATTATTATCATGAGAATGTGCAATGGTCGATTTTCAATATGAATACAGCATCTTTATTATTAATCTAGGATGGAAATCCATTGTTCTCTATATCTCATGGTCATATACTTAACCCACTGCTGAGGAGTGAGTTGTATCTTTAATTGTAATAATTGGCATTAGTCCTAGTTTCAAAATGATTGCAGCACGAATCCATGTGATGCACTGAGACTGCACTGTTATATACTGACGTTCATTTAATCCCCTTGAGAGGAGCTTATACAGTGGTGCCCAAAAGGATCTACACACTTCCATTTCAAAGTAAAATGCAATTCACATATCAATATGTATTTTATGACACTATATTAAGTATAGTTCCTAGATTTAATGGGGTATTAACTTATCTAACAGACTGATTACAAAGATACTCCACTACTTGTTAAGGTACTAAACTTTTCTTATATAAATCGTGACTAATATACTTTAGCCAGTCCCTTTAGGCTGCGTAATAACAGACGGACTGAGCTGAATGTTGTTGAGAGCTAACTGAGAGCTGTAAAAACTCTTTGAAAGCACTCGGTTCTTTGCTAACGATTGTATGACTTTAGAAGAGGGTATTTTTCATTAGCCGTCAACTTAGTTATTAGATTGCATTTTTGTTTCCTTCTTTTCATCATGGACTCGTCTGTGAACCTCTGGTCTTTTCAGGGGTTATTTGTTACACTGAGGAGGAGTGTAGCGTTTGTCAGGATTGCACTACAGGAAGCTAATGAAGCATGCTTTTCACTCTCATTCTTTTTATGTGATCGTGAGAAATGGTTTGTAAACAAATTACCCAGTCTTTCCAAAAGAAGAAATGTATCATTGTGGCAAGGCAAAAGCCCTACATGTAAATAGTGTGTGAGTGTGTGGGTGTTGGGAATGTAGGCTTGAGAGGGAGGGGGGTTAAAATCATTCATAAAACATGTGAGAATGTGGCTGGAGCCTTAAGGTAGGGCTACGGAATGGTCACATATGTGTGACGAATCATTACCGTTTTCGTAATTTGCATACGTTTTGCATCATGTTTGTACATTTACGGCACTTCTGACAGTGTACATCCAGAGTGAAAGGAGTGTTTGCTTCCAAATGTTTTTTTAAATCTCATTCCATTTAGAAAAATGTTTTCGATCCCACATGTACCAGCAGAGGAAGTTGAAGTGATCACAACGAGCGATCACATACCGTATATGCAAAACAAGACACACTGGAAAATAACACCACTCTACAGCAAGCAGTTCTCAGAAATCCTGTTACGATGTCAACACAAATTGTGCTGCCTCCAAGTGTAAAATGTGGTACTTTAAACATGGTGAGAAAATTGAAAAAATCGTATTTGTTAATTATTTTTAAAGCCTTTCCTCAGCCCTACCTTAATTGAATGATTAATGGTTAGTTAGGCTCTAGCCACATGGGGTTTGATTGGAATGGTGGTGAGTGTTTATTAGCTGTGTAGTTATAAACGGTCAGTGAAGGCGAATGCCCAGCTTGACAGCCCAATTGCTTTGTTTTAACCTTTTATTTTGGTCCTTGTGCCTGTTTGTTTGTTAGTGTGTTTTTTGCTTGTTAATAAACGTGCACACCAGCGCTTTACACTGCTGCTTTCTCAGCCTCATTCCTGATGCTGTCCTGTTACAATCATGTTTATACTAAGTTATCTAAATATTGCATCATCATGAACAGTTTGAAATGTGTGGGAATTACATGGTATGAATTACTGTAGGAAAAAGATGTGGCAATTCTGTAAATTCTTGCAGAGAGAAATATTCCACTGCTTCTTGGATGCACTTACCTTTCAAGCATGAAGTGCTATGCATTGAAAAACCTCAATAATCCCCTCAGGCTTTACGTTTGGTACAGAGAAGTCATCGTCCTGTGATAGACACTTACCGGAAACATGAACAATCATTCCAGTCATTTAATTTTTGTTTATTGATTTTTTTTCAGGTAGAAGAAATTCGTCCCTGCTACTCCAAATTTAATTATGTTTGTTTAGCAAAGGTGAGCTGCTTTTTTTGTTTGTTTTGTTTTTGTTTTTTTGTTTTGTTTTTGATGCAGCAAATTGTATTAATTCCCTTTTGTGTGTGTTTGTGTGTCATTTTTATATAGATAGACAGACAGACAGACACAGCTGTGGTCAAAAGTTTACATACTTCAATGGAAATTTATAATTTCTAGAAATTTCTCAAACAAAGAATTTTAGGAAAAATCTTTTGTAGGAAATGTTTTGCTTTTATGGATGAGGAAAAAGTTACAAGAAATAGATGTCTGCAGTTGTTTATTTCAATTGAGGCACCTTTAGCAATAATAGCCTCTTTTAAATGATTAGGATATTTGTCAGTGAGCTTTTGGCATGATTCTTTAGTAATTTTTTGACCATTCTTCAACACAAAATTGTTCCAGTTCATTCAAATTCCAAGGACTTCTCTTGTGTACAGCCACCTTCTTTATATATATATGAAGGTGTCAGCACCCACAGTGAAAGGAGTGTTTGCTTCCAAATGTTTTTTTAAATCTCATTCCGTTTAGAAAAACGTTTTCGACCCCACATCAAGTCTAGAAGAAGAGAGTGTGTGCAACCATCCTTGTCTCTATGAGCCTCAATGAGCAAAGTGTACATGCTTTATATGTCATTTTTTTCTGCAGAGACATTAATATATAAAGTGCCTTATGGTCGGCACTTCTTTTTGGAAAAGTTTGCTGTGCATGAATGCCTTCAAGATTATATAATGTATCTATTATATATATATATATATATATATATATATATATATATATATATATATATATATATATATATAATATATATATATATATATATATATATATATGTGTATGTGTGTGTGTATATATATATATATATATATATATATATATATATATATATATATATATATATATATATATATATAATATGGCATTAATAATCCTTTGTATATGTTGTACTGTAAGTTTTGCAGTAAATGTTTTTATTTTTTTCAGTGTTACAAAGATCTAGGACAAAGAGTCCATGCACTAAAGTGGTGTGATGCTGCATCTGCTATGGCAGTAGCTTCTAATGAGGTTGGTAATTACAATATTATGTGCAACCCTGTATTGGGATCAATCATTCTGGAAAGACCCAAATGGTTAATTTAATTTAAATCAATCAAATAGCCATCCCCACACTAGTGTTTTACATACTTTTAAAGATAGAAAGACTTGCACTGTAACAAACATTGGTTCTCAACACTTAAACAAATGGGACCATTAATGAAGATATCGAGCTATCAGTTGATGAAATCAGCCCCTAAATGAGGAACCCTACTTGCTGTCTTTCCTTGGATATCCTGGCCACACTCAGTCAAGCACAGGGTCAGCTGCAGCTTGTCAGAAATAAGGAACAAATTGAAAGTTATTGCATTAATTGCAAAATCCACTGCAATTCGTTGTACAATGTACAGGTTTCATGAAGTTCCAATGAAATGCCCGGGTTGTCTCAAAACAAATACATTATTCAAAAAGGGTGTGTGATTTATTACAATATTTTGGGAAGATTTGAACCCCTGTGTTTATTGTCCCAAAGAGTTTTTACCATTTAACTGCACCACAGCCTTGTGTTTGTGCCATGTTTCTTTGGGGCTACATCAAGCCTATTTTAGTGATTAAACATGAACCCATATTTATTTAGCATAATGTGTACATTTTCTGAAATAATAAAGAATCACAACGTGCACTTGTCTACCTGATCTAGATAGTTTTATGATTGGACACACCTGTTTAATCAATGGGTTGTAAGAGTACAACATTTAAATTGTAGTGCTAAATTATCACAGTACACAAAGAAAGAAAATACTATTTTCGATTAGCTAGAGGGCATTATCTTCTATTCCATTTCACACACTGGGTACTTGTTGAGACGCCAGTTGAATACCAAATTAAGGTGAAACCAATTGATGTCATAACAGGCACGTTTTTCCATTATGAATGGATGACACAGTCATGATCTAAACAATGACCATTATGTGCTGCTGTGTTTCCTTACAGGATAAAGAAGCCCAGAAGGAGCTGGACACTATTCTGTCTTCCCTCAGTCAGTAATCTAAGACACACTTTCCCTATGACAGAGCAGCACTGACAGACTGTGGAGATGGAATGACGTTTAGAACTAGGATATGTGTAATTTGTTGCAAGTCTTGTGTGATGTAGTCTCTTAGATTTATTGGAAATCTCTATTTATTTATATATATATATATATATATATATATATATATATATATATATATATATATATATATATATATATATATATATAAAAGGGAAAAATTTACCTTTTTTACCTTCAGCAGCACAAATATTTACTGGTTTTAATACATTCCGGGATCAATGTTTAAACAACGTTGTAGATTTATTTACTGCATTTAAATTTTGTAAACCAGTTATATAACAAGAGAAATATCTTGTTGTCTTTTAAGCTGTTTAAACTGTACCGCAGGCCCTCTGCAGTCTGCTTTGATCCTCAGCCCAGGTGAAGTGACTGTAATTATCTCAAGCTTGACATTGGATGGCACGCACTCCCGGTTAGGTGGTTTCAGCAACATTGTTCATTACATGCACACAAAAGACAAGGTTTTTTATAAAGAGTAAAAAACACCCTAAAAGATGGTATCTCTCTTGCCTGACAAAACAAAATACCACTATTTCCTAGAAAGTGCGTGCTAAGAAAAGTAGCACACCAAACACTCACCACCTTGGAAACAGTATGATGAACAGAAAGCAAAAAGTGAAACGTTGCTATAAAGCAACTGAGGTTACTACTGTCTCTGTGTGTTGCAAATAATGGATTTTAAATATTTCAAACCCCAGGTTGTGCAGTCATATTGGAAAAATCAGTACATATATCCACTGTGGTAAAGGCTGTAGATTTCCCTTGGGACCAACATTTTTCTTTAAATTTTTTTTTTGAACTAGTAATTGATCCACTTCTAACTGTTTGACTGATCACTTTTGACATTATTTGGCTGCGATAATTCTTACTTTCAACAGTTTATTTCTTCAGGGAGCTATTGTGTTGCAGCCATTCTTCTAAGAGAAAGGGTTAAAGATTTCTGATACAGCTATGCGTATATAAACTGTCAAGTGTACGACTGCCAGTGAATAAGGATACCTACTCAGAGCATGTCAGCAAATATTTCTATTGTTCAGAATTCCTTGTAGCAGAATATTTTACCAGCATGTGAACACAAGCCACTTGCTGCTACAATAATGTGTATGAATGTATTCATTTTCAAAAACAAACAAAAAAATTATTGAACAGTAATTTATGATTTACACTATAGTTATCATAATACTTCGGGTAAATTGCAATAGATATTGAGAATGTAATAATTTAAAGATGTTTGTATTTATATAAAAATATATGATTTATGAATTTATAAATGATTATCAATAGCACATTTAATTAAATAAATTAAAGGGCTTTTAATGTATGCTTTTAAAACATGTATGTTCAGCAGTGAAACACATTTATTAAATAAACTGTTTTGTTGTAGCTTGTCTGTTTCCCTTAAATAAACACTTTTTAATAATATGCAGAAACAACTTTCAGGAGCTTTGAACAAGCTTCTGAATGTCTGGAGAAACTTCAGTAACACTGAATAAATATTTAAACTCCCTAATCAAAGTAATGAAATAGTAATTTAAGACAGATTCTTACCCAATTTGTTTTTCTCAGGAAAATACTGTAATTGTATGCATTAGAAACTTCCACCCTGTTGCCACAGAGTTCTCTCTTTGTTTGGTGTTAGTTTTGTTTGGTGTTGCTGGTCACTAAACAAATACATACAAGTGTGAAATATCAGCAGAGTATTGCTTTTTCAATGTGTTTTTTTCACTATAATCTCAAAGTACTGATACAGTTGTGTTTTTTAATGCATTCCAATGTTTCTAAAATATTTTTTTCCTTCCATTTGGTCTTTTAAACCAGTTATTTAAAGAAGTTAAAATACAAAGCAAAACATTGGACTTCCAATGAAATATGTATGAGAATCCCAGCTAAATTGTAAAAGTGCTATATGAGGAGGATCATTTTCTGCAGTGAAATCTTTAGTGTAAAGCTTTTTGGTAATTCTTGATGTCATTCAGAATGCATTTGCAAAAACCTTTTATTTGCAGTACTTTGGTTGTGTTAACAGGTTAACATAGTCTTCAAAGGATTTTATGTGAATCAGTATGTGTTTCATTTTTACAGTCTACTGCTCCTAGTTAAAGAACAGCTTTTGTTGTAGAAATTTGATACAACCAATGTCCATTTTGTTATTTATTTTCTATTTTTTCAGTGATATTTAATTATAAAATCAATGGTAATGTACCTTTTAAACTCAAAGGGAACTAAACTGGTGACACGTGTGGATTTATCTGTATGGTGCAGCTTGTTTTATGTGCATAGTTATCTTAGTGACAAGAACAAATTACTGTAAATGTTGCTAATGACAAAAGAAAGATTAATTTTTTTGTAGGAACACGTTTGTACAATTAACACTGTCCACTGATAGAGTTAAAAGAGAATTGTTCCGTATGAAGATTACTCTTAATGTGTGAAGGGTTTTAATTATCATCCTGCTACTGCTGTTGGCCCACGATCCTCTGACAGTGCTTTAAAAGACATTTTGCAGATACGATGGGTTTAAGAATGCAAAAGTTTGATATCTGATCCGTTTTACTTACCAGCTATCTGTGCTTCTGTTCTCTAATGGTCTATTCCAGTTGGGAAGTTCAGATCATGCTGTTTCCAGCATACTAATTAAAGTTCCTGATAAGTTTTTCTTGATTTGTGTTTTATATAGTGTTGTCTACATTACGACTAGCTCCCTCTTGTGGCTGTGTCGTGTTTAGCCTTTCTGTTGGCCCAACTTATGAGACAGCTGTACTAGAGGAAGTTTTATCATGTCTTGCATCTCTGGCTATGATGCTGGTGGTTTTTCACTGCTCTGCTATCCACCGCTTCTCTGTGAAGAACGCGTATGGACAAGTGCTTCAGATGAGAACTCAAATATCTGTCACCAAGTCCTTGAAGTCAACAGAGTGAAAGGTGAAAAGCTGCCTGCCTAGAGCATGTTTCCATTTGAAAGGGTACTGTACCGTCCTTTCAATAAAGAAGGATCTCTGATTGAATTTCACTTTTTTTTTTTTTTCCAATTTCAATTTTACTTGATTTACTTGTCCCTAGAAAAAGGGAAGGATATATAGTCCCTGCCACTCTGAGAGAGAGAGAGAGAGAGAGAGAGAGAGAGAGAGAGAGAGAGAGGAGCACGGCCTGGAACCAATTTACCACTAAGGGGCATTCCCAGAATGCATTGCATACTTGGTACCTAGCTGACCATTCTAGATTCTATTTGAAGGATCCAAACATAGGCAGATCTAAATACTGACAGCCTTAATTTGCTGGGGTTTTTTTGTTTGTTTGTTTTTTTTATTAACATCACTAAATGCAATGAATAAGGTTCAGAGCAGGTTTCAATAAATACTATGACCAAGGACCCAGACATAACAGAAACACAACATTGAAACAGGTGATACCTTTTCTTAATGTCTGTTTTTCTAGCTGAGTTGTAACAACCCTTACAATGTTAAGACACACATTTGAACCCGCAAACCACCTGCAACCTGAACAGAGCTTATTTTGTTAGTTAAAAATTAACTGAAGAGGACTTGCAGTCACCTTTTCATGTGTATTGATTTTAAAGGTAATACTTTCTACTGTCTGCCCACTTGTTTATGGTTTGTCGGAATATCAACTCCCATCTGCACTAGCTCTGCAGCTGAAATGACCTGTCAATACAGCCTTATTATTAGTAGTAGTATTAATTGAAATAGAAGTTAAACATATGTGGAGCTGTGCATTAAGCCTGCTGTTGATTTTTAAAACACTCATTTAGAATAAGCTATTTCAACAAAGAAGAGCAGATTATGTGTTTAATTGGCTATTGTATCAATAGTAGTTGCATCCTCTCAGCGTGTTTAAACTCCCTATGCAAAGTATAAGTAGGTTAAATATTACCTCTAGTTGTTTTTCAAACCCGGTTAAAACAGAATTAATTTCTCCTGAAATAGCACTGTCTTTATTTTATTATATTTTATGGCTTTTTATTTTGTTTTTATACTGACACTTTTAAATAGGGCTAGACTTGTTTTACTTATCAGCAATCGGTTTTCTTTATCTGCGTTTGTCACGCACTTGGGGCTGGCTGGTTGACTCTGAGCTCCTTGTTGATAGTATACAGGATGTTCTGGGAGTGTAAGATAAAGCAGTGCACACGGAAAGGTTATCTTAAACACTTGCCTTTTGTTCTTGTGCCACATGGAAATGTTACCCACGATGCACCTCTTCAGGCATGTTATTGTGCACTGTGGGTATGATTATCAGTACCTGAGCCAAGGATATCGAAGTAAGTGACCTAACAAAAAGAGCATCGACTTGATAAATCACTGCAGTAACCACTGATTTAAAAAATCTTAGAGTAGCTTGAATTGTCCTTTTAGTTGTTCTGTTTAAATTCCCTGTATTGTTTTGTGGTTTTGCTATAATTCTGAGTGGCTCTCATTTTTCTCAAAATCTGCTTTTACCTGGCTTGAGCTTCCTTTGAGCTTGTCTGGAGAATCTTAAGTACCTGGAGTAAACAGACTTACCCATTGCATTCAAATCATGTGACCTCTCATACCCCACCTACTTGGTTTATATAGATATTGAGTAATTGGGGCTGGGTTGGTAGAGTTAAAATGAAGAGTTGAATGGAATAAGGAAGTCTGTTTATTCTATCCGGTGTAAACAAATATTGGTTCCCCAGAATATTTGTTCCCCAAGAAACAAATATTAGTATATCTGTACTCCCAGGAGAACAAATGTGTTCCCACCAGCAAACATTTGTTCCCCCCTACATGCATGTTTGTTATTTATCCTGTCTGTGTGTAAATTATGCATGTATAATGCTAGTGAATGTGACCAATGTTTGCAGGCTGTTCTCGTGTGTATTTGTTGGTGAGACTGGACCTGTCAGAAGGGCCTGGATGGTACAAGTCTAGGGTTAGGGAAAGTGCTCTTAAAATGAAGGTTTTAGTTGAAAAGGCATGGAAATAGACTAATATGCAAATAAAGATTACTTTTCCCAATAAAATTAAATAAGAGGAAACAAATATTTGGCAGGGGCACATATATTCTCTGACACCGGCATTTAGGGCTTTTCAGATAAAAACAAGTTTGAGCCGTAGAATATAATGTCAGGTTTAGAGAAAAAAAAATTATATTTCAACTTTGTAGGAACGGAAACCAGAACCACTCGGAATGATTGCAAACAAGACAAAATAAAAGAGAAATGTAAGTAAAAATGCTAGTTACTCTTTAATGTAGCAGAGATATCTCTTATGTGTATCAAGTTTCAAATGATACTATAAAGCATTAAAGTCTGATTACCTACCGACGGTACGTTGATTTATTTACATTATTTATTTTAATGATGTATTTTAAGCAACAGATCTAAAACCCCGTTTTTTAACTCTTATAATCCAATGTAGTGCAGGTGTGAGGTGCACATATAATTAGGAAGTGAGTTGAAAATAACCTATTTCAATGGTAGATTAAAGTAGGAAAGATTAGATATGTCTCAAATGACATCATAATAAAAACTAAGCAAACCTGTCTTAACAAGTAAAGTATTTGGTTTAAAGTAAAGCTGCTTCACTGATTTATATGTATGCAGTGCACCTCTGCAGCACGAGAGTATGTACAAAGCTGGTGCGCGTGCATGTCACTTCCTTTTATAACTTGTCAGCACTCAATTTGTGCTAACTTGAAAGATTCACATTTTGTACTGTTATTTCAGCCAATGACATCTGACATTTCACCCGCTGGGTTTAGTTTTAAATGCCTTCCCATTTAAACTTTCTCTGACACATGGCAGGTTGGAAATGGAGAGTGAAAGTGCACTAAATTTGTGTGTGTGTACATATATATATAGATATATATATATATATATATATATATATATATAATATATATATATATATATATTTATATATTTTTTTTTTTTTTTTTTTTTTTTTATTTGCTTTCACTGAAAGCCGCTCAGCCCCAATCCCCAATAATATTGCAGGTGGAATGTATTTGAACTTTAATAGGCGTGTGTGTGTGTGTGTGTGTTTGCCAATAATATCAATCTCCTGGCCCTTGCTCTCATCTATAGCGTAGATTAGTGAGTCAGCATTGCCTTGGGCATCACGCTTCACCTGCTGTGCTCAGATAGGCTTCAATACATTACTTTATATCTGTCTTCACAAATATCCATGTACTGGTACTTGCTGTGCAGCATAACTTAAGAAACTTAAGTTGCTTGAATAGTTGCCAGAAAAAAGGTTCTCTGAATGTTGACCTACATTTCATCCAGGTATCAGTATTGCACATTGTTTAAACAGCATTCTGGTTTCAAGCTAATTATGGTCAGGTTAAAAAAAATGGCATGTGCTGTTGGCAACAAATGCCACTCATGAAGTTTACAAGAGTAGGTGACAGGGCCGATCTTGAAGGGCAAATGTGTTAGCCTTGAAGTCAGCCTCTAAATACGAATTGAAATAAAGTGCCAGTAATTGAAAGTTAATGGATGACTGTCAGTCAAATAAGTTCATTTTACATTACACACAGAAAACAAATAGAAAGTTTATGAATGGGACAGGTAATACTAAAAGTACTCTGTTTATGTGTAGACTATAAGAACTAGTTCCTTGTGCTGCTTGTTTATATTGTGGAGCTAGGTCATTCATAACTTTTTTTCTTTCATAATAAGTTTTTGTGCAGGAAGTATTTCGACGCACTTGCAATAGATAAAACATTAAGTTCCTCTGTCTAGCATGTCTGAATAAATGTTGTGCAACTAGTATACTGTGGGTGGTACTCTTTTTGCTATAGTGGGGTATAAAGTATTGATTAATGACATTGTATTTATATCATGCACAGTTAAATGTACAGTAAATGTCTGTACTATAAGAAAAAAATTATCACAACATATTTTTCTCATTTTATTTATTTTTTTAAAAAACTGGTTACAAATTCATAAGATGTTAGCTTCATTAGCAGCAAAAATATTATAAAAATGACTTTAAATAAAAGACCACCTTTATAACTTGTTTCTATGACAAATATCTCACAATATAAAAGATAAACAGGACAAGTTGATCCAATATAGATCTAAACTTGAAACATGATTATTTATTTATTTTTTTTTATTTTATTTTTTTTTACAGTAGTTCACGGACACAGGCTAAGTTGAGGATCGGATTTGCAGTTTTTGAACACCTGAGGTTCTTGTTTTTTGTTTGTATTCAGAATGAGAGAAATACCACAGCATCTTTTTCAAGGATGTATGAAAAGCTGTACTAGGTGTGTTGGTGAGCTACATCTAATAGCGGCATATTTACAGATGATGTATTATATTTTACAGCCTGCATTTCTATAGCTAGACAACAAAAAGCTGAATTATATTTTTTAAATATCACAGGCACAATATAGGCACTGAAATACAACAGTCCAAGACTTTGTTCCAATCAAGTCCTAAATAAATTGGTTGACCCTTAGCCAGTTCAAATAATCAATTTAATACACGGTTGGAATAAATATCTGAACTGGAATTGATATGTTAGGGATGGGAACTAGTGTTATTTGGGCTACATAGTAGTAGTTCCCTTGTAGGCTAATTAGAAACAGTTGTTTCCAAAATGATAATTAACCACTTCAGGGCCTGGGTGCAAGTTTAAATGGTTCAATTAAACAATTTAGAAAAGTGTTAGGACAACAAACAGGAGTGGAAGAGCCACCTTTAGCCATCTGTGGTCTAAAGTCTGCATTTAAAGTAGGGACTGCAAATTATTCTGAGTTATAACAGAACACCAGTTTATTCAATACCAACTCTAGTTTAACAAAGAGAATGCAAAAGGTTTTCAAACCTCATTTGACTTTGTTTTAGAATGATTTGTGTAATTAAAAAAAAAAATAATAATAAAACATTACTGTCTGCAGAGACATATTAGTTTATCTGCATGGATCTTTTAAACATACTCTAGCTGTGCTTTCTGATTGTGATTTCATATGCTGGAGAGAATAAAGCTCTGTCAGTCATTTTATTGTGATATTGATTATTTTTTCTGTGGATTTTTTCTTTGGTTTATGTACAGTGTATGTATATATATATACCAAAACTATATACGTGCATTCCAGCAGTTCATAAAAACAATGCAATTTAATCATTCTAAAAGGTTGTGTACGTCATTTAAGATCTGTAATGTAAAAAGGCAAGATAATGCTATGTTTCACTGATCGTCCATCTAAGAGACACTTTGTGGCCACCCAGCAACCAATTTCTGTATTCTTCTTTACCTTCATTTGTTCTAGAGGCAGTTGCATTACATTAGTTTACATACTGCTTTCAGATTTCTGCAGGTCTTTGACATAAGAGTCCATCACCTCCATGGTGCCCCTGTGCGTTACAGCGATGGAGAAGGGAGTCGGTTTGAGAGTCAGGCCGTAGCAGGAGTCAAGTGTGTTTGGTTCCTCCGGATTTGCAATAAAGTTACACTGATGTGCCAGTATAGCGGTATAAAGAAAAAGTTGCATTTTGGAGAGCTCTTCCCCAATGCATCTCCTCTTTCCAGCTGAGAAGATTAAAACATTGTTGGTGAGGTCCTTGTTGAGATCCCCAGTCTCAGACACAAACCTTGTTGGATCAAAGACTTCTGGATTATGCCACTTCTGTGCATCATGGTTGACTGACCACTGGTTCACGAAGACAACTGTATTTTTGGGAATGTGGTAACCATTTACTGAGGTGTCAGTAGTAGTGGAATGAGGAATAGTGATTGGCACGAAACTAGAGAAGCGCATGGCTTCGTAGATGAATGCCATGACGTGGGGCAAACTGGGCTTGTCTTCAATGGAAGGCAGGCGGGTTCTATCAACAACATTGTCTACTTCTTGCTGAAGTCTGGTCTGCATCTCAGGAAACCTGATGAATGGAAAGAGAGAAACAAAGAAACAGTTAACACAGTCTACATCCATGAAATCCAGATTTAACCCTTTCCATCCTGAATTATTACATTTAAATCACTCAATGTATGTAACTCGTTGAAGGTTGGAAAGTTAAACATGTTTTGGTGGGAAGCGCTTCAAGTTCCTAGGACTTTCTAAAAAAAAAAGTGATTAGTCATCTGTGTTCCAGGATATTATCATTTTAGAGATGAGGGTATGATGTACAAATGATAATGGTTAAATATTATTGTAACGTATCACACATCTTATTTCATTATACCTTCAACTTTTTCAGACAACTACTGTACATACAGACCATGTGTACTTCACATCCCAATTTGATTTCTAATCACTAGATCTGAGACTTTTCTGGCTGCAATTTCACTTGTGTTGAAATAACGATTTGTGTCCCTTGTTGGTAACGGTGTTGCTTTGCAATCCTTAGACAGATAAATAAACAAAGCACGCGGTGTGACTGATCTTTCCACATACTGTACTATTATAATTGGACTCTCGGAATTGCATACCGAGATCATCGTTAATTACATTTCATTGTATATCTATGTTGTGTAAAGTTGTGTTTTGTATTTGTTTTTTTTTTTTGTTTTTTTTACTTTCTACAATTTTAAGGGAAATTTCACTTCGCCGAAAACATGAGGGAATCTTATGAGATAAAGAGCTGTATGCCTATAATTATTAGTACTAGTCAGTGGTAGTATCATTACCTTGCACGGAAAGCAACTGGAGAATTGGTTGCTACTAGTTTTATAAGGGGAAACTCGGTTGACTTCTGTAGTGTAAACTGATAGTTGGACTTGATGAATACCCCCTGCTACATGAAACGTTCCCTATATCTTGCAGCAGACACACCAGTCTATATAGAATCCTTGTGAACATAAACAAAAGTAACCTCTCGTGCTAATGTAATGGCATGCAAAGTTGCACAAAGGCTTTTATGGCAATGCGACACGTCGGTCAACCTGCAGGCTATAGAGCAGGCATGTTTATTTTATAGGACAAGGATACTGCTGCATGAAAACTTCTCAACAGACATGTTACTGTATTTCTGCTGATCATAATTATTTGTTTTCCTGCAAATCCTTAATTTCCCCAATAACGACCAAATAAATCTGAAAATAGCCTGTATGACAAATGTGTAGTCGGTCCCTATTCATTTGAGTAACAATATCAATATTTAAAAAAAAGATATTGTGCAAAATGACAACACACAATGGTTTCAATAAAAAAAGCATGCTGTAAAAATCAAAGGCTATCTAAAATAAACAATACAAAAGTGTTGGTATTCATTTTCTATTACGCACAAAAGCCCATAAAAACTGATGGGGCTAGTGTGTGCTTATCGGGTTATATATCTAAATAAGTAACTTTTAAATTGCACCTGGGCACGCAGGCAGCTTTTAACCTCCCCGCTATTCAATTGTATTATCCTAAGTATCATGGCAAATGAACTTCAGGAAAACGTTGTACTACTAGAATGCTACACCTCCACAATATCTGCTATCCTATGCGTGTGAATTATACTATCACATGCATTGTTGTTACATTTTGTAATAGAACTAGTCACAATTATACTTTTTTTTCTTTTAACCAGTTGTATGTAGCAAATAATTAAAATTAAACGCAAAAAAAAATGTTAATGGTGGTATGTTGAGTGGAGCAAGTATTGGAAAGATGCCAGGACTGACAGTCCACCTGTTTCCGAATTAGCACTGCACAACTCCAGAACATGGGGCAATGGCAGCAGAATAATGTCCTTTATTGAAACATGAAATGAAGCAAGGCATACAGTTTAGTTTAGGGTAGGCTATAATGATGTTATATCTTAGCATCAGGCTATAAATCAAGGGTCAGTAAGATAACTACACTGATACAATAAAACTACACTGATACATTGTGTATACATCAGTTTAAATGTAAGTCATATACTACTACTAAATAATAATAATAATAATAATAATAATAATAATAATAATAATAATAATAATAATTAATAAATAAATAAATAAAATAATTTGCTTATTGTTTTATAATATTAATATTAGACTCGCTAATAGATTTTAGCATTTACTTTACTGATCAAAGCTAACAAACAAAATATAAAATGTTACCGGATGAGAAGCAGGATTATCCACTGCAGTGCGGTGGAGAGGGTGTCCTGGCTCGCCCCAAAGATATCACTGACAGTAGGAGGCACATGTTCTTTTCCCAATAGAACCCCGTTGATGTCACGCTTCCCTTGGTCGAGCTCAAGGATGAAAGCGTCAGTCATATCCCTAATAAAACCTGGTTTAATTGTGGCACGGTGCTGGGTCACTTTATCTTGGATGAATGCAAAAAACTCTAAATTGAGATTCTTAAAGTTGCCAAACATAGTCTTAATTGGGTTTGGAAAACTCTGCAACCACGGCATGACGTCCACAAGGCTCCCCGCCCCTACTGTTTCACTGAACTCGTTGTTTCTGCCAACCACCGACATAAACTCTACGTCCTCGTAGCGGTATCTCTTCCCAAAACACAGTGCGCTTATTATATTGGCGGTGGCCACAGTCAGAATCTGGCTCGGTTGGAAATACTTCTCCTGTTCCGTTTTCTTCAGAAAAAGATAAATCAGTTCCCTGACCTCGCTTATAATGTGCTGCTCGAATGCCTTTTTGGTTTGCGGGTTGCTGGTAGAGAACGCTCTGACTGTGGACTGGGCAATCCTTCTGTGCGCCTTCCACAAGTCGCAGTAACCGCCGAACGCCATGCTCTTTCCACCGGAGACCAGTTTGAAGGAGATGAAATCAGGTCTGCCAGCGAAGTCAGACCCTTTCTTAATGAGTGCTTGCTTGATGGCATTCTCGCCGTTGAGGACTACTACGTTGCGACTGCCTAATTTGATTTGAAAGACGTCTCCATATTTCTGTGCCATTTTGGTAAATGATATATGCGGAGTGCTGCCAATCTGGGCGGCGTTTCCGATTACTGGCCAAGGGAAAGGGCCAGGTGGACCTGTCCACTTCTTTGCGTTCCTAACCCATTGCTGAAACCACCTCCACACGTGTACAACAGCTAAGACAGTCAAGAAAACCAGCAAAACGCTCTGCGTAGACGGTCTGGAAATCTCCTCCAAAATCTTAATCATTTTCATCTTAGGACCTGTAAAGACCAACGACTAAATAGTCAATTTATAATGTATTAGCTGCTTTTGAGATTAAAGACTCAAACAATATAAACATATATTTAAAAGTTTGAATTACTTGTAATATACACACACACACATATATATATATATATAGAGAGAGAGAGAGAGAGAGAGAGAGAGAGAGAGAGAGAGATGTACGCATAAATAAATAGCTAGCCCGTTTTACAGAAAGATAAATCTATTGATAGTTTATATTCAAATATTATGTACCATTTAGCACGGAGACACTTTGAATTAGATTGCAGTAGCTACAACATTGAGAAATTGAACAAAGACAGCAGTGTGTGCTTCCCAGTAGTTCCGAATTATATTTAAGAAAGGCTGCAAAAATGTACCTGTTAGTTTACACGAGCCAAACTCCTCAATCAAACAGCACAGCAGCGCTGCTCTTGTTAACTGGAATGCAGGTCTGTTCACGCAAGGCTTGATGAAAGGGGAACGCCAGGTAAACTGCACGCTGACACTGTCAAAAAGTAACTTGGCATCAAAGTTATGGATGTGGGGTTCTCACTGTAATTCCACCCTGCGGTGCAAACTAAAGAGTTCAATTTCACTGCGAAGTCTGCGTGTCCAGGTGTCGACAAATGAAACTTGTCACCAATTTCGATTTCAGTAGATTGTGTCTTATGACAGTTCAGGGAACAGGAGATGTAGACGTGAAATTGCCAGGTAGTTGCATACACCAAGATTTTTCCATGCAGATGATTTTTTAAAATGTATATACACAAACAAAAAAATATATATATATAGATATATAATAGGAATGAGGATCCACAAAATGAATTATGTCTTTTTAAACAAGACTTTTATGATAAGATCTGCATTATAATGTCCAACTTCCGAGCCGCTACTTCATTCACATTAACTACAGCCAAGCCCCGTGAGAGCTCCAATCCGTGTGCACCTCTATATTTATACCTTTGTCATAGAATCCCTGAACAACTGATTTGTAATGAACAATTCATTGACAAATAGGATCCTACTTCGTCACAATGAGACCCATGTGGTTTGCTGTATTACATGAATGTTTTTTTTTTTTTAGCTCAGAGATTCATCTCCTCTCTCTCTCTCTCTCTCTCTCTCTCTCTCTCTCTCTCTCTCTCTCTCTCTCTCTCTCTCTCTCTCTCTCTCCTTCCTGTTCTGCGAACACACCAACTCCAAGTGAGTGATCCCTGGATCTATACATACAGTTGTGCCGAGATTCGGTTGCTAATTAATCACTCACTTGAATCCCAGCTCTCTCACTTCAACTTTGTGTAAACAGTCGGTTCTAGTTAAAAATGTCCCTCTGTCGCCTCCCATTGTTGCGTGCAGTCAGCGTTGCGTGAGTAGATGTTTGAGGCTTGAATATTTGTTTAATCTCTGCTAACAACACAATACCTGACACCAACTAAAACAAATAGAAAGGAAATAATCAGTTGGCTGGGGAGGTATTTTCGAACTATGGCTTTTATTCTTTTATTATACCTTGATGCCAATGGAACTGGTTTTGATGATCTGACCAGTTTATTTTTGTTTACAACATGTGATTGTAACCGTACAGTTAACTTACAATCATATTATTGATTGGTTGATTGATTGATTTGTCCATGCCTGTATGATTGTATGTTGATGATTTGTATTATAAAATTTGCAAGTTAGAAATTAATCTAACAAGAAGGGATGAAGTATACAATGCAATACGTATGTATTGTTTCTGATTTTAAGGCTTCGGTTTAAAAGTAACTGCTGTTGTTTTTATGTAGCAAAATGTCCCATTTATTATTATTATTAGTAGTAGTAGTAGTAGTAGTAGTAGTATTGGAATGTAATACATCTTATTTGTTCTGTTTTTAGTTTATTTCTTTTTTTTTTAATTTAACATAAGTAATTGAATACGGTACGGTTTCGACGGTGTCACACTGTTATAGTTTTACATAGACAGAATATACACAACAAATATTGAATATATGGTGATAGTGATGTATTGAGAATCATTCAACTTTTTACTCCTGTTTCATTTCCCATGTCGGCACTGCTTTGAACCTCTGCCAACCTTTGCAGCCAGACGGAGGTTAGTAGTTCAGCTGGCTTTTTTGTTTGTTTCCATTCTTTTCAGTAACTTGAATAATCGAACATGTTTAATTGTCAACATTTTGGTTGTTCGGCCAACAGATGAATGCAATTAGGCGACTTGTTATATATATATATATATATATATATATATATATATATATATATATATATATATATATATATATATATATGTGTGTGTGTGTGTGTGTGTGTGTGTGTGTGTGTGTGTGTGTGTGTGTCCTACAATTACAATATCTGCAACTTAAATTCCTATTTCTTATAAATATATGTATGTAGGTATGGACACATTTTCTTTCAATAAAGCACTACACAAAACCAATAACTTGAACGTTTAGGTCTTCTGACAGAATAACATCCTTTAATCTTCTCTAGCTAAAGGTACAATATAACCTAAAGTTATATGAAAACTAAACAGTAAAATATACAAACAAATGAAAAGTGTTTTTTGTTCAAAGCCATTCATTTCTGTTCTCTAGGGGAGACCGGGGCTGGTTGTCATACTTTTTACTCTTTTTTCTTTTTCCTCAATCTGGTGCCATGCTGCGAGGTTCTGTTCCTCAATACATTGAAGAATAACTCTTCACCTACAAATTGATGTTTTTATTCCAGTATAACTTTATTCCAAATATGATATTTAGAAGGTTGAAAATGTGCCAGTCACCTGTGACACCCTGCCCCATACTGGGGTTGGTTGTCACAACGTATGTTCTTGCTTTTATAGTAGACAATAATGCAATTTTTTTTTTTTTTTTTAATAACTTAAAGTTTCTACTGTGTACAAAGACAGAAAAAGTTGTATTTTTACTTTTTATGTCAACATAAAAAATACAGACCTATATATATATTTGAAATGTTGACCCATGCTGCAAAATAATACCTCAGCCTCCACAGCACCAGAGGACAAAGAGCAAATAATTTAAATAAGCATTATATGGTGACATATCCCACATTTTGGTGTAAAAAAAAAAGTTGAAAGAAAAAATATAAGACTTCTTCCTGTAGGATTTACATGTGACAACCAACCCCTAAAACTGTGTGACAACCAGCCCCAACCAGACTTTACATGATAATTTAGTTCTCTCAGGACTACTGGGAGAACCTACTGGTTTTGTTTTTACACCAAAAGATAGCCAGTGCCTGGTTCTATTTAACATGGCCACCAGTTCAAACAAACTCAAATAATACTAAGAGTTATAACATAAATAACAAGATATGCATTTTTTTTTTTTTTTTTTTTTTTTTTTGGTATGAAAAAAAAAGAAATATGTGCTAACCTTTATGTTAGATGGAATTGACCTCAAATTACAAGATGGTTGACTTCCAGACAATAGAACATACATTTCAGTGTTAGTATCACCTGCCTGCGCTATCTAGTTTCATAGCTATGAGCACTGTGACAACCAACCCGTGTGACAACGAATCCCGGTCTCCCGTATGCAAATACGTGTGTGAGTTTAACAATTACATGTACCTATCTAATCTGAATCTCGATTTCTGTTAGGATATAATTAGTTTATATCACAATAATAAACTGTTTTTTTTTTTTTTTTTTTTAATTCGTTTGAAGTATTTTCATTTTTTAACTACATTGATAAGCCACGATAATTTCTTCAATGTGATAGTTGTGAAAGCAAGTACATATTTAGTATTCTAATCGCTCTGAATAAATGTGGAGATAAATGTTTTATCCACATAAACCTTATCTCTGTTTACAGTATTTTTACTACTTTTACCAAAAATGTAGTGATAAAACATTCTTATACAACTTCAGTCCATGGTGTGGTCAGATATGTGATAAAAGTTTGTATTCACAAAACTTTCATGCGTATTTATTTATTTATTTATTTATGTTGATATTAATACACAGCTTGACAATGCACTCAGACCTAAACGGTTGTGGCTTCGTTGATTTCCATTCATAAAAAATAGTTTTATTACATCCACTGTTGACTTTTATCCCCTCTTTATGGTCACAAGTTTTTACCCACATGCTCTGTGCGTCCAAATTGGGTGGTGGTGACACACACAGCAGGGATATCTCCTGGCTTAATACATTTAAGTAACTACAGAACAAACACTTCGTGGAGTAGTATATCGTTGTAATCTGTGAAAGTGTGTTATTTTTCTGTGTAATGTAAATTGCCAGTTTAAATTGAACAATTTGCCCTTAAAAACTAATTTGGAGCTAACAACGTTATTACCTCTACAATGCAAAAGGAAACCCATATACACTTACATATTAGTTACTATTTACTAATATTTACTACATTCACTTTTATGTGAAGGGTGAAACTCATTAGGTCTATATCGACATGTATTTAACAATGTTATTTTTCTAGGAACAGGTTAAATATCTCAGTGTTTAATTATGGTAACTGTGTTAGGCTTGTTTTGTAATAACCCTACTATATTCTCTTCTGCACTCACATCAAACACCCACAGATGTGCACAGTTTGAAACGGGAATTTGGCAGGCATAAGAATCAAGCGGAAACCTGTGATTTCCAATTGAGAAGTGGGGCCCTATTATCACATGGTATACGCGCTATTTACGCGCTGAAAGAAGAGCTTAGGCACCCCCGGTAACCTCATAAACCAAGTGAAAACAGGGCCCATAGTGAAAACCACTACAAATTCAATAAAATAAAAAAAACACATACAATATAACATATAGGAACATATATGGTTGACCATAAAAAGAAAAGGAAAAGCGTTAAGATTATGCTGCACTGTATTGAAATATATTGGCTCTTACGTGTAATATTGATAAAATCTAGTAGCCTATACAGTCAACCCTGTATTTAGAGACCACTCAATGGACAGTCTTAACACCGGTGGTCTCTCAAAAAGAGGGCCTATAAATTATGAATTTTCTATTAGTCTCTGACATGCTTTCCTGTAATTATGTATGTCTTATATACATTGTAAAAGCCAGAATATGTCATATGAACAAAAGGAAATAGACCTATGTAATTTAATAACGTTGATTTGGATAATGCATTTACAACACAAAATATTTAGTGAAAGTAACCAACGCCAGCAGAAGCATAAGACCTTTTTTCGATTACCGCACACATTGTTTTCATATTCTTATAAACATGGCTTGAATTTTTCGGCGTTTATTATCCTTTTAACGGTTTGCCTTTAAGTCTTAAGCCGTTACGTACTAATTATGAGAACGTCCTGTTAAATTAGCGGGAAAGAACAACACCAGAAGACACGGACACATTGGATGCTACCGAGTTACCAGGCAAGTGCGAGAACGAAATGCAAGCAGCATCTGAAAGTGACTAGTGCCATTGCTTGCTCTTGTGTTCGAAGATGTAATGAAGGTGAAACAGAATCAGCAAGTCAGTCATTTTAAAACAATATTTTCCTTATACAATAGCCCTGTGTAAAGGGTGCTTAATGCAGGTTTGACTTTGTTGCTGGTCCCGTTATACAGGTGGTCGCTTAATACAGTTCAATAAAAGCACAAATTTAAAGTGGTCACTTAGATCAGGTGGTCGCTAAATAAAGGTGGTCGCATGAACAGGTTTCATTGTATTTGATAACAGCTGTATTTATAAAGTGTTTACTAATTGATTAACTTATTATTGACGCAGTTATTATTTAGCAAATAATCATTGTTAGGGTTATCATTGTTTCATCATGTAATTATATAGATAGATAGATAGATAGATAGATAGATAGATAGATAGATAGATAGATAGATAGATAATGTGTTTCTAAAATCTTCACATATGTGTTCACACCTCTGCGGTTATTTATTTTACACACGGTAGGGGGCAACTGAGAACATGAAAAAGATTATGCATTTGGTGAATGTAGAATTACGTAACGGTATGCTATTACATGGTGATGTACTGACATATGTGTGTTAGCTCAACTTTATCGGGAACAAAACCTATTAAAAATGTTAAAGAATATAATGGATGAGCATATATAGCTTATAGCTTTATATGTATCTTATTTATTTATTTATTTATTTATTTATTTATCCGTCAGAAGAAAATTGCATTTTGCTCAGAGTGGGTGATTTACGTTATTTGTATGAGACGTAAAGTGAAAATGGTTCTGTATACCCTTAGATTTGAAGGCTGCGTAGATCAAGATCGCTAAACGTGAACGCTTGATCTTTCTGAACAGTATTTACATATAATACAATTAAAATGTGTTTTAAAAAAAGAAACAAAGAAAGAAAAAAAAACGTTTTATTTAAAATTACCGTGTTACTTTGAATCAAGGTTTTGTGTATTGAGCAACGCAGGAGGCTGAGCTTACTATAGAAAATCAGTGGTGTTAAATGTGCTGTTTTATTTTGCTACAGAATTAGTTTGGTCTTGTTTTAAATATTTGTTGCAAACTGCAGCACAGGAATGTCGCGCATCCACGTCCAGCTTTGAAAAACTGCACCTGCACAGGCATGGAATCATGCGGGGATACAGAATCTTACGGGGATACAGAAATCTGCATAACACCTGTATTTTGATATCTCTGTCTCTCTTTCTCTCTCGTGCAGGTTCTTGTCATTGTTACTGTTTCGGGTCATTGTTACTGTGCATGCTTTTGATTAAGGACCATATGTAAAACCAGATATACCTGTTGTGTCCCATTGACCTAAACGTTTATTTTATGTAAAGCTTTAAGTTATGGTTACATTTGCACGCGATGCCTCGGAATTCACGCTGAGAAAGAAAAAAAAAACATCAATCCAAGATGCCTCTTACAGCAGTAAACATTAATCACTCTCTGCTCACTGTCTTAGTCCCTTTTGAATGACTGTGGCAAATGTAAGCTTACACACAGTACCAGTCAAAAGTTGGAGTACACCTGCTTGAAACCAGGTTTTTCATGATTATCTATGCTTTTAACTGTATAAACTTGTCTATAAACACTTAATATTTCATTATATGATAAATGTACTTATATAAGCTGATAATCAGAAGTGAATTGCACTCAAAAATTGAATTTTTAAATGAAAATGTAAATCTTGTCAATTTCAATGAAATGGTTACCCAAAGCAAGGGAATTTCAGTCTGAAGCCCAAGTCAGTTAAAAGTCTGAAATCTGTATAACACAGTGTTAGAACACTGGCCTAAGTATAAAGGTGTCTTTGTTAGATGTTCTCTGAGTTAACTAGCATGTTACCTAATTAACCTTTTGTCACCAATTATTGTTAAGAGGTGAGGGTCCATGATTACTGTAAATATAGGTAGCATAGGCACAAGTTTGTCATTCCTTAATGCAAGGGAGCAGAAAATAACAAAATACACTCAGTTAAGCAAAGAAAAAAGACAGTTTATCATTACTTTAAGAAAGGAAGGTCAATCTTTAAGACAAATCACAAGAACTTTGCAAATGTCTGTAACTGCTGTGGCCAAGACCATCAAACGATTTGAAGAAACTGGCACTCATGAGGACCGAGCAAGGTCAGGCAGGCCAAGGGTGACCTCAGAATTAGAGAACAAGTTAATTCGAGTCACAAGTCTGCGAAACCAGCGATTAACTGCCCCTGAAATACAAGCTCAGCTAAATGCTACTAGAATTACAGATGTTTCAACACCAACTGTTCAGAGGAGATTGCGTGAAGCTGGCCTAACTGGAAGAGTCAAAATTTCAAATATTTGGGTCCAACTGCCGAGTATTTGTAAGACGCAGAGAGGGTGAGCGCATGAGTTCTGCATGTGTGGTTCCCACTGTCAAGCATGGAGGTGGCAGTGTCATGGTCTGGGGTTGTTTTGCTGGTGACAGAGTTGGTGATCTTTACCAAGTCCATGGCAAGCTCAACCAGCATGGCTATTATAGCATACTTCAGAGACATGCCATTCCACCAGGATTACGGCTAGTTGGGCAGTCCTTCATTCTTCAGCAAGATAATTACCCGAAACACACCTCAAAGTTGTGCAAGAACTATCTGGCGAAGAAGGAAAGTGAAGGACAACTCAATCTAATGACCTGGCCTGCCCAGTCTCCAGACCTCAATCCCATAGAACTTGTATGGGATGAACTGGACAGAAGTGTCAAAGCAAAGCTCCCCACAAGTGCCCTACATCTCTGGAAATTGCTGGGGAAGAGCTGAGAAGACATGGCGTGTGATTTCCTGCTGAAACTTGTTGACCGAATGCCTCGTGTTTGTGAGGCAGTTATTAAGGCAAAGGGTGGCTATTTTGAGGAATCCAAGATTTAGAGACAAGTTTCAATTTTCTTGAACATTGCTTTGATACTGCTTATGTTTTGTTTTGTATATTGTAACATGTGTTTTCATTTTCAACAATTTACAGAAAATACGACGTAAAACATTGTGTCCTAAAAAAAAATATTATATTTAATAATTTCTATTTATTCAATTCCTGTTTTTGGTCCAAAGGTCGTTCGCGGAAATATCATATATATATAGTATATATATAATATATATATAGTATATATATGCAATTTTTTTAAAGATATATATACTTATATATAATATACTGCAATTTATCTTTTCCCGGGCTATGCACGTGATTTTTATATTTATTTAATAATTTCTATTTATTAAATTCTGTATTTTGGTTTTGTGAAAGTTGTTGACACGTTAACATGCTGGTAGTACTTAAAAAAGGTATCAGAATGTGTTAGAAAACTGCAAGGAAATTATTGCAATTTCACTATTATGTGTTAAAAAAAAAAAATGTTTTAGATGCTTAATTATCATTAACGATTTTTTTTTTAAGAGCTGTGCTAGTGTGTTCAGTGTTCCTTTCCCGGTATGGAAAGCAATTAAAACCACAGTCAAAGACTCAATTGATTGCTTTTAGGTTAAGGTATACAAACAATAAAATCACAAGAGCACAACACTAGGTCTGAGATGAAAATGTTGAAGTTCCTACTGCTGAAATGCAACATTTACTTTTCATTTTCTTATCATGCCAAGGGGGGTGCGAGCAGTGCGGCCACACAGGGCGCTAACCTGAGGGAGGCTCTGATTGGCTGAAAAGATTTGGGTGTCTCTTAAAAGAGCCTTTGATAGTTTTGCGGCTGCTTCACCTCATGATGTTGTATATGGCTGCACTCCTCCTCTAGGTTCATCTCTTGCCCTGCCTGCTGCTGGTCCCGCCCCCTTCCACAGCTGTGTGATCGCCTATTTGATGCACAATATTTAGAAATGCATCTCCGCAATTCTTGCTGTGCCTTTCTCTCCACATGAATTCGTCCAGGCACGACAGTATCACCATTGCTGCCGTGCCCTGCATAGTTTTAAATTGTTTTTTAGCAAGAGCCCAGTAATTCTCCACGTTGTTGGTGTGGACTCCCGTGTCCGGGGCTGAGATTTTCCAAGTGGTTGACGGTTTTATGAATATAGCCGGGATTACCAGGTAGGGCTGCAATGTGTTGGTATGCTGGCCACTGATCACTGTGTATTTCAGTCCCCAGTCTCACTATTTTGGTGATGATTGGTAGGAGTGTTAAAGCATCTAGCCACTCAACAAAGGCAAGGTACCCGAACTGGATATCTGGTTGGTAAAAGCCAAATACCCACCTATCGGCCTTTCCCAGGTTGCTATAACCTTTCTGACACAACTAATTTTTTAGCCAGACAGTCAGGATTCGTACATAGCCAGATATAGCCCACTAATTTTGTGTAGCTGTTCTTTATCATACTACTACCTATATAACATTTCTCACGCCAGAAAAGTTTACTGAAAATATTAAACTTTTGAAAAGAATAAATGATCTTAAACAGGTCTGCAGCAATATCACTTATGGTAATGACGTTGTATATCGAGAAATCAAATATATTTGCTATCACCAAACGTTCCATTACCAACCGACATGGATAGAACTCTGCATTGGCCTCCTATTCTCCACCAGCTAAGTCGCTTGGCACCTTATTCTCCACCTATGCCAATATTTACTCTCTGTACACCTGTCGTAAATGTTAAAAAATATTTAAATATTTTAAAATATATATATAAGCGAGGGCATATAAGGGAGTGCAGGAGATTGGAGAAAGCAAAAGTGATAGGGATGAGTGTGAGGAGAGAGAGCGATAGAGAAGAAAAGGATCAGAGGAATCAAATACAAACAATTTGCAATCATTTATTTTCATTTTCAACTCCCAATTGCCTGGCTGGTTAAATTCTGTTAAATTAGCGGCAAGTGCGAGAACGAAATGCAAGTAGCATCTGAAAGTGACTAGTGCCATTGCTTGCTCTTGGGTTCGAATAATGAACAAGATGAAACAGAATCAGCAAGTCAGTCAGGACATCAAGGTAAAAAGAAGCGACGTTGTTTAGCAATTAACAGTTTAATTAAGATGTTGAATCGGCTCAAAAATAAAAACCTAAAACCTGAAGCCCTGGTTTTTTCCGTTTCAAAATGCTTTATCAACGTCTTTCTAGTGCCGAATTTTTCGGCAGTTTTTCTGGCACTTACTGTCTTTACAAGTTTAATAACTTTAATTCTGTCATCTAGGGAGTACCTTTTGTTTCTAAACGTTTTCTCTCTTCCTTTACAAGAGAGCGCTGTTTTATTGATTACAGATGAAAGACCGCTAAAATGGTTACCGTATTCCTTTGAAATAGGACGTACCCTTTGAAACCATATTTTTCTTATAACAATAGCCCTGTCTAAGGGTGCTTAATACAGGTTTGAGTCAATTGCTGGGTAAGAGGAATATGGTCGCTGGTTGCGTTAGACAGGTGGTCGTTTAAGACAGTTCAATAAAGGCACAAATATAATTGGGAGGAATTTAAAGTGGTCATTTAGACCAGGTTAAAGGTGGTCGCATGTGACTGATAATAATCAAATCACTCTCATAGCTGTAGTCTCACACCGATAATGCAAAAAGCGCCAGTTTAGAACTAACTAGAAGCACATTCTAATGGCATATAGTGGAGTAAATACCATGCTGAGCTAAAACATAAAATAAATAAATACATAAATAAAATTCAAGTATGTTAGAACGACCGTTTTATGACCTTTGGTGCTATTTTATTCCACTTCAGGTTTCATTGCTGCGATTTTTTTTTTTGTTTGTTTGTTTTCATAGAATCAGTGCAATGTGGATGAGTAAGTTCATAATCACCCTGTTTCTGTACTTCCCCTTGTTGGTTTGATAAGGTGGTTTCCCGTTCCATTTCCATTGCTCGCGTATTTTACAGATTGTATTTGCACGCACGCACACACAGTGTTTGCAATACAATCCTATTGTACTGTGTCGAAAACAAGTACATCATTAATATCTGTCTGGTTAGCGTTTAAATGTAAAAAAATAAATATAAATAAACGTATTGATAGTAACCCATTTGTGAAGCATATGGATCAATATAGGGTATATTTATAATATACTTTTAATTTGAAACATGTCTAGAATTATTAAAGCAGCTTGCATAATACAGAGATAACATTAGTAAATTATGATTATTGCAACGGAAGTTAGATGGTGTGCGAAAATGTCAGGCGTTAGGACCCCGCGGGGTACTACACTGTGAATGTGATCGCGTGAGAGCGTTCAAGGCTCCTGCAGAAATGAGAGCCGAGATGGCAGGACGAGGGTAAGTGCGTTGTACGACCCCCAATCCATCATATCATCTGATGACACAAGCTGCACGCAACTGCATTTATTAGTATTCTGCAACACCTACTCTAACATCAGTAAATGGGACCTCTCCTAATCAAACGTAGACTGTTTTCAAAATGCAATATAAATCCGTTAATGCTCTAAGAAGTAATCAATGGTATGTTTTGTATTAACAGTGTAACAAGTATCAAGCTAACAGCACTTAATTCCACACACACACACACACACACACACACACCTATA
Organism: Polyodon spathula; assembly: GCF_017654505.1. Taxonomy (NCBI): domain Eukaryota; kingdom Metazoa; phylum Chordata; class Actinopteri; order Acipenseriformes; family Polyodontidae; genus Polyodon; species Polyodon spathula. Next base: position 17,678,109 of record NC_054538.1, on the reverse strand, counting down.
TATATATATATTATATATATATATATATATATATATATATATATATATATATATATATATAGGTATTTCAGCTGTATTTTCAAGTTGCTATCATTGTTTAATGCTCTTGACAGTTTTATCAAAATGTCCAGGATCAAGCACAAACTTGAACTTAATGAATATTACTGCCTTGATAAGGCTTGATAGTTTGTTGGGTTTCTGGTACGGAAAATCCCGAAGCTGCAAAAAAAACATGTTCTCATGATGCAAAAATGTAAGAAGAGCTGCTCTATAATGTACACACCTGGCCTACAGTTTTGTTTTGTTGTTGCAGTTTTTAAGTAACAATAAAACCACATCAGTAATCTGATTCTATTTCACAATCATTCTTGTGATTCTTGCAACTATAATACAAATCCTGCAGTATTATCCTGACATACCTTTAATCCTTGAACTTGTATATTCAATAACCTTAGGGTTAGCTAATTATGGAAAACATTTAGTAAGTCAACAGTTTTATAGATCATTATTTTAGTATTTGGTAGTTTTTCTTTTTCTATTTTTATTTTCATCCTTATATAGTTACACTAAGTTACCTGCCGGTATATGGAATCAGAAAAGCTGGGCAGACGGGTAAATTTAGATACAAATGTAATTTACGCATATCCAAACAATTCTGTTCAGCAAAGTAAAAAAGGGTGTGATCTTATCTAATGCAGACACCAAGACAATCTGCTCAAAGCCAGGGAAAGGCAGATTTAGTGAAAGAGACTTAGACCTGAATACTGCAGCAACAGAACCCAGAACTTATCACAGGACAGTTAATATGATTTTGCAGTGATCATATGGTTCTCTGATCAAAACATTTGGACACATATTTTATTGTCTGTTTATGACAAGCCAATTAATTATATGGTGGGATGTCTTGAGAGAAAACAGTTCTTCTATTATAGTTCATATATAAAAACATTTAAAAATACAGACACTTAAGAAATTTGTTTTTCCAAAAGATATGCTTCTTTTAACTGCCTGTGAAAGGGAACAGGACAACTTGTTTTGAAATGTACAGCAATAAGTGTTAATAACAGATTCAGAAACCCCAGGGCAGCTGTATTCCATCTGCATGTGATTGCTCTGAATTATGGGTGTGAACACAACAGTAACTCAAGGACCTCTTATATATTATTAAGCTTAAATGAGTAAAGTTAGCAGTAAGGCATAATTATATCTGGCAAAGCAAAGATAGTTCACGTAATTGTTAGAAAGCCCACCATAAATAAAAAAACACATGGTCATAAATCCAGTGCATTCTTTCACAATGCTTTCAGTTGCACAATTGGATGCAATCAAATACATATGAGATGCAGTCACGTTATTATTTGAATCAAGGTTAGCCAATTATACACTGGAGTAATCACAGTAGCTTTGTGAAAATACATTTATGGTGACTCAAATATTGCCCCACCATAGGCGGTTGAAGCCACTCGGCTTCACCTTGTGGATTGCAATGCAGCCGGTATATCTCACACCCTGAAGTTCCTTATTGTGCTTCTAAAAGGGGTTAACTAAGTAAATTGAAAAAAAAAGAAAAAATGTTTTTTTAATGTGTGTTTTATATATATATATATATATATATATATATATATATATATATATATATATATATATATATATATATAAATATCATTCCACCTAAACCTGAGCTAAGAATAAATAGTTCCATATACAGTAACTTTAAAAAAAAAAAAGCATTAATTAAAAAAAAAAATGCAATTCATAGATGTTGAATTGGACATTGCCACTGAAAGTGCAGTTTTTCTGTATTTGATTTGTTACACTTCTTGTCAATCTTGGTTTGTTCATTACATTTTAAAGTAAAATATTGAAAATACCCATTTTCATCATGACACAGCAAAAATGAGTCTGCCTTTAAATCACGCAGACCCTTCCTCACAAGACCTGCAACAGCATCAGTTTGTATTTTTTTTTTAATCGTCCTATGCTTTCCTCACAAGTGACAGGGGGTATCCATACCAGAGTAGTGCTACCGCTTCACGGTGGCGAGAAAGACATTTGCATTATGGAATACCCGGTCACTTATCAAACTGACTTTGCGGTTTACTACTCGACAACGTGGCAAACTACTGGGCCTGTGTTAAACAATTAAAATAAAAAAAATTAATAAATACAGGGGCCAGCACTTACTTTTGAATTTTTTTCACTACTTGAATTAGAGTCAATGATGTCCCGTCAGACTCATTAAAAAATCTCACCTACACTTCGGTTTCCCCAAAAGGTAAACATTTACATAAATCTGGTTTGTTATTTTTATTGCAATAAAATGGCTACCATTTTTATTTTTTCAAAATTCTAGTGGCGTATCGCTTTCTACCAGTGATTTGCCTCTTTTTGGAAAGAAGTGCCGACCCATGGTGACCTTATCTGACCAATCAGGATAAAGTATTTAAAATACCCATATATATCTTTATTTCTATATAGCGCCATTCATAGTAGACCACCTTCACAAAGCACTTTACAGAGGTAGTCTGTGAACTATATGCAGAGTCACTTAAAATAGGACATTGATTTAACATCTCATCTGCAGGATGGAGCACAAAGAGGTTAAGTGACTATATATATATATATATATATATATATATATATATATATATATATATATATATATATATATATATATGGCTGCTTAAAAGAGTTAATCACATATTTTTTTTTTATTTAATCGTGCAATTTTATTTTTGTATATAAAATAAAATCAACCAGTAGAATCAGCATTTTCCCCATGGCAGTCCAATCATAAGTGAGTGGATGCGGGACATAAACAATGAAGATCTTACTAGGTTTAACCAATATGAGAGTCAAAGATCTGCGCCTTGTTATACAGGTGTCCAATCATGACTGAGCAGAGCCGGGACATAATTGGGAGTTTAACCAATGAGAAAGTCAAAGATCTGCCCTGGTTTTACAGTTGGCCTGCTCATTCAATTATCATTCTTAATTGGTAATCCAATTGTTTAATTACATTGGTGTTCTAGTTTGGTTAATTGCCTAGCCTAATCAGTGTACTAATTGTGTCATTATCACAAGAATCGTCTTGTTTTGATGGCCCATTTAGCTGATGCCATCTTGTTGAGTCTATTGCCAAGGTGTTGAGAGCTGCATGGAGGTATTCCCTTTAATAACACTGTCTGTGAAGATCCAGCAGCCTGCCTGCTGGCATATTAGTGGGCTGTTTGGTACACCACAGACTTGTTTTATTCTTATTTTACATTGCTGTCCTTATCCTCTAAAAAATATCTGCAGATTTGATAAACTCTGCGCTGAATGGTTAATTGTCAAAGAATGACTAGGATTGAGAAGGTTATTCCTAGACGTAATTATTAGCTGGTTGAGACCTGTAACATTGAGCAATGTGAAGAAATAAAAGTCTTGCTTCCTAAAATATATAACCTGAGGCTTTACCATGAGGTTGATTCAAGTCACACCAATACCACTATACATTCAGCGTCTCTACTGCATTGTAATTACACTGTATTAACACAGTAAATATACATGTGGTTGTGTAGAACACAATTCCAACATTTTAAATTTTGGTAGTTGCTGGTCTTTTGTAATTACACTGTATTTACACATGCGGTGTGTATATACTATATAATCATATGCAATTACAGTGTAATTACGGTGCAGTAAAAGACATGCCATGTAAAAGACATGCCATGTTAAGTGTTACCATCACACCTTTACTTCCTGAAGTACGAACTCTAGAAGTTCCTTATATAAATGACATTTCTGGACATAATTATTATTTTTTAAATTTCTATAAATATCACAAGATATAACAGTTGCCCCATTACACACTTTTCACATTGGCTTTTCTGGGCCTCCGATGGAGGGTTAGACACTCACAGATAAAGATCTCCTCAAGGGTTTATTGTATTGATGTATGGGTGTATGGACTTTTGTTTTTAATGGAAGTTTGTGAAAGTAATGAAAAAAGTTTTATTTGAAAATAAAAATAAAAAATGTATACTCCACCATGTTGTGGGGGAACAACTTCAGCTACCTGCTGGCTATTATTAAATCTATTAGCATAACCATGTTCGAGTGCGTTTAGATGTGATTGTGAATTTTGGAATGCACCATTCTGGTTTTAGCTGCCATCTTGACAAGACCTGACACTTAATGCTAAATAGTTATCTTGATATTTTAAAACATATGGTCCCAGGACAAAATTGAGTGCTGTATATCACATTGGAGTGAGGATAAATTCAAAAACATCAACGCCACATCAATCTACCTACCAAGCATGAATCATCTATTTCTTTTTGTTACACTATTTCCATTTGCTTTTATTTCACCACATTTACATCATCTGACTCGTAGTGTGTCATAACCACAGAAGATTGGCAGAACACATTTTCATGTTAAACCTGCGTAAACCTAGTTTTATTTCATTTTTTATTATTAAAGGTACAGAAAATTCTAAAAACATGAAGCCAACTAGAACCAAGCAGATGAACTTCTGTCAACCCTGTTTCGGCATCTTAGAGTAATTGCAACTGATATACAATTATTTGTGGTTCACAATTCCAGATGACAGAACTAACTTACAGCTGGGCCCTTTACCCTGATGTGGTGGTATCTACTGTTTTGCTGGTGCTCAGTCTGTGTGCCAAGTTGTGTGATTGTAAAACATGCATTATCTATTCTAGGAAAGAGACTGGCTCCAAACTGATCTGCCTAAGCAACAAACATAATTACTGAATGGTTTGTGGAATAAACACTGTCTAGTCAGAAATGAGTTGTAAAAACCTTAAGGTGATGCATAGTGATGTCATGCCCGCTGTTGTGTCTCTAGAGTGATTGAAGTTGTATCTAGTTGATGACATAGTCTCCATACATTCAACTGCTATATGCATTAGGTTCTATTAAGACAGGTTTGGAAAACCTTTTATCTGTACAGATTGAAAGACCTAACCTCCTACAACTATGAGAACTGTTTAATTGTCATAACGATGTTAGTAAAAACCTACAGTACATATATATTTTAGTTAGAGGGAATTAATATAATAGTTGGGAAAAAGATATAGCAGGTGCTTTATCTTTAGGTGCAGTTATAATTAATTTTAGTTTACATTAAGAGTTGCTTTTAAATGTACCATTGGTGTAGCTGCACAGTGCTGGACAAGGTTAATGCATTGGTAAATGCACCCTGCATTAAGTATAGTAATTACTGCAGTATTATCCAATATTAGTGCATAATGTCGTGGAACTTTTCAGGTCCGCAGCTAAAAGAGCCAACTGCACCAGGTGTTCAGAGATATAAAGCTTTATTAGTTTGCGCAAACGAGAAAAGCTCAACACATCAGTGCTAGGAAAACCCAAGCAGTGTTCTACTATACAGAGTTAGCATACAGTTATTATACCTTTACAGAGAGACAGGGTCATTTCCCTTTCAACCAATAAGCTGGAGCCAGCTCAGTTGGGGTAATTAACAACAGGGGGAACAGGTATTTTCGAGGTAACACAATAAAGATCAACCGATAAGCTGGAGCCAGCTCAGTTGAGGTAATTAACAGATAAGCTGAAGCTATGTTCCTTTTTGTCACACCACCCACAGTTTAGCTCTTTCAGCCACACGTACCTGCAGTTTAATACATTTACTTTATTTCTATAAACTTAATAGACCATAAACTCAGAAGATTTTAAAACATATAACTCAGTGAATAAATGTAGTGCAGGGTAGCAATAAACAGGTACATGAATGGTTCTATGCAATTATTCCCCTACAATAATCAGTTACTGTGCTTTAATTATAGGCAAAACCAGTAAAGAATGTGTCCCGAAGCTATTAAAAACTGTATTGAATTGTCACAAGAAACAATTGGTTTACAGAAATGAAGCCATAAGTCTTGTTTTGTGGCCTCCATTCATGCTTTGATGGCCCATCTCGCATTGTCAATGAACAACAATTTGTTAAATTGGGTGGATGTCCTAAAATCACTTAGGATAATTCACATTTCTTCTATTCTGTTACAGAAATGTAAAATAATCACCAGGTAAAATTATGCAACCAAAAGTGCTCTGGATTGCTGTAAAATGTATGAGGACAATTGGTGCATGCATGTCCTAAGGTTCCATTGATCTATAACTTTAATCACAATGTATATTGTGCTACTGAAAAGAAACATTGATAAGCACTCTACAAAAGCCTATACAAATCAAGCCAGGATAGAAATGTTTAGTCTCAATTTGAACTCATTCACTGAAGTTTTTTTTTTGTGTGTGTGTGTGTGTGTTTGTTTTGCAATAGAATGATTAAAGTTATTGATGAAATAAATGTATATAAGTGAATTCTACGAGCAATGTGAGTCAATATCTACATTTTTCTCAAGAAAAAACTAGAACTCTTACTGCAGGCCTGTTGACATTCATGTTTCATATTGAGAGTAATATATATAGCACCTTGTCTGGTTTATAGTGCCCCAACATGACTGAAAGCTACAAGTATTGTGCCTTATGTGCTATTTTCTATGTGAAGAAGATACAAAGACATAGTTCTCCAGACTCTCCTGCAAGCCACATTTTATACGGTTGCATCTCCTCTTGTTTCAACATCCAAGGCACCTCTATTATACTGTCTGACTGCACTGGGACAGTCAAATATACACATTGCCACCCACAATTGTATACAGGCATTGAAATGGTCAGTTTATTTCCCTATAGATGATCTGGTGGCACATTAATCAACTTTGATTCACCTTGTATGAATAAACATTAAAAATGTCCTTTCATCTCTTTTTAACTGGTCAAAGTTTTGAAGTTCCAGGCCAATGGGATCTTCATCTAGACATATTTTAGGTCTCAGATTCTGAATTATTTCTTGTATGCTGTGTAATGAATATATGTTGACTACTTATGCTGATGTTTATGAGACTGTTTGGGGTGTGGAAGTTGTTCTGTTGGATGTGGCCTGTGTCTGTCTGTCTGTTTTCTGAGGACTGGTTTGTATTATCCGGTATAGTTGCCTCATGACAATATACATCCAATGAAGGTATTTTACATCATTTTTCCATTATGTGTTTTTTGGAAATGTTTGTGGAGTACAAAGCTTTGAGGCTAGAATTTATCAAAATATAAAATGTGCTTTTTCAATAGGATATCATGCAGGATTTATAATAAAACACTGAATTCTGGTCCCTATACAAATAAATGAAGGACAGCAATATGCTTTGCTTTGTTGGAAACTACATTTTAGCTATTTTATGGTTCTTACTGTCATTAATGGACCATCTAAAACAGAACCATAGAAACATGTTTCTATGGTTTAAAAATAAGGTACATAACTCAAAAAGATATAACAGTATTAATGTCTTATTTTGTTTGACTAGTGAGGATTGATATCAGACTTGTGGTAGCAATGTGAAGTACCACTGTAAATGCATTTCTAATCTGTGCCTTAAAAACAGTTTTACCTTAATGGAAAACACAAACTGTGTAGGAGGCTGTGAGGTCCAGTGGTTAAAGAAAAGGGTTTGTAACCAGTAAGTCCCAGGTTCAAATCCCATTTCGCTCACTCTGTGAGCCTGAGTAAGTCACTCAACCTCCTTGTGCTCCATCATTTTTGGTGAGATGTTGTTGTAAGTGACTCTGCAGCTGACACTATGTTTGCTAAATAAACAGGTAATAATAACACAATTGCAATCCAATGAGAATTTACAAAAGAAGCCTCACTTTTTCTATGTGCTGACGTGCTGTCTCTTTGTAACAGAATGTTTTTTTGTAAGGGACTTCTTTAAAAAAAAAAACTTAATCAATCAATCAATTGGGGGTCAAGAAAAGCTACTTCCTTGAAGTGACCCCTGGGCAACATCTCTGACAGCAAAAAGCTCTTCAAATCAAACTTACCATGCAATGCTTAAGCAAAGCAATGTTGGGCTTGGTTAGTACTTGGATGGGAGACCACCTGGAAATACTGAGTGCTGTAGGCTGCATGTTCAGCTCATACAAATATATACAGCTCTGGAAAAAATTAAGAGACCACTGCAAATTTTTCTTAAATCAGCATCTCTACATGTATGGCAGCCATTCCATTCCAGTGTCTGTTGAATTCCAACACAGGCACACCTCATTCTACTGAATGAGGTACTGATTAGGAAACCACTCCTGTGGTCATCTCTATCCTCTTGCAATAGGACCAGCTGGATTGCAAAACAGTGCTAGTAGTACCTCAAAAGTAATTGGAATCAAAAAATAACTATTGACCATGCCCAGAGTTGAAAAGGAAAGTTTTGAGATAAATATTTGATACTATAAATGTAAATAAATGTAGCTTACTGAAACTAAAAATAATATATATTTTTTTTAAAAAAGTAATGAATTTGATGCATTTTGACAGCACCTTCAAAGACAACTGTTTGATATTTTTCAAACATTGTTGTTTTCCATTGAAGTTTCTTTATTTCTATATTTTCGAGTTATGGATGAAACCCAGAATCACCTTTAAATGGTAAACTTCATCTCTGAATCAAAAGAAACATATGCTTTGAGCTCTATGAGTCAAATATGGTTTAAAGTCATTGTCCAGTGGCGGTGATAGGATGTTGGTTGATGGGTTCTTTAATTCATCTTACCTGTAAAAACTGTACACAACAACAAATAGAAGCCACTTGCCATACTAAACCGCTACCATTATTCAGAAGATGTTCCTTGGAAACTTAATGAAAATCAAGTAAACCATTCCATTAGCATGTCATATATAATTTAAAAAAAAATTTAAACTAGTGGAAAGGGATTTAGTAGTATTGCATCTTCCGTAATGCAAGACTTCCCTGGTTAGAATTCACATTTGTAATGGTTCTCCTCCTAGCAGCTGATGAGATAATAATACTAACATCAGCATAAGATGTGTACTTACTGTTCGACTACAGGTCTAGTATTAGTACAACATAAACACAGATGGAAATAAGACATTTATTTCATAGAAGTTTCATCCATTCCAGGTTTTGATATGAGCTTTATCAGCTCCAGTGTATAGGTCATATAACAAACTCAGGTGTGTATGATTAAACTCATAGTAAAACCAGGACTGGATCAAACTGCTGTGTAATGAGGGTCTTATTTCCATCCCTGAAATAAAATACACCAACACTGGTGACACTGATAAACCACAAGCAGGAAGGTTGAGGGAAAAGGTTGAGCGACCCAAAACCCCTTGATGAAATTACAGCCTCATTATGTCCGCTTGGATGGATGCTCTTCCTTATATTATTGATCCTCTTTTTATAATATGCAACTCCTTCAGGCTGTTAATCCCTCTCTTCCCTCCTCCCAGCTACTCTGTGGAGCTGTGTGCTCACTGTGGTGTTTAGACTGTCAGCACTCAGGCAATTTATAAGTGAGGATTGGCAGCCATGTGAAAATGTGGTTTAGTTTTTTTCACATATTTAAACAAAGGAAAACTGTTCTGTAAAATGTTTGTGGTTCTATAAATTAATAATGCATAAAAAAAAGAAAATGACTGAGGAAGAGCAAAAAGAGCCCTTTCCATTCAATTCGATGGGTTGAGATGCCAGTTCATGTGCAGGAGATTTGAAGTACAAGTCACAGCCAACCAAAAACTTGCTAACTAACCATTCCAGCAAATATTGCTTCTAAAAAAAAAATAAAAGCAAATTACACAGGTAAGGTACTAAATAGTAAGTAAGTATTGATTATATTGTAACATTGCTGGGTTCCAGGATGAATGGAGTCAGACAAAGCAGGATTCTTTAAGGCTTGAGCTCGTATTTATTTAACACAAAGTAAATAGAAGCAAGGGAAGGGTACTGAGAGAAAACACAAAATAAAGTGGTGATTCGTGATTTCTTTTTCTTTACTGTTTTCTCTCACTTTCTACACTATCCTGTCGCTTCTACTATTCACGGCGAGAGTTCCCCTCCAATCACTCGCACTGATTCCTCCCTACACCCCGCCTCCTGCTCCTAGCATGCACTCACAGTCAATCACCCCCAACCACATTTCCCCTACCACTCAACCACTCACACAAGTTAACCCCCACCCTCCCAGAGACACATTGCCCCCACAAAGAAGTGAACCATCCCGGTCACTGTCTCAGTTCCAATCATAGTTTGTGAGTCTCTGGGGAGTTCTGGTAGCCTGCCCACTTCCACGTGGAACAGGGGGTAACATATATAGGAGGCACCTCCCCCATTGGTTCCCGCAAAGGACGGCACCTCCTGAATCTTCCAGGGTTGTATTGACCAGCTCTAGGATCCGGTTAGTTGGGAGATCTTGAGGGCACGAACCCTCTGTGCTCCCCTGGTGCCGATCCTTGCGCTGGCTCAGAAGGCGGGCCCCCCTTAGGATCCCCCTGCTCCTGCTGATCCTCAGGCCCGCCATCCGCCCCCCACCTGGGTCTGGAGTCCTCCCTGGGCCCCGTCGCGTCCATGTTGGCCAACCCCGCTGTTCCTTCCGGGACCGTTGAGTCCCCCAGTCCAGACCAGTATCGGGCCATCCTGTTCCGGTGTATGACTACCCGCCAGTTGCGGTTATGGAGTTGCATCTGGTACACCCATCAGTTCTCTGGTCAAGGACCCTGGAAGGCCCTTCCCAGTGCGAGTCCAACTTTGGGCTCCATGTTTTCTTCCAGCAGGGACAGTACATCCAGGCTTGTTGGCCTGGTGTGAAATCCCAACCCGGGCACCAGGTATCGTATGCCTGCTTCTGTCTCTTCCCTGCCTCCTTCGCAAACTGGTGAGCTTGGTCCATCCTGTCCTGGAGCTACTGGGCATATTCAGGACCCGCTGTGACCTGGGGGTCTTCCTAAGGTGGCCGGTCAAATGTTAGGTCCATCGGGTTGTGCAGGGGTTTAGCCTTGCTAAAATATACAACAACTTGCTCCCTGTCGGCCCCTACCTGTGACAGGATGCCCCCCCCCCCCAGTCCTCCATCGCTGGCATCTGTGTCAAGGAGGAAGGGCAGGGCCGGGTCGGGGAAGGCCAGCAGAGGAGTCCAAGCCAGCACGTCCTTCAGTTGGATGTAAGCGTCTTTGCACTGGTTGGTCCACTCAAAACAGCTCTTCCGTGGTCTGGTGGAGGAGTTGGGTGATGTCAGTTTGGTCTGTTGGAGGGATTTGATCGTTTCCATAGTACCAAACCCAAAAAGCCTCATACTTGGAGAATGGATGTGGCCAGTTCTGGACAACGTCCACCTTGGTTGGATCAGTGGCCACGCCGCCTGACCCCCCCCTCCACTTGCCCAAGAAAGATGACCTCTCGCCGCATTTGGTGGCACTTTCCCAGGTGTAGCTTCAGACCGGCAGTGGTCCAGCACCTCCTGGTGTTTCTCCAGATCTCCCTCAAAAGGTGAAAGTGTGTATAGCAAGTCTTCAAGGTAGACTACGCAGGTTGTATGGGGCACCCCATCCAGAACTCCCTCCATTAACCTCTCGAAGATGATGGGTGCATAGCAGAGGCCAAATGACGTGACCCAGAACTGCCACAGGCTTTGTCCAGTCATAAACAATGTCTTGGGCTGAGCCTCTGTGGTGAGCTCTACCTGCCAGTAGCCTCTCCTGAGGTCGAGCAAGCCGAACCACTTGGACCCCACTATCTAGTCCAGCACCTCATCAGTGCGAAGCAGGGGATAGGCATCTCTACGGGTCACCGAGCTGAGCCGCTGATAGTCCACACAGAACCTCAAGCTACTGTCCTTCTTGTTCATAAGGACTATTGGGGTAGTCTGGGCTGTCCAATGGTTCAATTACTCCATTGGCAGCCATCTCCTTAATGATGGCCTCGGCTGCCTCCTTCTTGGCCAAGGGGATCTGGGATGCACGCGCTCCCGACTAGGAGGGGTGTCCCTCATGTCAGTTTGGTGCTGGACCAGACTGGTCCTTGAACAGTTCTTGAACTTGGCTGCAAAACAATCCCCATACTGTTGGACCAGTGGCCCCAGGCAGCGGCTGTGCTCTGGGTTGAGACCCTCCCCGCTGCGCTGACACAAGGCTTACATGGCCACTTCAGTGAGGGGTATGTCAATCAACGTCACAGGCTGGCAGCCTTTGCAGCGTGGGGGTGGTGGGCATCGGTGCCTGGGATGGTGCTGATCAAATTCTGATGTAGCCTGTCCATACTGTCGCACCAGCGCGACCTAGAGTGCACCGTAGTCAGTTCCTCTCCCGCACCGGGATCGCTACAATGCAGGTTACCGGGCAATCACCTTCACTGATCCTGTACTGTTTTGTTTTTACTTTCGTTTCATTTTCTCGGCTCTTGCTCCCGTTCCCCACCACCCCCCCACCCCCCCCCCCCCCCCCCCCCCCCCCCCCCCCCCCCCCCCCGGCGTACAGAAAGCTGCAGACTTTTATGCAGATGACCATCTCCCAATTGCCAATTCCCAATTCCCACCTTCTGCAAGAGTTTTTTTTTTTTAAGGTGGATGGGGCTCCCCATCCACCCTGCAATACCGTACAAAAACAAAACAAACATACAGCTATGCCATCACAGACATTTTTAAATAAATACAAATAAACAGTAACACAACTTTCACCATCATTTAAATACATAATAAATCATAATACAAAACATATATACTTTATAGAAGCAGGGCTTTGCCCTGCCTCCTCCTTTACAGGGCTCCTAGCCCTGTTACAGTATTGTTAAGGCTTGAGCCTGTATTTATTTAAACACAAAATAAATATAAGCAAGGGAAGGGTACTGGGAGCGAACACAAAATAAGTTGGTGATTTGTGATTTTTTATTTATTTCTTTTCTTTTACTTTCCACACTTACTCTCTCACATTTCTCCTACCCCTTAACCACTTGCACAAGTTAACCCCTCCTGGAGATCTTCACAATATATAAGTATATTATCCCTTTAATCATGCTAAATGTGAGAGGTCAGCCAAAATTATAAAAACTATAAAACGCCCTGACAAGAGCATGATAAATAATCATTCAGCATATATCATATAAAGACAAATGAAACACCCCTTTGCAATTCTATTCCCTTCTCTCAGGAACATATTACATTTCCAAGAATGTGCTTAATTATCTTGTCAAGTAGGAACGGACCTTGTGTCTTGACTTAATGTAATTAATCTTCTTTGCTGACTGGAATGTAGCCACTGTCTGGACTGACCAAATATGTCTTTTTTTTATCAAATCTCCACTTTAAAGAATGTACTTTTGAAGCCTCAGATACTGTTTCTCCCAAGCTAGGGGTGCAAACATATGTCTGTCTTCATCAGCTGGTGCAGCAGGCTCTTGAAGTTAATCTGAGTTGATGGTAAACATAATGATTGCAGCTTTGGGGGTTGAGCAGAGGTTTTCCACTGAAGCCTGAAAAATAATAAGGAAAGAGGCCAGTATTAATTCTGAACTGAAAACAGATGACTGGTTCGCTTCTCACTCAAGCCCACCAAAGGGGAAAAGGTTTCAATTAAACCACACAGGCCCATCATCTGGGTCATTTTAAGCATTGTGATGGTTTCAGAATGTATGGGTCCTGTGTATTATTACTCGAAGTAAGATTGACTTTGCTGATCTTAGCCATCGTCAGAACTGCCAGTAGACATGAACCTGGGGAAAAGTGTGTTACCATTTCATGAATTTAACTCTTTTGTGTTTGTCGCACTGTTCACCATTATGTAATTATGCACCCTTTTTGTATATACTATAAGCTTACTATATATTGCAGTCAAATATGTGTCTTATTCAAACATGTGCCAGACACCACCTTTAATGCAAGACTTCTACTTGGTGTAGTTTGGTAAGTGCACTGTAGCTTGAAGATGGGCTGAACCGTGTATAAATACAGGCCTTTGCTTGAACCCAGTAATGAGCTGCCTGAAGCTTGCCTGCAGTTTCCCATCACCAATGGAGGAAAACATGAAAGTACCTCATCATGTCAAGTGGGGAATCTCTTAATGATCCTGATATAAATATCCTGTTACATTATGTCCCACATTATCCTCTCCTTTGTCCATAGAAAAGCTAATGGTGTCTTAACACTGTCCTGAAGGTGGCAATAAGTGGGTTGCAAACAGGCAATCAGCTTTTTCCAATGAGCTTTGAAGATGAGCTGAAATAACTGAATTTATTTACCTCAGAACAAAGAAGAATTAGAGGGTCTTTGATGAAACTTTCAAAGCCTTAACATTTAACAACCCTAACCAACAAATTTAAGCACAGCACAGAATCTAGGACCAGAGGACACAGTTGGAAATGAAGTAGAGACCTAGGTCAGAAAGTTGGAGACACTTCTTTACACACAGTGGTGAGGATATAGAATGGGTTACCTGGGCATGCAGTTGGTATTGAATCATTTCTCATCTGTCTATACATTTTCTTAGTTCTTATAGTCACATCATACATACAATAACTGGAGACCTTCTAAAGGCCAGAGAAAGTAATTCGATATACATGATTCTAAGACATTTTATACAAATTAGCCCCATATTCCATTATCACTCTCCTGCGCCATTCGACCAGTCACTGTTGTTTGCGTACCACATTTTCATCTGCTTTGGATTACCCATAAAGGGGGAATTCTGCAAACTAAAGCAAACTAGGGTTGTGGAAAGAACCATTTATTTTGCAACACATTGTTGCTTTTTCTGGAAAAAAAACAACCAAGGGCTGGTGGGAACGTCTGCAACAATATACCTAATACATCCTCCCCTTGTCAATGTCACTCATTATGTCAGAGAAAAAAGGCTTTTGTAAGCAACAGTTCAGTGTTTACTCAGTTCTGGTGTTTTATTTGATTTTCCCATCTATGTCTCATAAGTGACCAATATATTATTTCCTCCTTTGTTTCTCCATTGCCTAAAACTCAGATAAATAAGACCACTTTTAGGAATAAGATAACAAATAGAATAATGTATGGGTCAGAATATATTATCATGCAATAATATATGTAGGGGTCTACTTAAATCACTGTAAATTTAAGTATTTTTCGCAGGTAGTTGTGAAATAAAATTAGGATTTCGTGGACCTGTTTAAACATTAAATAAACCTAAGTAGATAGTATTTCAGAAAACTATTAAGCCTAAAAATAGTGGTACTTGCTTCCTTACTAAAACAGAGTGCTGTCATTTGTTAAAGGCAAGCATGCAGCACCCCCCTGCAGTTGACTTGCCCATACATTGAGACTGCACGTTCCGCATCCACTGAATGGGTTGGAAGTTAACGCAAAGCTTTGCCAAGTTATACAGATGTGGAAATCGATTAGAAACAGCCCCAAAACTCATTTACCCAAGGGCATCTGGCACACTTTAATAAAGGCAATGTATGCAGCACGTTCGTTGTCATGTTATTTGTCCCATCCAATAATTTGTTTTACTGGTATCGAGTCAAAACAAAGAAAACGTGGCTATTCGGGTCTAAAATTCTAACTGCGTAAAAGTAAGCAGCAGGTTGAAGCGAGGTGGCTGTGCTGGATCATTTTAGTACTGATTTAACTTGCAGAGAGGAATACTTTTTGTCTGGGCTGACTTTCCAGTTTGGTTTCTGAAAGATGTTTATTTTACGTTCTGTTCAGCAGCCTCTGTAGTAGCCTTTTGTTTAATATGTGATTCTGAAACTAAATAAAGATCGATCATATTTTCTCCAAAGACACATTAAGATATGCAAAACAATTACCTCCATCAGCATGTAGTTTCTTTGGGAAATATCTTGAAACGAGCATCAGCCGAAATATACTTTGCTTTTTTTGTCGTCCATTTCAACTATTTTACCTCTAATGCTGAAAACTAGATTTTAGCAACCTAAATCAAAACAATGCAGCGCCAACTTTGTCCCACCCCCAACTGCACAGTACAGGTCAGAAAAGCTGGAAAGACACACTGATAGGCTGATTAAAACTTTGTTGTTATTTGAATAGTATACAAGAACGTTAACCGCTTTGGAGATTTTTTTTTTTTGTAAATGTTATTTGTGGATGTTTTTTGTTTGTTTGTTTTTTGCTTAATTATAATGCACACAGGATGGCAATGGAATAAAAAAGGGCTATCTACAAGGAAGATTCGTAGTTTGCGTCGCTTGCGCTGCCCAGTAGTTCATTTATTCGAGGTTTCTTTTTTTCCCTCTCCGTGCTTGTTTGTATGCATTGGCCCCTAAAAGAGGTGAATTTCACGGTGACCCCTCAATTTCATGATTTCTGAGAAATTGCGATTTTGGTATACCCCTGCATATATGTCTTGAGCTGATTTGGGGTAGCGATGCAGGGGTGACAGCCTAAAACCAACAATCACTCAAGAATAATCTATGTTTTTAAACTACGTTGCTTTACCTGATATGTTATCAGCTTGCATTCTCAATTTTAGACATGCTATAGACGTTTGCAGCTGGGTTACAATGCAATACAATTAGTCACATGCATTCAACAGTACAAAAAGAGGCACCAGATAACAATGTAGATAGTCTGTACCATAAATCCAGTATGTACTTTGTAAGTTATTATAAAGGCATTAAGATCTCTGTTTTTAATAGATAGACGTGGCCCTGTTTATGCAACATAACATTAGTATGGCTGCAATGCACAATACTATGATTTACTTTAGGATAGTCCTAATGTTTTTTACTGTAGGGTTAGAGAGCTCCTTATCTCAGAGGTATTGCCAGCTGGAGACCTTTAGAACGAGGGGTCAGAGGTCAAACTCTTACATTTCTTTAAGCACTATCCACTAAACCTTCTTCAGACTCCAGCTATTAATACACTTGGGTGGTCCTTTCTTTGAGTTTAAAATGTGGAGTTTTTTTTTTTTTTTTTCTCTACATTGACGTCACGCTCTACAGTGCATTGGTAACTGTTTCCTTTAAGTAAAATATCAATTAAATATGTACTTTCATTTACTTAAATTATATATTTGCTTTTGGTTATAAAGCTCAATATTGCTGCACATGGCTGATCCTACACAAACAAGAGTTACAATAGCTTTTCATTCTAGTGCAAGTACTTTCTTTATTGTCATAAGTTCTGTGGCTCAATCACTTTGTACACTGTCTATGATCTTTACTTAAATACTTTTAGCTTTGACATTATCAAAAGGACACATAGGCGTATTCTGTTTCACCAAATAGCATTTGTAATCAATCCAAGAATTACATGTACCACCTTTGCAGATGTTTAGATCAGCAGTAGCCAACTCAAACTACATTGAAAACCTACTTAGGTTTAGGTTTGTAGAAAGTTTTTTTTATATTTTTATTTAAAAATGTACCTGTGGAAACAAGGTATAAAGATTTACAAATAATTTTAATTCTCTGAAGTTGCAGTTATGAGCCTTCCCACCCATGACATTGTCGTGACTCATGCAAATTGTTTCTAAATCATGCAATTAATAATTCACCCATAACCCAGCATCACACCACATTCACTCAAGTATAATAAATCTGAGCTAAGAAACTGTACACGAAGAATTATTTGCTTTTTCTTGTGCAATCCAGGTAATCCGAAACCCACCTTAATTTGTTTTGACAACATTGAAATACAGAAGACAGTGAGACTTTAGGAACCTGCCTATTTAATATGTTCAGCAGATTTGATTTGAGAGGAATTAGCAACATCTTCAGGTTCAGCAGGAGCATTTGACGGTCAAGGACTGATTTAGAGGCTAGTTATTTCAAACCACTCCAGGGAGTTAACCTGTAAATCACAGATATCAGTGTTTTTATTTTAATAGAACTGAAAGTATCCAATATATTTTTTTATGAGCTGTTAGGCAACTTGAGAAGAGACACTTTGTGAGAACATGTATTTCAAGTATACTTATGCCAAAATAGGATAAACCAATGGTACAAATAGTATAGTAAAACGAGACAATTCTGGCACAAATATACTTGCAGTATGTTACTTTTTTGTAAGGGATGATATTGGATTCTGATCCAAACTTCTTTATACCCTCTGTTAAATGTTGAACACTATGGGTGGTGAAAAATAACAAAAATTAAGTAACTAATGTGCGCACATATATTAAAATGTGCAAGTGTCCTATATTAAGCATATAAGTCAAATAATAAATACAGTACACCCTCGCTATAACAACCCTGTTTGGGTCCAAAGCCTTTTGTTCGATATTGTAAAATGACAATCCAAAACGAACAATACAAGCTGCTGGAGTAAGATAAGGAGGTCACCTTGGATAAAGGCATTCGCTAAATTTATTAATAATATGAGTACTGTTTTATTATTTGATTTTCTTTATTATTACAGTATTTGTTAGTGTTCTGTCACCCCGTACGCGTCGTCCTTGCTCAAGGTTGACAGGCAGCTGAACTTCCTCCTCCTTCACCACACAAGACGTCATGTGGATAAGTAACGTTAACATAACGCGCACATAGCTAGATGGTGGCTGTGTTAACTTATTAAACTTAACGTTACACAGAATTGCGTTACATATACGTGATTTAACATAAGCCAATAATTTACCAGAGGTAGAAAACTAACTACCTGACTGAGTACAAATGAGTGCGCTAGTTAATTAGCTGACAAGAACGTTACATTAGCTTTTAAGACTTTACTTGCTGCTGAAAGATGGCTTGTTTCCAAACTGTCAAAATAGCAAGTGCACATTGTACCAGAACAGTCACAGCTAGCACGAATACTAATAGCAATGAGATTGTGAATAAAAGTAGAATTTCAAGTACAGTATCTATTTGCGGCATGCTGCATGCAGCCGTATTCTGGCTTTATCCTATTCATTGAATTAAATGTTGCTTTGCCGTGTCGGTTGCATAGACCTGTACAAGCCAAAATCAACAACATGATTTTTTAATTGATTTTTAAATCGGTATTTAATAGTATAATTAAGTCCATATAGCGATGATGTAAACAGTGTATCTACACTCAGCTGACGGTTTGGACCCGAGACTGTTGCTGGACTTGGTACAACAAGTTACAAGCAAGCGGCATACATTTAAAATAACAATCACTGGTACATTTTATTAATCATATCAAAGAAATGAAAAAAAGCGATGCCAGCATGCTACGTGCTAAGTACGAGTCAGGAGTCGTTTTTTTTTTTCCTGGGTTGGGAAATAACGTTAACGATTTAATAAAGGTAACAACGAGGAAACAAAATGTGAATCAGTGTACTGTAGCTTGTCATTCCAGTCTGTTACTTCGTTTAAAAAGTCATAGCCTTCTATATAAAAGTATATGCTTTGGCTGTCGTAATGTCGGTTTCACTGGAGAAGACGCAGTCATGTAACACACACACACACACACCCACACACACACACACACACACACACACACCAGTACGCTCACTAGATAGGATGGCTTGAGTTGTCAAGATGTTACACGGGGCAATCGACGCGGGATTGAGTTGGTCAGACGCAATGTGTAAGTCGCCCCAGAAATCACTCAAACATTACCAATGAAAAACTTTGATCTCTTCAAACGTGCTTTACCGGGATGATCTGTGAGCGGAATCTCGATTGAGAAACTGCTGTTTGATTAAGGCACAGAATGTTTTCTTGTTATAGTATAAAAAATCGGATTGTCCGTTGGGCAAGCAGCCAAAGAAAAAAACGTTGTCCGACAGATTTTTTTTTGTTGTCCCGGAACGTCGGGAAGACGATTTTGCTAGCCCTGAGAGATTTACTGTATATGGTTTTTGATCATTCTGAAAGTTTTCAAACTTCCATTGGTAATAAGAACAGAGACGTTAAGGTATGCTTTGAATAGTTCTCAGAAACGTAAGATGAAAAGTATGTCCCTTTATCCTATGGGGACTGAAAGGGAATACCTAGCACGTTTAACATCACGTGTATAGGTAGTAGACGACCACACAAAGCTCAACAGCTCCCCATTGTGAGCTCATTCTGTTTCAAATACAGCGCCAATAACGCATTGTTATTTCATGTTAAAATATAAAAATAAAGCAAATTATCTATTTGAAATTTAAACCAGAATTTACCTATCATGTTTTTTTCAGTAACCCTAAATATGTTTTTTTCTATTATATCTATGTAATATAATCACAAATACAACATAATCAGTACTCGTCTATCTCGTATGAGCTGGTCCGTTGTTGCTTTATAAAGCGAAATAGAACTAGTAACAAAGGCTGTTGAAAAGGGGATTGTGATTAATTACTGTAATCCAAGAAAGATAATTCTGTCGAATGTTCCCCCCGGATCTTGGGAAATGATCTAATAGAGAAAGAGCTGTCCCGGTACAGGCAGATTGTATCAAAACCCAAAAGAATACGTTTGGGCTACAAATCCCCTCAAAACATGTGTCTTTTCATAGGCAGCTATATATGGTTCAGAGCAACCTCAATGAGGTCATTAACATTGTATTACAATTTAAAATTGAGGGCAGTGATTATGCAATGTTTGCCTCATCAGAATAAATGAAATGTTTTCTATGTGGAAGTGAAGGACATGTTAAGAATTGCCCGTAAAGAGACCACGAGGAAGACAATCAGCAGGCTGAGAGTACTAGGAGTAGAACCAGGGCAGGGCAGCGTACTGAAACTGGACAAGCCTGGAGAACGGCGCCTTCGGTCCCAGATACTGAAACAGACCACCCAAGCTGTTGTGCCTGACGAGGATAGTCAGCCACCTCAAGGAGAGGGAGATGGTGTGACTGCAGTGGGGGAAGCAGGCATCCAAGCAGCCTGAAACAGCGCAGAGGAGCCAATGATGCCTGCCGTGCTGAGCCAGATAGCAGTCTCAGAGCCAGATAACTGATACCTTTCAGACAATTATATATGATCCTTAATGATCCGAACAGAGATTTAAATGTAGCTTTTAGGTTTGTGTGGACAGCAGTGAATATATAACCTTTGCCTCTTCTGAAGTCATGTAATGTTTTAAATGTGTGCATGAGGGGCACATAGCGAAGAACTACAAGTGGACTGCAAGGGTCACAAAGTGAAGAGGAAGAAATCCCCGGGGCAAGTGGGAGCGAAGCAGAGCCGGAGAGCCAGGTAGCTGGCCCCTTGAGTCACAGAGCTGCAGATAAAGTAGGAGTGAGAGAGACTGAAGAGTCCAGTCAGATTTGTTGGAGTCTGATGGTCCGGTAGAAGGGAAACTGTTGGTTAGTGTCTCTTTGTTTTGTTTGTCTAATTATTTTGGCCCAAAGTGCCGTGTGCTGTTTTTTTGTTTAAATCTTTTATTTGTTTGGTTAATAAACGCACTGAGCACCGCAGCGTCTCGGTTTCACCTGCCAGTACTGCCTGTCTGTGAATGTTTCTTTCTGGCCTGACATCACCCCTACAGCCAGCCTGTTCACAGTTCTGCATAGCAAGTAAGACACAGTGCAATAGTACTGGGCATGGAAAAAAAGAAAGCAATCTGTGTACTGTTTTACTATTGTCTGTACTTTCCTCTTTGTCCCCTCTTCTTAATATATATTCTTTTTAATTGAGAGTGACCAATTATTATTATTTTTATTTATTTTCTCTCAATTTGGAATGTCCAATTATGTTTTTTTCTCCTCATCGCAGCACAGATGTTCTAAGGGCGTGTAAGTGTCCTCCGATCTCACAAGCCTAAAGCCAGAATTGCTTTTAAGCCGAGCAATCCAGAGCAGAGGTGGGTGGGCTACAGATTCTGGAGAACAGAGATCAGCCCTGCCTCTTATCCACTCTGAATGTGCTTGGTGTCTGCCAGTAGGGTTCCACGTTGCACGATGGGGAGAAGCAATCCCTGCTGGTTTCCCATCCCGCACCCCAGGAGAGTCAGAACCAATATGATGCCCCCTTTGGGGTCCCCAGTAAAGTTTGGCTTCTTAGCACAGCCCGTACGTGAACTGACACTAACCATCCAAGCTGTATGACTCACTAGATGAGCCATTCTGGGACCACTTCTTTGTCTCTTCTTTTAACCCTACAATGCAAACTCTTAGTGTAGGCACTTTACATATAAACGGGGCCAGAGAAAAACAAAAGAAAGCTATTGTTGCTATGCTCCAAGAGACCCACACTGCTGATACCAATAAATCAGAATGGATTCATGATTGGGAGGGGGAGGTTTTTTCATCATGGTACACATTTTAGTGCTGGAGTTGCCATGTTATTTGCTAAAGGTTTTAAAGAAGATTATGTCACAATAAGTGAGAGTAATAGAGATTGCTTGTTAAAAGTGCAGGTGTGTGCAGAGGATAGACCTTTTTTTTTGTTATCTATGCTCCAAACGGGGGAGAGAGAATGCTGTTCTTTTAGACCCTCTATGGAGATTTTGCATAGTGTCAACCTGAAGAAGTAATTTATTAGCCAAAAATTTTAAATTGTAAATTTGATGACCTGCTAGACAGAAGTAGCTCAGAGCCCCACCCAGTGAGCTGGGTTCTGTCCTAACAGCGCAGATTTGGAGGGTGTGTGTTTTGGTTTTATATACTTTCAAAACAAAAGTAAAGTTAGATAGACAGACAGAAAGATAGATGAGTGAGAAAGGAGATTTGGTGATCACAAGCTTACCAGAAACCGTACCAGAAAAATATATTTTAAAAATATTAACTGTAGTGAAATATTTATAGGATAAACTTCAGGGATGGCTCCAATCAAAATGGATTTCACTAAAGCCCCAGGCCAATAGAGATACCTTGTATTATGAGATCCAGCATTTCAGTATCAAAAATACAGTGATGGACATGAACACCCAGAAGTCATGGTATATGGCACTACAACCCTTCAACTTCCAAGTGAAGCATTGTGTGGGCAAAGAGCACAAAAATGCTTTATTTTTTTCTTGGGAGGGGACAATCTGGGGAGCTAGGGTTAGTCAAGTGTTCCTTTGGTTCCACTCTGGAGGGGTGGGATATGTGAACAGGAGAGAATGAATCTGAACTGTAAATCTATTGGAAGGGAGCTTAGTAAGGTTGATGGTGGGCCTTCACAGGTATGGGATGACTCAATTGTAGGACAGAACTGAAAGTCAGCCATATTGGGAAAAGGGCATAGCTGCAAGATTGCTGAACGACTCTATTGTGATCAGCTGTGTTGTGTGCAGTGATTGGATAGAGTGTGGTGTGGGACTGATCAGAAGGATTTTAGCAGTACAAAGGAGATGCAGATACGTGTGTACGGTCCCTTATGCTGAAACGCTAACATCAGAATGCTGTGCTTGTGTTTTGTTTTGTGTTGTCACAGACGAGTGGCAAACCAGGAGCTGAAGCAACAGAGCCAGCAAGACATCCCGGAGCACCTACCCCTGCACATCACCACAACACGTCCCTGCACTGGAGCACCTACCACTCCACATCACCACAACACGTCTCTGCACTGAAGCACCTACCACTGCACAGCATCACAACACATCCCTGCACTGGAGCACCTACACCTACGCCTGCACAGCATCACAACACGTCCCTGCACTGGAGCACCTACCCCTGCACATCACCACAACATGTCCCTGCACTTGAGCGCCTACCCCTGCACAGCATCACAAAACGTCCCTGCACTTGAGCGCCTGCACTGCCTGATCACCTCGACCCGTGCTTGTGCTGTTGGGACTGCCGAGTGTAGTTTTGTTTAATTATTTTTGTTTTGAGACTTCAATTCCCGCGTCCACAATACCATTGCTGGTAACGGGGACTAACCCCCCCTTTTGTAAATAAAAATAAAACGGGACATTCCCTTTGTAAATAGCCCTCTGTTTCTTGCACCACCCGCATTCTGACAAGTAGTGTGGCTGATCTGCTGGAATCACAGGTACAGGCAGCACAGTTATGCTCACAGTTTCTCAGTATTTCTCAGATGGATGCTCCAATTCAGTATTTCTTTGCTTTGGAAAAGAAGTGGCTCAGAGTAAATTATACATTGCCTGAACAGCAGCCGGTCAGCTGTTGTTTGAGCCTGAGCCGATCAGGGGGCACGCTGTGGGGCTCTATTCGAAGGATGCGAACAGGTATGAGGGAGTCCAACAGTTCCCCTAGGGGCAGTGGTTGTTGGGCACAAAGAGCAGAGTAGCGACATTTTGACTCCAGTCGCTACAGAGACTGCTGTATGGTCCTGAACTTCCGTCCTTGAGAGCATAGGGCTTTTGCTTTCCTTCACTTGGTGGGGAGGCTATATTTTGATTAGCATCTGTTTTTAATGGACAGTGGTCATGAAACTGCTGTTTTACCTGTGTTTTTATGGGGTTATGCTGAAAGTCTGGAAAGTTTTTAGGACACAAAGATTTTAAGTTTGTAGGGCTGTTCTGGATGCTTGAACAGCCTCAAGTCAAACAGTTGTATTTCACTCTTAATTTCTAGAAGGGTACTGAAGGTTGGGAACTTAATATGTTTTGACAACCAAGGCTGGAAAACCCCTGAATCACTAGCGAGTGAGCTGGGGGTGAAGACAGTGCGTGTGGTGGAGGGGTTTTTAATGCAGCTCAGAATTGCTTTGTCTGGAGAGGTGTTACAGCAGCTAAGCCAATTTTCTTTTGCATGTAAAAGTAAGTGGGAGTCAGAACTTCCAAAATTGGACCTGCAGATCAGACCTGTAATAGAGCAGACCAGTGACACCCCAGGGCAGATTCTGCAGGTTGGGAAATTGTACAGGGTTCAGTTCAGGTCGATGGAGAAAATTATTTGTAAAGGGTATGTGTGAAAGTTCTGAATTTCCAAAGTCTAAAGGGAATGCCCGGTACACACTGGTAAGAGAGTCTGCAAGTAAAAGAATCCCTCACACTAGTATGGAGGACTCTGTATAGACCACCATTATTGCCACAAACTCCTTTCTCTCCATCATTTAGCCAGAGGTGGAGGATAACTGTCCATTTTGCTTGAAAAGGGAGACAGCATTTAATTACTTTCTGTTTTGTCCCCAGTCACATCCAAAAGCAATACAAATATACATCAGTTGACTAATTTTCTACTGGGCCAGGCAAAATGTCAATTTTAAAGAGTAGGAAAAATAAAATGAATGTGTTATTAACTGCTGCAGCAGTGGCTGTTTTTAAAGTGTTGTTGCAGCATGAATTAAGATTTTACTTTCTATAAATTGGTGCACCAGCTAGAAAAGTTTCAGACAATCTGAGCAATTTCAGGGGCAGTGTGTTTGGTGCAGAAGATAAATGAATAATGTGTTTGTAATTATTGTAATTGAGGGTTATGTGTTAATCTACTGTTTTGTTATTTGGGTGTTGACTGCGTTGGAAGGGGTACTTGAGTGGCGTGTGAGATGACTGTGTGGTCATTTGTTTTGCATTTCAGTAATGTTTTAACTTGAACTTGCTTGAGATTAATCTCTCTCATGTAGTACTGTAAATGTACTAGATTTTTGATACAATAAAGTTATTTTGAAAAATAAATATATTATCTATCTATTATTATTATTTATTTCTTAGCACATGCCCTTACCTACAGCAACTAGCAGTTGTATACAAAATAAAATACACATCAAGAATTACAGTACTATCGACCTATCTATCTACCTACCTGTCTAGCTAGTATCAGGTTCAAATTGACAAAACAGAAAGCTACAAAATCTATTAAACCACAGTGCTTTTTACCTGGGAAGAAAACGATTTATGTATTATGATTTATGTAGTTAATTATGGAAAGGCATCTCATGTGAGAAAAGGTGTGCTACCAAGCTTATCTTGTTTTTAAAATCTATCCGTTAAAATGAAAAAAGTGAAGAAAAAACACTTCCCCTCGGGTGTTGTGTTTAGCTTACATGGAAGTCACGAACATGTAGTTAATCATAGTCTAACTTCTAAGAGAAAGACCACTTTTCACTTTAAAGCTGCATGCTCTGATGGGTAGGTTACAACATAAACACACCAGTTTTTTCTCATTATACTGTTGTAAACCATTGTAATCCAATGCAAGGACCTTTTTACTTGTGTTTGGTGTAAGCATTCACATTATTTTAAGGTTTATATGAAAGTTGTACGTTACAGACACAGACAGTACTGGGGTGAAGAATGCAGTGGTGCATAGATTTAATAACAAATAAAAAGTTTAAACAAAACAGAACACTTATACAAAATAAAAGGCATGAAGGCCAAAATAAAGACAGATATAAAACAGACACAACACAAAAATAAGTAATCACGCAGGTAGCAATTGCTTTTTACTATTGACTCGTCTTACGATTCACGTTTCGTTCCGTTTGGAAGATTTAGAAAAGTTCAGATATAAACAAAAGACTAAACCAAAAACTTTGGAGTCTTGTCTACCTCATATAAATAGCAGGCTCACATCTTGGAAAACCAATCAGGCACAAAACCCCTCCATGTGAGCTCAATAATGAATCACTTAAGGCAGAAATAAAGCCTCCTTAATAAGACATTTCATTGTTTCTATTTTAACCCTAACAAAAATCGGTCATAAAAAGTTACTGAAGCTTGACTATTCTTTTCTGTCTATCAATCACCCTTGTCCATGGTCAATTGTCCAAGAAAGCTTTTAGCCCCTGTGTTTTTACTAGACGATAAAGACGACGGACAGTCACATGAGCTTATTGACATCAAGCGTGGCATCATATTTCAAGATTGGTTCACTGTTGGCAGTGACGTTGTATTTTAAGTTCCTTTAATTAGAATGTAATTACTTTTACACTTTATTTAAACCCCAAATATGGCATGCATTTATTATGAACAGACGTAGAGTTGTGTAAAAGAATAACTGTTGAATGTGTCATTTATTGATACTAGGTGTTGACTAAATATTAATTTCCCTTGAAGTTGCGACATATAACCAGAAAGATAGTTAGAGGCTTGTAGGTGTGCTGTTTGCTCATTGCAAAACAAATTGAGCACCGACTTATTCTCTTGTCACTATATGGAAATTCCATCAATTGTGAATTGCATCCAATCAATGTGCACCTTACTAAACTGTAAAGAAACTGTAAAGGCATGGGAATGTATGGTACATTTTTCCTACATTAGGATTGACTGTTTAATACTATATGGCTACTTCCCCAATTTTTGGAGGATTTTTTCCTCTGGCTATTGAGTTTATCAAGAACAAGTGAGGGAGGTGGAGATGTGAATTAGTCCATATTATTGATCCATGTTATGACCAGTCATGTGTGGATTAGTGTAAAGCACTAAAAATTTCTCTGCCTGATCATGGTGAAAAAAATATGTATTGCATGTACACTGAGAGTGAAATGTCTTTCTATTGTAATTTCCAAGAGCACTAATATGTCAGGTAATGCCATATACTATACATTGTGTGAAATAAATTCAATAAAATTGAGGATCAATGTGCCATCATGTGCTTAATAACAGGAAAAGATGGATTGGTAGAAGCTTGTGGACCATCGAAATTATTCTTGGGAAATGCTTGTTATCCATGAGACAAGGAGACCTCATGAGTCAGTTTTAAGTGGTTGGTTACAAGTCTAGAAAACCAAGTTTAAAAGGGCACTGGACCTTCGGGTTAGAGTTGGATCTTTTGGGGAAAAAAATTAAGTTCTGTGGACTTTGAGAAATGTATTGGAGACAGCAAAGTGTTGTCCAGTCAGTCAAGCATAATTCTGGTCAGGATTTTTTGGTGGAAATGCACATGTTGATTTGTACAGTATTACAGGTGCTATTTGCATATAGCAAGCTCTTTCATCTGGGTTGCACCTGATTGAACCCGATTACTTCAGGATTGATCGTGTAGCAAGACTGTGATCAAAGGCAACCTGTAGAGGAAGAAGTGGTTTTGCAGTGTTTTGATTGCTGCTGAACTTTTAATCTGTCTTTCAAATTAGGTAAACATAGAATTTAGGCAGCTACACAAAAGCACTTGATTGCTAATCTTTCCCCACACTTTTGGCTCTGTCTGATTTTCATTTGTTAGTGTTCCATAATTATTTTACATACTGAAATGTTGTGTGGAGAATTAGCTAGTGGACCTTATACAGTTCTGTGCTATCATTCAAAGGTCATACAAGACACGTTCCGCTGTGCAACTTTTTTTCCACATTCAACCACCAGCCTAATAAGTAGTGGCTGGGTATCATTTAAACAGATCTTCCTTTTCACTCTTATATTACCCTGAGCATTTGAATCTAAGTTCTAATTAGAACCACAGAACTCCACAGCCACTGTGTTTTAATGCATGTGCATATCCCATAAGTTTATACTAATAGTTCAAAAGTCTAAAAGCTGCCTTGAAGGTTACAAGTTGAGTGATAATTGAAAAGAATGAGGCGGTAACCTTCTAGCCCAGTCTGCTTCTACTTCTTACTGGTTACCTGCCTAAAAATTAACAATGTTTTACATTGTCTTCGCATTATTTGTCAGTTCTGTGTGGTTGCTTGATTCATTTTTAGAATTAAAATTTGATTAATTTGGAAAATAAATCAGCTTTGATTCAAATTGGATTCTTTTAAATTTTCTATCAGTTGGCTAAATTTGAACAAGTAAAATGACATCCATTTAACATTTTACAAGGCATTTGCCAACTTTTCTTCCTTGGCATACACTGATAATAATTTTGACATTTTTGCTGAACTGTCATCAATACTGAAATAATGTAAACATTTGAATAAATAAGCAGCTTGCATGTTGATTCTGGCTTTTTGTTAAAAAGCAGGTTATACATCTTTCCACAGTTTATCATACTCACCAGGTCTCAAAGCTGTCTTCTTTCCTTAGCCTGAAGGCATCACATTCAGCAGATGCTTTGGTATTGTGAGTGTCTATTGGACTGTAATTGCAAGATTCCCCATCTTTATATTTATTTGAGCAGGTGTTATTCAGTCACATTTGATTGTATTTAATGTGCTGCAACACAGTTTACACCTCTATGAAATGGATGACTAGCCAGCATGTCAGTCAAATGAATTGTGTTATTCTTCTTCACTGATCTACCATTTAGGCCTCAAATGATCTGCCCCAGTGATTTTAATTAATTAAATGCTAATCAATCAAATTGATGAATTTAACCCTGGGATGGATTGTTTTATTTAAGAGACTGCAACCTCTAAAATTCAGGCCGTGCTGTGCATGGGAGTATTTATTTGAAATTGTGACATGTTTTTAATATCGCATGAATGGAATCAATCTGGAATCCCAATGAAAGTGATTGGCAGAGAGAATAAACTGAATATTATGTAATAATTTAATACATCTTAAACAAACAAAAAAAAGGTTTGCACTGGATTTAGATTACAGTGAAGAGTGATGCATGTGGTTTGAATACAAAAAAATATATATATGCAAAGCAGCTTTGAGCAAATACATGACGAGGATTGTGCCTAAAGATGGTCTGTGATAACTAAAACCTTGGATTGAAGTATGGGTGTTCTCTGATGTGTAGCGACTTCCAGACTGATTGATTGGGCACCTTTCAGTAACCTGTTGCGTGTTGTTGTTACTAGACAGGTACATGTTAGAAGAGATAGATAAAATGCTGTTCACATCAAAGTGAGTAGTTAATCCCCAAATCACTAGGCTCATGATATTGCAACAAAAAATAAATAAATAAAACAGACAAGAGCAAACACGGCATCTAACCTAACCAGCATTCTCAATTACATCAAGTATCTGAGCCCCCAAATTGCTATAATTACTGTTTGAAAGTAGATTAGACATAATAAGAGGATTTGTGAGCTGGTGTCTTTCAGTGCACCACACTGTTTCTGTTGTAAACTCTTGAAATCCAGAAACACAAAGTGGGTGATCAGAGGTGTTTTTCTTTTTATTGCTTGTAGCTGATTCTTATCTGCTCGAATACATGCTTTCTCAGAAAAAGCAACAGGGTTTAACAAAGCTTTAGAACCAACCATTAATGTGAATTAGCTTCTTTACTCGTCTTCAGGTGATTCAACTGTCATTTAACAAAGGTGGTGAGTGACTACAGCTATCACCCTATAGAATTAATTGATCTTGCTTCATAAAGTTAAATTAAACCTGCTGAATAATGTTATGTTAACATATTGAAATACATACCGCAATGTAGTTTTCCATATACTTAACAAAAAACTGGCAAAGTTAAAAAAAAATTACATTTCAAAATCTTTTTTTTTTTTTAATTATGTTTCAAGTCTTAAAATTCTAGGCGATACAAAACTTTTGGCTATAGGCTTCAAGACTTCACTGTTCATAAAGAATCATCTTTTCCACTACTATTGAAAAGTATGTGTGTTTTATTCTAAACTACTGTTTTTATATTTATTTTTTTATTTTTTTTATTTTTTTTAGAGCCAGTACTAGAACCTGCTATCCCTTGAAACCATTAATATTTTATTGGGCTTTCTCTGTTATATGTGTGTTTGTGTGTGTGCATGTGTTAATTAATATTATTTTACTGAAACACAAATTGTAGTAATTTAGGATTTAAAAGAATTTTCATGTCAGAGGAGCTCCTTGTGTCACTCAGTTTTGCTTGCAATCTTATTCATATATTAGAATATTAGATAGAAATCCGTATCAGGCACATATCTGAAATGATAAAAATAATAAATATAAAAGCTGAAATACAGTATTACAGTAGAGTACCGAACTGTGGTTATTCCACGAATGAGGATGACCGTGTTGTTTATGGCAATCCTCACTTTTCTTTAACCTACTTACATGCAATGTGATTTGGAACACTACTATTCTTCTGTTTCTTCCTGTTGTGGCATTTCAGTGCATGGGTGACAGACTACCATTCTTTACATACTTCACATGCTAGCAGACTGGCAGGGACTTTCAAGAGAAAGATGCAGCATGTTTTCATGTCGATTTTTTTCTGTATATCTATCTTATTTAATGTGTTTTTTTGCATTATTTATTTCCCAAATCCTATTGTGAAGAAGTACATTATTTCATAAAAATACACATGACCTGATGTGACTTTGTAGTTGTTTTTGTTGGTCTTTTTTAAAAAATTTTATACATGCTGATTCTGTGTGCTTAACAGCATGATCCAATTCGAAGAAGGAAACCCAGACTCAATCTGCAAAGTGAAACCGCATGAAGAAAGGGTCACTGCTTTAAAACGTGCAATTTCCTAACAAGGCCTGGCGTGCACTAACCCATGCTGTGCATTTCTCAGCATTCAAATGTAAATAAATTGCTTCCTCTTCACCCTTATCCTCACAAATAGAGATGGTAAATATTAGCAGTTTCAGAAACAAAATAACCGCTTAATCCTGTTCCTGGGCCTTTGATCTAAGGAAATTAAACTTCTCACTGCCGAAGTAAGGCAGTAAGCTAAGCTAAGGGCGGACATCACAGGTGGTAGGAACACAAGAACAGACAGAAGTATACTGTGGTATATCCTGTTGAATAGAAAACAATGTTAGCTGCCCCCAGGTTGGAACGAAATGTTTCAGTAAATTCATATTTGAGCAATATTTAAAACATAGGCTTTAGTATTCAGAAATGGTCCGCTGCCTGTTTATGCAAATATGGAATATGTAAGTTACATCTGTGGACCTTTGCCTCCCTTATGAAAGATTACCATTGTAAAAGCATAGAAATGTGTAATAAAGCATAGTGAACCCATGATAAAGCATAGCTTAGCATAAAGCATTGTTAAGCACGGAGAGGTATGGTAAAGTATAATAAAAGCATGGGAAACTATGATAATGTATGATCATGGTGATACTGTTACTGTGTTAAACTTTTCTAAGGGCTGTTTCAACAAATTCTAAATTACACAAGTTATAGCATCACTATAAATAAAATAGCACTATAGTGTTAGGTAGGTAGGTATTTTTGATGATCACGTCATTAGAGCCCCCGCCCCCCATGACTTATAAATGTAATTTTATTTTCCAACTTAGTCCTTTTAACTTGCTCCGTTTTATATAAACTTATTACAGTGTATTGCTTTGCTGCAAAGAAAGCTTGCATTTTCTTATGTGGTTTTGCAATATAACCCGATCAAGGGTGAAATTCGCTTTAAATTTGTTTTAAATAAACTATGCATAAACATAAAAAAACAACAATTTGAGTGTCAATGAATAAATGTTTCTAAAATGTACATATATCAGTACACAAAAAACAAAACAAAAAATCCTAACTAATTTACCATAATTCTTTGAAATCATCCTTTCCAGACCTTGGGTACTCACCTACAACAGGCCCTGCCCATGCCACATTTGATTAAAACAGCAAATCAAATCTTCTCCATCTGGGGCGTCATATTCTGGGTGTCTTGTTGATTTTAATTTGTCTTCGGCCAAATGTTTGCCTTTTGCTATCCAAGACTGGACATACAAATCCGGGCTAAACTTCTCAAGAGGGGGACTGACAAGTTTTGGGAACAGAGCTGAGGTTCTTTCTATTGAAAGCGCATTACGTACTGGTGGCACAATGACATTCTGCACTTGAAATTGGCACTGATTTTACGGCAGCCATCAAAGGTCTAATTTCTTCTGGCATAACTTTCCTTCCAGCTTCCTTGAATTCCCTGTAAGCACATATCTCTGACTGACTCAATGTTTGCAAAGGTTCTTTACTTCAGCATCTCCATGCATCATCACCTTGGCAACAAGACTAATTTCCTCTATTATTTCCTTGTAATCATCTCCCCCTGTTTGGGCACTATTCTTCGACTTCTGATTGGAAGAGGGCACTGTAAGTAACTTGCTTTTTAAGTTAGAAACCAGGCTGTGAAAAAATGGACCCTGTCTGATGGCTTCATCACAATTTCTGCCTTTGTGCAGTGCAGCAGTTTTAAATTCTCCTTTTTTTACTGACTCTGATGCGAACACACCGTGTAAGCCAAGTTTATCAGTCATACACTCAAACACAAATCTGTCTGCAGATTGCCCTGTGAGCATCTATAATGGTGAAGTCCCTTTTCTGAAACTTTAAAGATAACTCACTCAGTTCTTCCAGTGATACCTAAGTTCATTACAAATGCCTCTGATGAAAGCTTATCTGCAAGTCCAGAATACATAACTATTTCTTTGTTATCCTCATTTCCACTGCTTGAAGTGCACTTATAATGCTGGATAGGATTCCCAGACAGGCTTCACAGCTCTTCGACTTGAGGCCACCCATCTAGTGTCAAGTACTTCAGCATTTTCTTTTTAAATTTCTGCCTCTAGTCTTTCTGCACATTCTCTGAGTTCACTCTGATTTTTGGGAGAAGCATGATAAAGTGTATATGGTTTGTCCATGAATATTTTAAAGTGGTTTAGGCCAGCTACTTCTTTGAATGTGTCATTAACACTGAGCGCCAAGCGATGTGCTGCACAATACCAGTTGCCAACCCCTAGAAAAACACCAAGTAATAACTGGGCAACGCCGGATTTCCATCCTAACATCCCTGCAGCCCCATCATAGCACAAAGCTACAAGACACTCACTGAGAATTTCCTTAGATATTCCAAATGTGTTAACGCTGTTTAGTAGAGACGTGAAAACGCCTTTAGCTGAAGTATCAGAAAGCTCAATCAAACAGAGGAATACATTAGTTAGACCAATCATGTCACTGAGCTGCAATCTCAAATAAACAGTGTTGCTTTTTTGCTTAAGGATGTGGACTTGTCAAGAATAAGTGCTAGTGTAGGTTTGGATAGAAGTATTGCAGACACCAGCTTTTTGTGCATTTCTCCTGAAATATGGTCCAGAATATTTGCACAAGCAATTCTGGAGTGCAGAGAACACCCTAGGTCAGAACTATTCTTATTTGTTGTTCAATATTTGTTTTAAAATCAGTAAATAGCCTGTTGAGTTTAGCAATTTTGTAAGCTGTATGAAGCCCCCAAGCTGTATTTGCAAACTGCTCCCTTGTCATTCTAGCCATCATGTTTTCAAGACTGGATTTTTTTTAGCATTTTCTATAATTCTCAAAGCAGCCTAGTGTGCCTCAAAATTTTTTTATGTTCTCCAATCTTCTTCCTCAGTGACGTGTTGTGTTTTGTTTAGTTTCTCCATAATGTGTTATACTGGAATTTGACCACTCAAGTGATATTCTCATCCCTTGTGTTTGAGGCATCTAGACTTCCAAACTCCCTCCATGTCTTACAACCTGTTTTTTTTTTTATTCTGCACTATCAACCAAGGGTTCTTTTCCATGAATCTTCTGAGTTACTGTCCAGCACTCTGGAAGGCTGTCATCTTCGGTTTCATCAATACCTTTTGATCCAGGTTCAATCTTTTGTTCTGTCTGTATGCTGTCACTCACAATAAGCTAACATGACACTGCTTCTGGTGTGCTTTACAGTGTCACTTTCACCATCCTCACCACCGTCACTAGCAGCTCACTTTTTTAAAAAAAAATGAGAGAGTTGCCATTATTCTTCTATTCTGCTTGTTGTTTTTCTTGTTTTCCCTCACATCTTATTAAATTAACTTTGTTCTTTTAGGAGATCTCCTGTCCTGTCCAGACTGGTATTTCATACAACTTTACAAAGGCTTTTGCACATGTCTAATTTATAAGAGAGTTACAATAAAAAATATATAACCTGATTTTTTTTTTTTTTTTTCTGTAAGAACGTCACACATCATATGACATACCTGGTATTTCATTTCATTTACTTTGTACTTATATTGTGTTGTGTTTCTGTTTAGATGAACTGTCCTGCAGGCACTTATTTTTGGAATGTAAAAAATGGCCATTTTTTCTATAGATTTTTCATTCTTAGCCCCGGCTAAGTAAACGTTTCACAGGGTTTTAAAAAAAAAGTTTATTTTTTTACTCACTGCATACGTTTTTGTAGTTGTTTATATGATAAACCCCTAGCCTATATATGCTACAGGTACTGTATCTAACGTTAAAAATAAACTAACATATACATAAAGTAGGATGTATTTTGTTGGTTTTGTGGATTAAAGTGCTATATTTTAACACTGCACTAGTGAACATACTACTGTATATGATTCTGAAAATGCTACTTACCAAAACGATGACTACATGCGAACTGTAGGCCTACATAAAAATGTCCTTTATTCCGATTCCAAACTTGGTGCTTTCTCCATGCAAGATGTAGACGTATACAATTCTGTATAAAATCTAATACCCTTAATTTGGACCTGTCACCTGAGACCTGACAAATTGTTATCATGTGACTTTTTGGTTAATGGATTTCCTCCCCTCCTGGCCTTGATTGACCTCTAACCAAGGTCAAAGGATTCACCTGAAAGTCAGGAAGAGTGCTACTCTGGGCCAAACTGTTGTTATATCTACCATGGCTGTTGCTTCAGACTTTGAATGAAGAAAGCATGGTACTAAAGTAAATTACACTTTCCTGTTTCATGTCTTACTGTAATTATGGAGCTTATGTTTGCAGTTTGAAGTATTGCTGTGAGTTGTAAATACGTTTTACAGGTCACTCACCTAGCCGCCAAGATTTATGATGTCATGGTATTTATGGACAGGGCCAGGTCCTATTTAATGGCTTGTGAAGGTGTAATGGAATCTCAAAAGAAAGCTTTAAATATTTTTGAGAACATGCTTCAGCCTGTGGAATGAGTCGCAAAAAAACACATAATGCAATCATTGCCAGTAGCAATCATTACAAGCGACCTGCATGTTCAACATTATTAAATTCCAGAATGAGTATCTTTATGTCTTCCTCAAAGTACTTGCTTCATTGGCATGAGTTGAAAAGATAATTAGGTCATAAAATGATGAAGCTTTATTCTTGTGTTTACAGGATATTTCTTTAGATGAAAGACCACGCTTTCTTGAAAGAGATTAGTGCATGAGAATGACACACACTTAATAGTTGCAACACATTGTTTTTCATGAAATGATACGTCAATTAAAATACCAAAGTCACAGCTGTTGTACTGTTGGACAAGGGATGTTGTAATAGGTGAATCCTTGAAACAAACTCAAATACATTTTCATTAAACTGGTGGTAGAGGGGGAAACAGTTTACCTGACGGGCATTGTCTGATATCCCACAGGAAAAATGCACAAATAAAAAATTGATTTATTTTTTCTAGCTAGATTATTCTATTTGCATGCGTTTTTCTGTCTGTCACTATCTTCTTTTCTTTTGGATGGAATTGGAATACTGTTTGAATGTGTCTGAAGTTTATAGATAAGCTTCAAATTCAAGTTTATGGATGTTGTTTTTCACTTTGATAGAAGTCGTGATCTAGACTATAGAGCCAGTGTAGTGTTAGAAAGTGGTACATCGTCATAATATGGTACAGGTATCAAAACATGACTTGTGTGATGTCAGAAAGTGATACGCTATCAGATTGCAATGGTACGCTGTTGGATTTTGGTACAGAAAAAAAACAATTCACAAGAAGAAAACCGCTTTTTCATAATGGTGGACAAATGATAATTATTAAAAACTACGTAAAAGACTGGAAATTATGATAATTCAATTTAAAAAGATGTAAAAGACCATAAACAGCACAACGTACCAGATTTGAATGGGCGCTTCGCTGCTTTCTTAGCAGAAGTTGTTTAAGCATGAGCGAGCAAGCACAGTACCTCTTTTTAACATGTGCTGAAAATATCATTGCACAGGTAAGAAATTAAAGTTACTTTCACCTCTGACTCATCTACTTTGACTTCAGTTTGGATAAAATCTGATTTAGACATTGCCAGAACTGTATATATATATATATATATATATATATATATATATATATATATATATATATATATATATATATATATATATATATATATATAGTCCTAAATAGTACATTTATTATTTATTTATTTGTTTGTTTGTTTGTTTGTTTATTTATTTAAACAATTATTTTTATTCATTTTCCAATTTTCTCCCAATTTTTATAATGTATAAATGTTTTATATAATTATTATTCAACCTGGCTCACCGCGGCAACCGCCAAACTAACTCTGGAGAAACAAAAGATGAGCACTCACATCCTCCGAAACAAGTGCTGTCAACCATCTGCTTTTTTTCGCTCTGCAAGCCACTCTTGCAGCCATATTCAGAAATTTGTTTGATGGTAGGCAATTTTCGATTTTGACACTTTAGTGCCTAGTTTTACACTGAGTTTACCAGGTGAATTCATTGACATTGCTTGCAAACAGTGATGGCTTGTGCTGGGAATGAGTGGAGATTACAAGCAAAGCACAGAATATTTAATCACACTTAAATTCCAGATACTAAGAAGCTCTAAATGTATGATTATAACTTATATGATTCTTCTTCTTTCGTTCATTTTTGTTTTTACTAAACTCAAAGTGATTAAGCTGATCAATGTTCTGTTTTCAGTGGAAACAAATCTATTATATTCCAAAGATTCAGGGAGCTCAGCAAAACCAAAATGCATATTTTTCAAGAATACGGTTTTAGAAATGTACTTCTATGGTGAGGGTTTTGAATTAGTTTTAAAGTATGTGGCACTTCTAAGGTAGTAGGGGGCACCCATCTCGGAGACGTCTAGCGCCGAGGGGGGAGTGTGTGGGAGGAGGGTTTCCCAGTGGAAGTCTTTGAAAAAAAGAATTAAAATGGTGCATTCTGGCACAATTTTGCATGGTTTAAGCATGTGCTAGGCTAGTAGTGGTCTGCTTGTAGTGGCTGACAAAGTACTCCATTAGTGCAATGAAGGAGCTTTATTTCAGAGCTGCTCACAGCAAGGGAAGATCAACAAGAAGAAACATGGGCTTTGAGCATCAAATCCCCTGCAACACAAGACTGGCTGGAAATGTGTGTGGAATTGGTGACCACACTTTTAATTTTGTCCACTTGTAATATGAGAAACAGCATGCTGCATATTCCATGCTCAGTGTTAGTAAAGTCCTGATGTGAGAGCATTTAAAACAGACAGCTCTTATGACAACAAAACAAGATTAAATCGCATCAAGTTCGTTCGGCTATTTACTATATTAAATACACCACAGCAAGCACATTTCAATACATTTTAGATATTTTCATTAATACAAATCAGAGCTAAATTTAGTGAATGCATTTATTTTTTACTGCAATCAACTAAGCTGCAGTGCATTTCATTTTTAATTCAATTCCCTGAATGTTTTGGGTTTTTTTGTTTTGTTTTTATTTGATCTCAGCAGTACACTTCCAAAATAAAGTCCCAATTATTTCTATGCTTTCTGCTTTCACCTTATAATGGTCAGTTTGACAATAAAATTAGTTTTTTCTGCAACAACTGACCCTGCTTTAGTCCAAAACTCAGCTACACACTGTTTTTCATTATGGCAGCGTCTTAAATTACTGACATGCATGCTTCTTTGGCCGAGATACTATCAGCTCATTATCTAACTAGGGAACCTGCTGCAGAATTAAATTATCCTTAAACTCCTGATGGTAAGCAATGTAACCGAATCTATTTTACTTGGAATAGTTGTGGCTGCTAAATAAATCTGTTCATGTTGGCTCAAAACTTTATTTAGGCTCTCTTCAACTTGACTGGCAAAAGGTAACTTTGGTTTATTCGTGTTCTCAAATACAATATTTTTAGCTTGATAAGGTAACCCTTTCACTTCCCTTTTTGTTTCAATATTGAGCTTTTTGCTGCATTTCCAGTACTTCATTAAAATGATTGGTGATTTCAATGGACGGGGAAGGGTTCTTCAGACAAGCTCAGAGCCAGATAAAAGGCACATTGAGAAAAACTGTTACTTATCGTCACAACAGAACCCAATGATTGCAGGCATTGATTATTAATAATTATTGTTAAACAGTGGTGGAGGAATTGAAAGATGGGCCCTGGTGCAGGACCTAACTGTGGGACCCAACCTGACCTTTATGTAACTCTGATGCGAACACACCGTGGAAGCCAAGTTTATCAGTCATACACTCAAACACAAATCTGTCTGCAGATTGCCCTGTGAGCATCTATAATGGTGAAGTCCGTTTTCTGAAACTTTAAAGATTTATAAACATAAAACAGCACCCCAAAACCAACAAAGAAAACAGTAGGAAACTGTTTGCAATATTGAGAGACCACTAGGCTAAAGTACAAGTGGTCACCGAGTTTGAAAAAGAGACACCAACAAAACATAAAACAGCACCTCATACCAGCCTCCACGCAAAGACAGTTACGAGGGAAGAAAACCAAAAAAAAAGTTATGAAGCTAAGTTTTATTCAACCATTTGTTTTTAAAAAAACAATTGAGAATAGCAGTACCTCATGAAACGAGGGAGAATAAAAACGTAATTATTGACACTGCTAGCTACAAATATGAAGGTAACATCTGCAAATATAAATGTGAAGGATATTATCAGTAAAATTTTCCCCCAAAACTTTCGGACCACTCTAGGGCCCTCCGAGTGTGTGGGCCCCTGTGCAGTTGGCCCGGCTGCACCATCTATTCCTCCACCATGTTTTTGAAGCAATACTCTTCTTAATGTCTTTGTTTCTTTATACCTTTTTTTTTGCTGGATCACCATTTCTTACTGAACATCTCCACCCCACCCT
Source organism: Polyodon spathula (assembly GCF_017654505.1). NCBI lineage: Eukaryota > Metazoa > Chordata > Actinopteri > Acipenseriformes > Polyodontidae > Polyodon > Polyodon spathula. Next base: position 17,638,904 of record NC_054538.1, on the reverse strand, counting down.
AGCATTTAAATGAGCAGGATTTCCATATAACCCTTTTTTAATTTCAAACTGTTGCCATGCATGGTCATATAATGTTCTGGCTAAACCTCTCCCTTAAGGGGCTGTACATCTATAAACTCAATTATCAAATCAATCTCAAGATCTGCAATTAGCAGGTTTGTGTCTGGAGCAAAGTGACAACAGTTAGGGGTTTGAAGATTCATCAAGGGAGAATGAAATGCTTGAGGGAGAAGGGACAAGGACCTCATAACATTGCAACATTGCAACATAGCTTGCAACATTGCGCAGAGCTGAGCGCCTATGGAAACGCTACAAGGGAGCATGCAAGAACTAACTTTTATAAAAATCCATTCAAATTCGCAAAGAAGTTATTCACCAGGGAGAAAAATGGTACACTTAGAGCAACTAAGTCTGAGCTGGAGAGATATTGAGAAAACGCACGCAGATTCAAAAAGGCAAAAGCCTAAGTCGATTCTTTCAGACATCCAACCTGTCAATCTACCAGAATTCCAAATGGAGAACGCGCACCTAAGTGGAAAGAAGTAGAGTAAGCTGTGAAAAAGGCATGGGCGTCATCATCATCATCATCATCTCCAGGGCCTAATGGAGTTCTGTACAGAGTCTACGAATCCTGTGGAAATTAATGAAAGTAGTATGGGAAAAACAGGTTGTACCAAGAGCATGGTGCAGAGTAGGTGGGGTCTTCATACCCAAAGAAAATGATTCTATGAGTATTGGTCAGTTTCACCCTATTTCCCTGTTAAACGTGGATGGAAAGATTTTCTTCAGTATTGTTGCTCAGAGATTGTCAGCTTACCTATTGAAGAATTTCATTGACACTTCAGTGCAGAAAGCCAGTATTCCAGGTTTCCCAGGATGCTTAGAGCACATCAGTGTGATCTAGCAGAAAATTCAAACAGCTAAAAAGGAGATGAAGGAGCTCCATGTGACACTCCTGGATTTAGCTAATGCATACGGTTCAGTACCACATGAGCTTCTTTGGAATCTTTTTCAGAATTCACCACTACATGGCAATGTCTACAAATTGGAATAATGGCAGAATGCACCATTTCTCCACTGGCTTTTACCATGGCAATGGAAGTGATTATTAGGGTGTCAAAATGGGTAGTGGGAGGAGAAAGCTTGGCTTCTGAAATGTGACTGCCACCAATTAGAGCATACATGGATGACATTACAATCATGACAACAGTAGCTTACATAATCGGTCATTAGGCAAACTAATCAATAAAATTGAATGCAATTCAAGCCCACTAAGTCAAGGAGCATCTCTATAATTAAAGTAGTGGATAAGAGGTTCTACGTTTAGGTGAAGCAATAGCAACAGTGTCTAAGAATCCTGTGAAAAGTCTTGGGAAATGGTAAGATGGGGACCTAAAAGACACAATTCACATGGGAGAAGTGAGACAACAAGCAGTGCAAAGGTTGAAGATCATAGACAGCAGTGCTTTACCGGGCAAACTTAAATTTTGGTGCTGTCAGTTTGGTCTACTGCCAAGACTGCTGTGGCCACTCACTGTGTATGAGGTTTCCTTGACAAAAGCAGAGAAGCTGGAAGTGTTAATCATTTCATATGTCAGGCAATGGCAAGGAGTTCCACTCTGCCTCAGCAGAGTGGGACTGTATGGTAAAGGGATACTGCAGCTGCCAGTCTCAGCTCCAAGGTTCGATTAGAAATGAAATTGGTAGAGTCAGGGTGCTTGACTAAATCACCTAAATATAATATTGTAACTTTATCCATTCCATAGCACTTACTCTTCTTTAAGGTCCAGAGAAGTAACCCTTTGACAACATTCCCAAGGAGGTATACTGTTTATTTTAGAACTAGAGCCTGTTTGAAATAGGTTCCTACCTCCACTAGGACTCTTGAAACAGGGGGAACTACACTATGGAAAATATTCAATCCGACCACATCAACCCTTTTGATTTTTGCACGAGGGATATGTTAATTAGGTACCCACTTCATTTGCATAACATTCCTCATACTGTCTGAAATGGGTTTTTGCAGCTGTTCTCATACTTCGAGGCCATCCATTGATTTTTGCTCAGAACACGGAAAACAGTCGGAAAGTTAGAACACCGTCACAAAAGCCCTCCGCGACGGTCGGAAAACCTTTGATATTCAGGCCCAGTATGTCCATTTGTTTTGTGGTTTATTTTTTGTGGTTTTTTTTTTTTTTTTTTTTGGCCAAATGAGGCAGGCTGTCTTTGAAGACAACCTAACAAATCAGAATCCTGGTTTAAGAAAGCTGAACAATTCAGTAAGCCGCGCAAGGCCAAATTGGAACGCAGACACTTATTTTAATACTAGACTGTTTGCATTTGGAACGAGAATTTCTCAGACTAAAAGAAAACTACATGGAAACACACACAACCAGAAAGTAGTACCAAAATAGAGTGAGAAAAAGGTGAGGCTTATTTTGCTTTTTCTACGGAAATTGTCCTATTCTTAGTTTACAGTATCTTATGTTATCTTGTAAGACAGTATGCAGCCGGTTGAGACCAACACACTGAACTGAATGGGGCAGGTTTGTAAAGAAGCAGCTTGTCTGATTGTACATAGACACAGGTGCTGTGGTATTCAAATTGCTCTGTACGCTAATCTGCCATTTACTTTATCAACATTAACAGCACTCCTGTTTTTATTCGCAAAAGATGTATAAATGATTATTACTCATGTATTTATTTGTAGGTGTAACAAATAAGTCAGTTATTGCTCAATGGTTCTTACTGAATTAAGGAGTTCTTAAGCCTAAGTACATACAAAAAAATTCTAACATTAAAAGTTTTCTAAAACGTGTTTTCAAATAAACAAGCAAAGCTTTTTATTCCTGTTGAAATTCTGTTTACTTTCCAAGATTTTGTTTAAATGTAGTATGTGAAGTCAAGCAATGCGGACAAGTAGTATCGGTTACACTTTACATTAAGTGGTGGGTGGAAGTATAGACGTAGCGCAAATAATTGCAGATGCAAAATTCAAATTGCATTGCAGCTAGGCAATCACAAATAATGACCCGCAATTATGATAAAAAATATATATATGTCAGAGGTAGGGCAGCAAAGTCCTCTTGGCGCATGGAAAAAAAAAAAAAGTTTTCTGAAAAGGAGCTGAGAGTCCTTATAGCTGAGTGCACTCAGCATGAAACTGAGTTGTTTGGAAAAGCCCCAGCCAACATCAGTTATGCTATTATCCTTAGGAAATTATATGTATTGACCTGCCCTTTTTAGCATGACATCCACAAATGTGCCTAGCACTCTGGAAAAGGTGGATTGGTCTATCCCTCCAAACATTCCAGCTGTGGTCTGAAAGGAACCAGAGGCCAAGTAGTGCAGAGAACACAGCACTTTCACGTGTGAAGGGTTAGCTTGACGCTGGGGTCTAGCTCATCCCTCCACAGCAGCTACCCTGAGGCCTATGGGGTGTAGGATGACCTGTGTAGTAAGACAATAACGCTTTACTACCCCATCCTCTGGCATCCCAAACAAAGTGCCCCTGCGATTGAATATGCAGGGTTGTCGTCTTCTTCTCCGAACGTGTTCTTGCCTCTCCTCAACAAGAGCCAAGTGTCACCGCATCAGGAAGTGCACCACAGCACCCACCCTGAAGCCAATGACAGGTGTCTGCAGGTGTGTGCTTTTATACAGCTCTTAGTTAGTCACTTCTACAATGGTTTGCACTTTGCATAAGAGGTGTAAAGATTTTGGAGGATAAGCAATTGCCCAAGTTCAAGGCAAAATCCTTACATCACATTATAATTGTTCCGCCCACTTCCATGCAGATCCCACCCAATTTCATGCTATTTTCTTCCTCTGAATGCATATCAATATAGTTGTAATGGATTAGTGATGGCAAAGTGCAAATTTACCCTTTTCTGATACAATAGTGTACTTACATATATATCTTGCAAAAGATTTACAAATTAAGTACATTTTAACTATGACATTGTAATTATGCATAAGTACACATGTATTTACAAAGCAGTTGCTATGTAAATGCATAGTATTTCGATGTTATTAATGCAAGCAGGCACACTGAAATCAGGGAACAGGAGGTAAACCTTAACCATGGCAGAATGCAATTGCAGTCTGCTGTACGATAAGTACATTTTGCATTAAAATGTGATCCAACAATGTTTAAAGTGTAGTGACACCAGCACTAGTTTAGAGTAGGTAAATCTGTGCAATGGGGCTAAAGTATAAAGGGTGACCAATACTGAATTAAATTATCTGAACTTGTTGTAATAAAGATAATACTACATGTCATATAACATTTCCTTTAAAAATACCTTTAACAGGTACCTCAACCTTTATGTACTTCCTGGATCTGCATTATGTGGAAATTAGAAAGGATTTGGGAGACTTTAGATACAGAATGTAAATGAGGCCACAGAACTAGTTAATATCAATGAATTGAAAGAAAGAAATGTAATGAAAGCCATGCATTCTTTCAGTCTCAGTTCTATAGCTGTTGATTGTGTTAGGGCTGCATTTTTGCCATACTTCGGGAGGAGCCTTTGAAAAATGAACTTGTAAAGAGTTATTGTTACAATAACACCATCGCGTGCAGAGGCTCCACATTTGTCCCTGCCTGAAACCTCTCACGAAACCTAAAGAGCTGCAGTGTCATGACACGCAACAGCTATGCTGCACTGCACTGTAGTGGAAAGAGATAATTAGCTCACTGCTGTTGTGTAAACACAGAAGGGTTTGAGTGATAACAAATCACACCTTTAGCGTCACAAAGTAGTTTAGTGTTCAAGTTTATCCCGGAACATCAAACAATGTCTTGAGCACAAGTGCAATTAATTGTAGATTTAACATTATTGTAAGAAGTGCTGTATTGTAATTATTACAAATGTTTTGTCCTTTTCGCAAAGTTTTTTTGTCGGTTGTCATGAATATAATACCGTTTGACATATACAATACATACAACTGTTCAAGACTGTTGTTAAAGAACACGCATCTACAACAGGTTCACGAATATTATACTGTATTTTACTTGCTTATAAAGGGTCTTATGTAATCTGGAATACCTCATGAGAGTTCAAGTTTTATGAATGGGGCTCAGTGTCTGACTCTACCAGTTCAATAGAATCCAGTTCCATAAACTTTATTGAACCAAAATGCAAGCTGTGAAATAGCTGTCTCATTTACAGCAGTACCCAGGCCGTGGCACGCTACAGCAAAACAAAAGCATTATAAAACATTAACTATCATCTTCAAATGTGCCGTTTTATTTTGAGGTTGGGTGTAACAATAAAAACACAATGGTGATTTACTATTCAATAGCATTTACCTATGGTCTGATCAGAATATTGATAACATTTTATAAGAACGGAAGGAAGCTTATTCTTGCAGTGTTTGCAATGTGCTAATGTAACTTTGTTTTGTTAGACAAAGGCTTGGTTATTTCAATCAGCTTCTGTACCTGTTGAAAATGTTAGATCATCCCAGCAATCCTGCAACAGAACATGAAACACATACACAAATAAGTGCTGAATCAATAAAATAAGCCAATGTTTTAATTGCTTTATGTTGGGACCAAATAAATTACCAAGGGGTAGGTAGAGGATACCACACCCTACTGAGCTTGATATGCAAAAATGTCAGGTTATCACCATAACCCTAGTTCCCTGAAATAGAAATGTATCCATTACATATGGGTTAACCTATTACACCCCATTTCACTGAATTCTTCTACCAAAGCCGCATCTACACCCGTGACATCAGCACACCTGTCGCCACCCCCACAGGAGACTAGCTATGTGCAAAATGGTGCCCAGCGCCATAAACTTTTCTGCCTACTGCATAGAATGTACGCAGCGAACAAAGAATTGTAATGGATACATTTCTATTTCAAGGAACCAGGGTTATGACAACAACCTTACGTTCCCTTTCAAGTACAAAATGTATTCCATTACACATGGGTAAGTATACCTAAAGCTGTTGCAAGGACAAAACCTGCAGAACAGCTTCTGAATGCAGCCGAGACGCTGCTGTCAGCACTCTGGTTCCAAAAGCAGGATTATGAGGATCTAGGACATTAAGCCTGTAGAACCTTGTGAAGGTGTGAAGAGTGGCCCATACCGTTGCATCACAGATGTCAGAGACCAATGCATCCTGAAAAAATGCCCAAGAGGTAGCAAGACCCCTGGTGGTATGACCAGTGACCTTCTCTGAAGGAGGCACATTATCTTGCTCTTAAGCAATCTTAACTGTCTCCATTATCCAATTGGACAGCCTCTGTTTTGATAGAGCTTGACATTGGTTCTTAGCTCCAAAACATATAAATAGTTGCTCAGACTGTCGCCAAGTTTTTGTCCTGTCAACATAATATGCTAGTGCCCTGACTGGACAAAGAGCATGGACCTGACGCTCTTCATTTGACTGGAATGGAGGAGGATGGAAAGCCTCCAGTTCCACAGACTGATTGACATGGAAGGTCGATAAACATTTAGGCAGAAAAGCCGGATTTGTACGGAGCGTGACCTTAGTCCCAGACTCCGTAAAAAACACTGAAAAAGCCTGCATCTCGCTAACACCTCTAGCAGATGTAATAGCGAGTAAAAATGTTGCCTTCAAAGACAGGTATTTAAGCTCTGCAGAATGCAGAGGTTCAAAGGGTGGTTTTGTGAGTGCATGCAGCACCACATTTAACCACCAATGAGGCACTTTGTTCTTCAAAGGAAGTCGAAGCTGGCATGCTCCTTTTAGAAACTGACCAGCCAGAAAATGAGCCCCTGGGGACACAGAGTCAATTTTAATATGGCCTTGCAAAAACTACAGAATGACTGGCATGGAGCATCATGGGATCAATGTGCCGTGCCAAACATCAAGTTTGAAACAATGGGCAGATTCCTGGGAGGCAAAGAGGTTGACCTCTTCTCTCCTGAACCTGTCCCAAATCAGGATCATCACCTCTGGGTGGAGCCTCCACTCTGAACTGCATGGAACTCCCCTTGATAGGAGGTCTGCGGTGCAGACCACACTGGTGGTTGATGTAGAGCACCGCAGTTGTGTTGTCCGTCCTGACAAATGCATGTCTCCCCTGCATCTCCTGGAAGAAACTTTGCAGGGCCAGAAAGACTGCCTGCAGCTCCAGGACATTTATGCGTAGCCCCACCCAAGGGGGCTGCCACACACCTTGCACTCCTCGTCCATTCCATGCTGCACCCCAGCCTGAACTGGAGGCGTCTGTGGTGATCACCTCTTACCTGATGATACTGCCCCACCTCACACCTAGACACAGCTGAGCTGACTGTTTCCACCAGGAGAGGGCTCCCTTACAGAGTTGAGACATCGACAGACAGCGATCTGTGATTGCAAGGGTAATTGACTCACCACGCTTGAAGAGGATGCATACGGAGAAGACCCAATGGAAGGGTCTGAGATGCTGCCATCAGGCCAAGAAGCCTCTGGAAGGTGACAACCTCCTGTGATACACCAGGCTGAAACAGCCTCAGGCACACATGGAGCCTCTTGATTCTGTCCTCTGACAGAGTGGAGATCATGCTGCTTGAGTTCAAGCAGGTTCCCAGGTAGATGGTAGCCTGAGACGGTACCAGCTGGCTCTTTGACATGTTCACCATCAGGCCGAGCCTGTCGAGGTGAGCGGTCACCAGTTTTGTGTGGACTACTGCCTGTGCTGGAGAATGGGCACATATGAGCCAGTCATCCAAGTAGGCGAGCACTCTGATGCCTTGTAGCCTCAGGAGGGACCAGGATAGCCTCCAGGCACTTTGAAAAGGTGCGAGGAGCTAGAGAGAGACCAAACAGCAGAACACAGAATTCGTAAACGGTTAAGGCGAACCGTAGATATTTCCTGTGGCCTAGTCTTATCAGGACATGGAAGTAGGCGTCTTTCAGGTCCACAGTAGTGAACCAGTCGCCCGGTCTGACCGACCGCAAGAGCCATTTTTTTGTCAGTATCTTGAACTTCCTGCGTCTCAAGAAAAGATTGAGCTGTCTGAGGTCAAGAATGGGCCGTAGGCCACTGTCTCTTTTGGCACCAGGAATTACCTGGTATAAAACCCGGACTCTAGATCGGAGGGGTCTACTACCTGAATAGCCCCCTTTTGTAACAGGGTCCTCACCTATTGGGACACCACCAGGGCATCCTGAGGGTTGGAGACAGAAGTCGTAACCACTCCTGAAAAAAGGTGTTAGGGCCCTGTGTGAACTGGAGCGAGTAGTCGAGCTGTACTGTAATAAGAACCCAGCTGTCTGTGGTGCTTGATCACCAGTAATCCAGGTGGCTCCTTGAATAAGGACCCTGGACCTGTGGCAGCAACCCCCTAGGGCTGCTGCTGAGCCGCCGGCGAGTTGGCCGTTGCTCTTTGTACACCGCTGGACCGAACTTATGGCCCGGCGTGACCGGGGCATCCAAAAGAGAGGCCTTGTTCCCATCAGGCACTCGTGCCAGGTAGAGCCAGAGCTGTCATTGAGCAGCTATTAATGCTGCGAGGCCTCGGCCAAGAGATTGTCCATTGTATTTGGACAGCTGCAGCAGATGGTCAGTGACCAGGTTTAACTCCTCTAGTGTCTGCTGGGGGGGGGGTCTATGATTCACTGACAAACTCTGTACAAGCGTCGACTGGTAAGCCACCAGGATGCTTGTGTAGTTACATAGCCGGGTAGCTAGAGCTTCTGCCACATAGGCCTTTCTTAACATTGTCTCTGTGACCTTGCGTTGCTTGTTTGGGAAAGACAATCCTAGGAAGGGACCACCAAATGCATGCCCTGTACCAGGGAGGCAATGGATGCTGCAACAGGAGGAAAATGGTTAAGCCCCAATCCTTCTGTGTAACAGGTCAGCAGCCCTGGGGGCAGCCAGAGCAGTCGTGGGGTGTCCCCAAGTTGATTGGACCTCATGCAGAAAATCCGGGTGGACAGGGGGCATCGAGCTCCTCTTAGGGGGAGCTGAGGGCCTGTCAAAAATGGAGCGCTTGGGGTCAGACTCCTCTGGCCACGGCATTGCTAGTGCTGTGGTGGCTCTTTTCAATAAGGCTATGAGCTCTGCAGAGAAGGGGAGATGCTCGTCCTCCTCTAGCTCCTCCAATTGAGGTTCCTCTAACTCCTGAGGAATCCCCGAGGCAGCAAGAGACAAGGAGTCATCCTGCCTCCACTCTAGCGCTGGAACAGCTGCTTGCACCACAGGGGGAGCAGGGGCGGGTTGCGCTGAGCGCGCCTCCATCAGTGTTTTTAACACCTGCCTCTCGGCTGAGATGGCTTCTCTCATGCGATCCATTTGAGCCTTTGCCTGGGTCATGGCGGCAGCTAGCTTTCTTACGCCTCAGGGGAGGATAAGGTCAATGATGAAGACCATAACTAACATAAGGGGGTATATAGAATTAATCTAAACTGTGGCAGAACTAAATATTCCCATCCATTCAATCAAAAAATAGGGCCTGGAGAGTTGGAATTTGCATTACATAAACTGAAGAGATGAACAGGCACGGTTAAATATTTAATTTCTGTAACCTTGGCACACAATGCCCTTTGTAAATTATCAAGAAAGTGACAATATTTATATCTGCTGCTTTTTAGATTAATTTGAATAAACATTTCTTACCAAGAGATGTTCTTATAGTACTAAGTGCTTTCTTATATCTAAGAGTTTTGCTTACATATAATACTTCAAATAGTACTAGTAGCAAGACTTCTTTAAACAGACTTGTTGCATATAGATGCTTCATCCATAAACACTTCACTGAATTTACTATCTTTCTTTTAGAATTTCTAAATGCATATTGATGTTACCAGAACCCACCATGTGACAACGTCAGTTTCTTGCAGCAAAGGAGATGCTGATATTCATTGTATGGTCCCTGAACATCACATAAGTTTAATTGCAATTACAATTTACCATTTTCAAATTGAAGTCCACGCAATCAGTTTAGCCTGGACACCAAGCATTGGTTTGTTGAAATCCTCTCCGGTAGAACTCACAGCCTGGTAACCAGCTTACCTTGAGTTAAGACTGAGAATCTGAATTGTCTCACACCAGAATGAATGGAACAGAAAACAGAAACCTTGTCTTGTTACTGGTCACCCTGCTCTAAATGAACGTAAGCAGAAAAATATATTTGGTTGCATGCCATCCAAAGCCTGAAGGACACATTAGAACTGATAGCTCCAAGTAATTGGAAAAATAATTACATAAGTGATTAAATTACCAATGGTGAGAAAAAAGTTAAGCTGCAAGAATTCACAGGCTACATCATTAACACCTGCCCATGACCACTTTAAAATGTACTTAGTACAAAGACATAAAAACAAATTTGTCTAAGGAGCTATAAAAATGGATTACATACTGTAATAGAGCCATCTGTATTGTTTTATATCATAATTACTATATTGAATAGTTATGTATGAAAGTCCCTTCATCATTGAAATTATGTAATGAGAGATATGCATTTATGACTTTAAATGCAGACTGTGTTATTTACTGCCTTTTCTTCATATTTTGAGCATTCAGTGGCTACCTCTAATCATGTTGAGAGTTTATTGCTCATAACTTGATTAGGAGGTAGAAATCAAAAACTTTTTAAAACAGATTATAAAAGTCATTAAGTCGAAATTAAAAACAAACCGAAAGCTGATATTAACATATTTAATCTATTTACAAAGAATATGTTTTAGTTTAAACGTTTAGACTGTTTTGTCACTGACATTCTGAGTGTGAGAGCTGCACTTCTTAGCAAAATGACTTGCTACTAACACATTCTAATAGGGACAAGATTTACAATAATATACATAACAGTGGGACACACATAACATTGCTCTCAAAAGATCAACCCCTTGTCATAAACGTCTTTAGTTCCATCTAGCAATGCTTGATTCAATCCAGAACTGCAGAATTGTTACTAGAACTTATAGCGTAAAGCATTATGTTGTGTTATAAAATTTCATACTATTATTGCTTTAGTTGCATGTGCTTACAACACTGTACTGATATAACCAATTATTAGTAACTATATAATGTTACTTATAACCCCCTCTACAGCGCATTCATACATGTATTATTGAATTTACTGAATGCTACTATCACTGAATTGGAGACAGGGTGTTAAGGTTTGGGCTATAACAGTATATTCTAAGAGTTATGGGGTGTGTGGGGTTTGTTTTTCTCCTTCGATTGTTAATTACTTTTCCGAGCGTTTACTATTTAAAGTTGAACGGCAGAATATATAGTCTGCCTTAAATGCCTCTACTCAAAAGAGCAAAGAACTGACAAGGGATGAAGTCTGTTCTTGTCTATAAACACTTTCAGCATATTTTTAATTATCTCAACCCTTCCTCAGCTGACAGGCTGGGATTTCCGATGTCAGAGTTACCGGCCTCTGGAGAACAAAGGTTAGCCCTGCAGGTGTCCACTGGAGCTCACCAGGCGCCTGGCTGATAGGGTCCATTGTGGTGTGATGAAGAGAAACAGTCCCTGGTGGTTTTGCCTCCCTAACCAGTGGGAGTACTAGGGCCAATGCAACCCTCCCTCTAGAACCTCTAGGGAAGATCGGCGACTTCGCAAAGCCAGGACATGGACCTGCTTTCCCCTGATTGGATGACTCACCCTGCACACCCTGGGGCTGTGCTTTTACCTGGTGAGCCACTCGGGGACCTTTTATCTTTACCTTTTACTTCAAAGTAGTAGTACAAGAAACCAGTGAGAAGGTAAATGTGTTTTCATTGACCCCCCAACTTGTACAGTAGGTGAATGGAGACAACTCTTGAAATACAGCGTCGGAAACACCTTAACTATTGTTAGTTTCAGAATAACAAAATAGGTAAAACTATACCAGATTTTCCAACTTCAATCTGCACTAGTGGGTCAGTGAGATAGTTTAGGCTTTTATCAGGGTCAACCCTATTACACAGCTCTTAGTCCTGTAGTTTGTGTACAGTAGCTTCTTGTCATCCAGCTGCATCTTCAGCCGCAGGGGAAAATGTCACAGGCACCCCAAGAATGTTGTTTTAATTTCACCTTCATGTAAACTTTACTTAGACTTACAGGAAGCTATTTGTGCATACACCTGGTGATGGTTACCAAGGAGAACCGCTTGAAGGCTTGTGTGTTTATATAACTAAGCAGAGACGGGTATGTGAAAGTCCCATGTAAAATAAAGCATTTCAAGTGTGAGGTCTTTGTTTCATTAAGAAGCCATGAGGATGCAGTTACACACTGCAAATGCAAACAAGTTTGTAGGGAATTCTTCCTCTGGCTTCATTGTAATTGCCATATTTATTAATTGTGTGTTAACAACGCTTTCAGTTACTAAGATATTACTAAGTGATTACACTGAAGTCAAAATATAATTTGTCCCACCTATTGCAGAGGGTACATTGATTCTCTAACCATTATTAAATGTCTTAATGGATTTTGTAGCACAAAGTAAACACACTGCGGATCAGAGAACTTCAAAGCCTGTTGTACATTTGGTTTGGAACACAGTAGGTGCAAAATCTGTTTTTGATGGTTTACATTCTTAATAATTAAGGCAAGTAATGACAATATAATCTTTTCCAAAGTCAGTCATCAGGCCATTTATAATGTGCCAATACTAAACAGCCGAAAGCCCAATCTGTTAAGGCATTCCTCCACTGCCAAGGCTGTTGTGTAATTCTTCTTCACTATCTTTGAACCAGAGTCAAATTGTTTAAAGAAACATCAGCTGAAAAATGTCAGGTTCCTTCTTTGAGGTGAGCAGGTACCCTTAAAAAGTGTCAATGATTGACTACAGAATGCATTGTAAACGGAAGATGTTTAGCTGTTGAAGACTATATTTAACTACTCTGATATTAAAGGAAGTCAGCCTTGCACAACCCTTTGAAGGAATCATAATTGTACTTTAAATGTTTTGCAGATGTTTTGCAGTACTTGATTCTACTAAAGACAGATGATTCTTATAAAGGAGAGTAACTGGCTCTCAGGTTCACTTGGGAAAACTGTAAATGTAAAAAAAGGAATGACCCTGAAAGAGTTCATTGTACTACCCTTTAACTTATTTTTTTTATTTAAAAAAAAAAAAAAAAATTTAATCAGTGTTAAGAGGATTCAATAAAAATATGAAGATATTTTCTTATGCTGTTACGTACCTTTTCTTAGTTGTCTAGTGTCCAGCTACATCTATGGCCAAAAATTTTTACATTCCCCTATAGAATTAACAAATGGTGCTTCATAAAGTAGAATAAAACCTGGTGAATAATGTTATATTAACACGTTGAATTCTATACTGCTTTGTAGTTGTGCATATATGTAACAGAAAGCTGTCAAAAATTGAAAAATGTGACATTTCTAAATTATTATTATTATTATTATTATTATTATTATTATTATTATTATTATTATTTATAATAAATAATAATAATACTAATAATAATAATGTGTGTTATGACTGACAGTACAACTTTGCCACGGTTTATTTTTCAACCACCAGAAGAACAGTTTTTTTGTTTTTGTTTTTCGATAATGGACTTAGAAAAAAAAAAAAAAGGATTAACAATACCCTTTTCTATAAGATCTTATAGAAACCATACCTGGGGTGGTCCCCACCTGAGGTCCACCCAGTCACATCCCTCGCCCCCCCCCCCCCCCCCCCCCCCACCCCACCGAACGGTCGGGACTCAAGACTTCAAGCGGCCGTCACCAAATGGTTGTCCCGAAGATCTCCTTCTTTTTCGTCGTCGTGCCCGACCTGTTCTGAAGTTCGCCGGCAGCTGGTTTACCACAGGGCTTCTAGAGAAGAAAAGCAGCAGCACGGGAGGATGGAGAGTGAAGGGAAGGCACGTGAAGGAGGAACGGAGAGGGGGTGTAGGAAGACACAAGGGATTGAAGGTAGGAGTGGGTAGCGTGGTAAAGAGAGCAGTAGGCAAGAACAATGGTCTTGAATTGAATGTGAGCAGAGATAGGCTGCCAGTGAAGATTGTGAAGCAGAGGGGTAGTTTGGGAGAATACAAGACAAGCAGCAGAATTTTGAACGAGCTGAAGGGACGGATAGCTGAAACAGAGAGACCAGCAAGGAGGAGCGAGTTACAGTTGTCCAATGTGGAGAGTACAAGAGCTTGGACCAGGAGTTGAGTGGAATATGAACTGAGAAGAGGACAGATTCTGTAGGTTTTGCTAAGAAAGAAGTGGCAAGTGCGTGTTAGGGACGAGATGACTTGAGAGTAGGAGAGGGAAGGGTCAAAAGTAACACCTAGGTTATTGGCAGAAGGAGATAGAGAAAGAGTTATAGTCAATGGAGACTGAGATGGAGAGGTCAAAGGAGGGAGAGGAAGCAAAAGAAAAGTAGAGGAGATCATATTTAGAGAGGCTGAGTTTGAGGTGATGTGAATGCATCATGAGATTGCTGAGAGACATTGTGACATGGGGGAGAAGATGTGGGAGTCAAAGAAGGGCAGGAGAGGAAGATCTGAGCATCATAAGCATAAAGGTTGTGGAAGAAGCCAAAAGAGAAGATGAGAGTGCCTAGCGAGCAGATGGAGAGTGAGAACAGGAGGGCTCCCAGGACAGATCCTTGCAGTACACCTGTAGAGAGGGGATGAGGAGAAGAGAGGGAGCCATGCCAAGAAATCTGGAAGGAACGGTTAGAGAGATAGGAGGAAGAATAGGCAAGAGCAGTGCCAGAGATCCCCAGGTCAGAGAGAGAGTATAGGAGAAGAGCATGATTGACAGTATCAAAGGCAGAGGAGAGGTCAAGGAGAATTCTACAAATGACATCCCTCAGGATTCATCGGTCAAGTAAGTCCACAATGTTTTTTTGGTATATTCAGTTCCTTGCCTTATGTGCTGCATATACTATATTACTGTAACAATAATAATCTTTATTTTTATATAGTGCCTTTCATAGTGGACCACCATCACAAAGCGCTTTATAAGATACAAGACTAGGGTGTGTGAACTATGCACCAGCTGCAGAGTCGCTTACAAGAACGTCTCACCCGAATGATGGAGCACAAGGAGGTTAAGTGACTTGCGTAGGGTCACACAATGAGTCAGTGGCTGAGCTGGGATTTGAACCCGGTACCTTCTAGTTGCAAGCCTGTTTCTTTAACACAGCGTGTATTACATTTCTTATTAAATTACAAAGTACCTTTTGAAACATGCAATCTGTTATTGTGTATAATAAAAAGTACACACACACTACATGATGTTAAATAAAACATTTAAATTATAATTTTAAAATATTATTTTATAATTAATTTTTTTTTTTTTTTTTTTTTAATTATGTCTCAGTCCTAAAATTCTAGGTGATGCAAAACTTTTGGCCACAGCTGTTTTTACCGCATTCAATAGTATATATAAACAAGTACACGGTACCACAAGAAGATGTTGACAATGTCCTTACATAATGCATGAACCTCCCGAGATGTAATTTTTAAAAATTGATACCAGGGAACGCGGTGACTCGAACACAAATATACCTGGACCTAGTTCAAATAGACTGGACATATATATATATATATATATATATATATATATATATATATATATATATATAGTAGCGATCTCGGTTCCCGCAGGCAGGTGCATCACACAGGGCGATGCAATCCACACACAGGCGGAGGGCGGGTGCAAACCCAAGACCTCTCGCACTAAAGCATAGCGCTGATACCGCTGTACAAAAAAGCCGGCTCCTTTGCAAGGCGCATATATCAGGCATATGTCTCTGCATGTGATTGCGTTACCTACCAACCCTGCTACTGCCTTCCCCATGCATGCTACACTCTCCCCTGCCAAGTCTGCCCCAGGCTTGCTCACCAGTCCGACGAGTGCGTGCCAGGGTACCTGCGTCCACTTCTGACACCAATGTACCGAACCTCAGTTCCTGCAGGCAGGCTCCTCACACAGAACGAGGCAATTTCATGTTATGATGAATATAAAGACATACTAAATGTTAAGCAGAACAACTTTTTTTTTTTTTTTTTTTTTTAACTCTAGACTGCAGTTCTCAATGTAAAATGTCTACTGTTGACACTATACTTCTACCATATATTAGTTTAGAAATGTAGAAAAGTCAGACCTGTGGTGCTTCATACCTACAGGCCAAACTACGATCTCTACTGGCCCGGGCCGCCAGGCCATGGTTAATGTCGAACCCTGCTTGGAGAATGTTGACCAATATGCATTCATGTAATGGAAACTTTAAAGAGGAGATTTCCTGAAGACAACTCAACAATAGCGCAGGGCTGATATCATGCTCAGTTTTGCTTGCCAATATAAGACATTGACTTGCTTACAAAATACTAGCCTACTCAAACGCAGAATGGACTTCACCGGTTTATGAAGGTTCACTGCCAAGAAAATCAATAAAACAGTATTTCACATAATGAAAGTGATTGTTTTTTACCGTTAAGTGCTCCCTTTTCACCAATATTTTACAACAGTAGAATAAAAACATGGTGTGTCAGGCTGGCAAGTGGAAAGAGGCCCAGAGACAGACTGCAGTTCAAAAAAAAATACCAGTTTTATTATAAATAACACAAAATAAACATGCACAATGGCAAAATAAAAAATCTTCAAACACAAATAGAAAGACAACAAAACAAAACTTACAAAAATAAGGTTTCCAGGCTGGGCAATGCCTTCACTGGAATCAAACTTTCAAAAATACAAACAACAAAACAACAACCTGCTTCCTCAACTCCCTCCTCCTCAATGGGAGGCAGAGGCCTCCTTTTATGTTAGGTGGCTGGGCGCTGATTGATCGTTAATTAAGTTAATCAACTAATCAGCCCCAGCCACCTGAACATAATAAACCCAGGCAGGTAGGGGAAATTAACCCCATACCTGCCGGATTTAAAAAGGACAGAGCTTTGCTCTGCCACACGTGGCTAAACATTTATCATCACATGATTACAGGACTATATCACAGCACTCTAGTGCTATAATCTGCATGTTTATCCAGAGTGATAAAACCAATTAAAAAAAGACTGAAAGATCGCCAGCTCAAGGGAGTACGAATACAGGGATCATAAGGGAAACTTTGGAACTTCTAAGCCAAACACTATTATTATATCTTAGTAAGTAGACACAGAAAAACCTACAGTATGTTTGATTTGATAATATTAGCTGAAATGAACAGCCCAGAGTTGTATGGTAACCTTGGTTTCTGGAGGTGTCTTACTGTTTTGGAATTTGCAATTCATATTAATGATGAACTGTAATAATGTATAGTTCCACACTAATTCCTGTAAAGTGGTATGCCAGTTTTAATGTATTATATATATTGTGAACTATTTGTGTTCATTCATATATATATCAGGGCTCTACGTTTTGATTTTTAACTACTGGCCCGGATGCAAACCCATGCAATACAGTCTCTTGCTCTCACAAAGTCTATAAATAGCACTTGGCTGTTCTGTACGTTTGTTTGTTTCTGCTGATCTCTGCACTGTCGCTCCAAAAGAAGTTGAAATAGTTTCCAATCTCAGCTTTAGTCCTAATACCATGGACCCCAGCCCAAGAGCCTAATCAGATATCTTAAATGAATGTGTGCGAAAATCTATCTGGAAACCGTATTCTCCAGCATTGATTGATGTCTATGCTGTGGTTTTGTTGCCCAAAATCAGAAATCGCCACATAAATAGAGAATCCAATTATTTAACCTTAGCACGTGCATGTAAGAATATCTTTACAGACCAAAATGAGCTGTGATCAGATAGTGCTTGTAGTTGTAATTACACCTGAATTCTTATTTTGTAGTTTATATCAGCACTAAGGCGTCATAATTGATCTAAACAAGCAAACATATTTTATTATTTTCATCTATTTCTATAATCTTCGTCATAAAATTGTGTGATCTGAATTACCGCCCGCAAAATTCTTTATCTCAAGAATGATCATATATTTGAACCAGATTTTCCACACATTTCTGTAAGGAATTTTTATTTGTCTTAACACTCCATGTAAGGCTACTCCAGCAGATTTATAGAATGAAACTTCCTCTTCCACACCTTTCATTAATGATGTTCCAGCACCTCTTAGCAAACAACACAAAAATAATACTATGTAACACAATTTTTGTTCCTGGGTAGTAAGTGTTATTTCCTAATTGCTTATGCCTCAAAAGTATAGAAAATGGCTATTATTCCCCACAAACATTGCTTTTGTGACCAGGACAGTGATATTTTGAAATTTACCTATTTCCAATGAGAAAACTGGTGAATTTGTGTCTTTTTGTTCACATAAAGTCAGAAAAAAACAACATATGAATCTAAATTAACATGTATTTATACTAAAGTAATACAAAAATGACTACAAAAGATTTAGAAGTGAGTAGTTTTTCGAGATTTACGGTTATACTGTAAATCACTTTCACGAATCAGCCCCCAAATGTAGTCTCCCATCATGTTCTCATTATACTGTCCTTGGTAGCGGCATTCAAAGTCCAGTATATCCTGGTGGAAGCGCTCGCCTTGTCTCAACCAGCTCCACATAGTTTTCGACCTTGTGATTGCCCAGGAAGCCCCGAACCACTGCGACAAAGCTGTTCCAAGCCGCTTTCTCCTTACTACTAGTAAGCTTCTTGGGGAATTCATTGCACTCCAGGATCTTCTTTATCTGTGGTCCAACGAAAACACCGGCTTTGACCTTTGCCTCAGACAGCTTAGGGAAGAAGTCTTGAAGGTACTTGAAGGCTGCCGACTCCTTATCTAGAGCTCTGACAAATTGTTTCATAAGGCCCAATTTGATGTGCAGTGGTGGCATCAGCACCTTCCGGGGGTCCACCAGTGGCTCCCACTTGATGTTGTTCCTCCCCACAGAGAACTCGGTCCGCTGTGGCCAGTCCCGCCTGTGGTAGTGTGCCTTGGTGTCCCTGCTGTCCCAAAGGCAAAGATAGCAGGGAAACTTAGTAAAACCGCCTTGGAGACCCATAAGGAATGCCACCATTTTGAAGTCTCCTATGACCTCCCAGCCATACTCATCATACTTCAAGGCGTCCAGCAAGGTCTTGATGCTGTTGTAATCCTCTTTGAGGTGCACCGAGTGAGCCAGGGGAAGAGACGAGTACTTGTTACCATTATGGAGCAGCACGGCTTTGAGGCTCCTGGATGAGCGGTCAATGAAGAGGCGCCACTCATTCTGGTTACAGGCGATTCCGATTGCCTCGAACAGACTGGTCACATTGTGGCAGAAGCAGAGCCCATCTTGACGGGTGAAGAAGCTGGAAAAAGGTTGGTGACGCTTCCTCTGATCTGCGACTTGCACACTTTCATCCAACAAGTTCCACTGCTTGAGCCTAGATGTCAAAAGCTCGGCATTGGACTTGGTGAGACCAAGATCTCTAATCAAGTCATTGAGGTCTTTTTGGTTAGGCTAGTATGGGTTTCTCTCCTCAGCTCCACCTCTGAAATTGTCATCTGGATCTACAACATCTTCCTCGCTCTCTGACTTGCTGCTCTCTTCTAAAGACGGCTGCTCTCTCTCCGGAGGAGTGGGTACGGGGAGCTCATGGCAGTGTGGCACCGGGGCGATGGATGAAGGTGAAGGTCCGGATACGTGACAGCAGGTGCATTCTTGCCAGTCCGACGTTTGGAAGGGTCCACCATGCAGAAGTAGCAGTTGCTTGAGTGGTCAGTGGGTTCCCGCCAAATTCTTGGGATAGCGAACTACTTTTCCCCTCTGTACCATCCTATAAAAATACATTTGTTTCATATATGATATATTTTTTCAATAACATTGAAAATTGTAAAACATTTTAAAATTAAAAACTTTTACAATTTTAAAAATTGTAACAAATTTTATAACATAAAATTCTGAGCAACAATTGTCCATCTTACCTTCCAGAGATTTTTTTGCAGTGCACACAGGTGAAATTAGGTTCCCAGGGTTTGTCTTGATCCCTGACAGGCATGCCGAAATATGCCTTGTAGGCCTCACACATCTTAGCAGATGCTTCCACGGAGTACTTTTTCGTTCTTGTCTTAATAAATTGGCCGCAGACATAGCAAAATGAGTCTGCTGGATGCTTGCAGCCTCTTGATGCCATCTCAGAAAAATGCAGATATGAATCCACTTAGGCAGCTGGAACTAAACTGAACTGGTGGGCTTAAGGCCCCTGTATTTATATTACTATTTACATTACTGGAAAGTTCTAGAAAGTTCTAGAAGTTACTTCAAGTTTACTCATCACTGAATCTATCTGGAATGTTCTGGAAAATAGGTAAATTTCAAAATATCACTGTCCTGGTCACAAAAGCAAAGTTTGTGGGGAATAATAGCCATTTTCTATATTTTTGAGGCATAAGCAATTAGGAAATAACACTTACTACCCCGGAACCAAAAAAATAATAATAATTTGTTACACGGTGTAATTATTTAATGTTATGTGCAACACCTCCTACAGATATTGAAATATGCCAGAGAAGAGAAGGCTGTATGGATAAAGCAATGAAGCCTCAGGCATTTACAGCAAATTCATTCTTCACTCATCGTTGTCACTATCATTGATCACTTTGACGCAACAGGAAATACAGCACTGTTTGTTATTTATGGGATGCTTTGATCTTCCAAAACAGGTGTTTAAGTATATAAACAGCAGTCAGTTCCTCCAATAATATTTAAATAAGCAATGGATTACTGTAACAGCTGTGCTACATTTAGTAACAAATGGACACACCTTCACAGTTCACCAACACAGTTCCCAAAATAATAGATTAAAAATAGGTGTCGTAGTAATTTTAGATATTCAAATACATTTAATATAGCCAGTCTCCTCCTCAAAAGATTGAAGGATCAGTTACAAACACAGTGAAAAGCTCCTTTGTGCTTTTCTGTGCTGAATCTCAGTCTTTCCAGAACAAAGCTCCACTTCATTTATGAAAATGACACTTGCCTACATCACTACAACCACAGTAATCATGACTTTACTTATTCTTTGCTTCTGTCTAATCTGAGAACAGATTTAGAATGAAGAAACCAGGCCTAAGTATGTGATCTCTTGAGGAGACATTTGGAAAGCTGTAATTCAAATATACTAAGAGCTGGTTTCAAAACCCCAGACTAACCCCAGCATATCTCTTGGACTTCAGTTTCTTTGCTGAGGTAATCTGTGAAACCAGCCATAAGAGAATGATATGTGTTTCCTTCTGGATTGGTAAATGCAGGTAAAGTTTTTCAAAATATTCTTGAACAAGAGGCTTTCATGTGCGAAAAACTTAGGAAATGCGAAAAATGTTTCAAATGCATTATCTCTCCTAAACTCGGTGGCCCAGCTTCAATAGCGTAGCAACTCCTTTCTCATCATGGCCCTCCTGTAATGTTTTACCTGTAACCAAAATAAGTGCGATTACCGGTATGTTGCATTTATTAAAAAGTACATGTTTTTTTTTTTCAGCAGGTATTCAACATAATAATAATAATAATAATAATAATAATAATAATAATAATAATAATAATAATAATAATAATAACAGGGTAAAGAAATGTCTACAGAGGTAGCTGTAACTGTGCATTAATTGAGCACCTCAAAACATCTCAGAGTAGGTGTCATCCACAGATGTAGCACTTCAAATTTAATTAACTGCAAGGTTTCACAATGTGACAGTGGTGACACTGTCACTCGGCACCCGTCCCCACCCAAAGTTTGGCTACTGGTATAGACCGATGTCGGGACCTGATTTTGGTGACCTTGTGTGACGGAGCCATACTGCCTATGATAATACTTTTTTTTTTTTTTTTTTTTTTGTCAGTAGACAGTTGGACAATAGTAGTATAGCTGAACTGATATTTTCAACAATATAATTTTATTGTTATAGCAATTTTTATATATACAGCTTACATTTATATATACAGCTTACTGCAATCTCAGTTGTGTTTCTTTAGAAATGTTACGTTATTATTATATTATTATTATTATTATTATTATTATTATTATTATTATTATTATTATTATGATGTTGTTGTTGTTGTTAAGAACTACATAATTATCGTCTTCATTATTAATATTATTATTCAAATCTGTTATTATGCGCAGGTCACCACTTACATTATTATTATTTACTTTTATTGAGTTTTTCATTTTAAAACAGTCAGGTGAACTTGACAGAAAATGTTTTATAAATATGGCTCATAATCTTCTGTAGGGTCGCAAAATGAAGCGCAGAGATGATCAGAGACAATCGATCACACCGACTGTTGCATCAAAGGTTTATTGCAGTGGTCATCAAAATACAGAGCGCTCCGGAGAATAACAGTCACTTCATCAGTAACTAATGTATTCTGCCAGGGTAAAGCACATACATGGGTTATATAGTTTCTACATAAAACTCCCTGCTCCTATCAGGATTTGGCACTCAGCAGACAATTCATCCATCCCTACCCCCTAAACTCATATACTCAACCAATAGAGGATAGCTGTGGGGCATGATTGCCCCCTCCGTTGAGGTTGTTATGTTCACTTCAACCTGGAATTTATGACCTAGCAAGCAAGCAGGCATTGCCCTTCTTCTACCATCCCCCACTGCCCCTGGACATCTGACCCAACCAAATGGTGTACTGAAACATTTCAACCTTCCCCCCTCCTTTCACAAATTCCTTACTAAACATTGTAAAACCGCACCTAAATGATCGTTGGTTGATACTGCTATCCTGTTTGGTTCCTTCACTTCTAAACTCTGTATAATCTTGGTAATGTTGGGATGTGTCACACAGAATACAAATGTGTTGCTGGCTTTGTTTTACAATGTATAGAATAGTAGGACCTTGGTAATATTTTAGTTTGTTTGGTGAATCTCCACAAAAGTTTGCTTTATGACGATGTAAAGACCTGCTTCTTGTCACGGATTTGTCCCTCAGAACAATTTAGTGAACAAAACATTATTTATCATAATTTTTTTTTTTTTTTAAAAGCCATATCTTAAATTTAGGTGTTAACCTTGCTTCTGATCGGTCAGTTTCATTCCAGTCGTGCAACGAAAAAAAAAACAGAAACAGGTTCTATTCTAGCGATGCAAAATTATGGTGGTGGGCCCAATGTTCCCAATTTCCGTCCCCAAGTACGGTGCCCTGCAGTTCCAGTGTATGATGACCTTCCAGACCGTCATGGCAACTATGCCCTGTAGACTACCTCCCCAACCCGTTCCAACACCTCACACGGCCCCATCCATTTGCTGTCCAGCTTCAAGCACCTCCTGCACTGTTTCTTGGGGCTGAACACCATGACGGCCTCCCTGGCAGTGAAGTGGCACCCTTGAGTCCTCTGGCCATAGTACCTCTTCTGTCATACAGCAGCAGCTTGGCGATGGTGCCGGGCGAAGTCATGAGACATCTCCATCCAGTCTTGCAGTCAGCGGGCATACTCTGGGCCTGGGGATGCATCGGGAGCATCTGGAGCCCTTCCGTACATCAACTTAGCAGGGCCGGGGCGCAGGTGTTGGACTCCTGGACTGCAGGTGTTGGTCCCAGTCCAGCTGGTGTGCAGAAGTAGTCACTGTGAGTTGAGTCGCCAGGGTTCGATTGAACCTCTCCACAAGGCCATCGCTCTGAGGGTGTACGGGCGATCGTTCTGTAGTAGTTCTCCACATCCTGGCGGCAGCGTACCAAATAGAAGCTGCGACAAATACGATTCAGGGTCTTGGTCACCCCACATTGATTCACCTGTTGCTGGCTCTACCCAACAGTGCTGCAAGACTCCGTGCCAGATGGCGAGGCCAACCCATTGCGACCATAGGCCCTTAGTTGTGGCGGAGAGGGGAGCGACATCTGCCCAGACGGGTTGCTGCTGCAGCTTTTGCCAGCGGGGAATCAGCTCCAGGCTCTCGTCAGCCTCCTGCTCTCTTCTACAGTTCTCCGGCTCTTGGATCCCCTCATCCGCTGTCCAGTTCCACCTCCCGTTGACAAGTGTCTGTTCTCTCTGCTCTTGCCTTGCACAATGGCCGCAGTCATCTGCCTCGCAGGGCCTTCTGGACAAGGTGTCCGTATTCGCATGCTTCTCCAGTGCGGTGTTGGAATTGTTCAATCCACCTCCCTACTTGTCCCTCTGGCTCCTTAACACTAGAAGCCCCGCGGCAGTCATTTTGGCAGTTTTTGATTTTAAAATGTAATTTTCTCCAGTCGTGTAACAGCGTATGTACCTTTCTGTCCGTATGTATTAAATATTCTCACAAAGCATGGCATGCAGGAGTGCAGAAATAAAGGAGATATATTACATTACACCTAAAAGCCCCAGGGCAGTCACATTGACGGCCACACAGAAAACAATTGTATTGTGATTATACAGAATGGTATTCTACTTTATTATTTTTATTTACCACTCTGTAATGTATTTAGCTGTAATTAGATTAGTCTCTACTCTCTATCTGAGTGAATGACTGGCAGTCTATTTTTTTCAATCAGCCTTTTCAAAGGCTGCCGTCTGCTTGCTGCTTGGTCGGTCAATTAGCATCAGGAGTAGTGAAAATAAATACCAGAGACCGCAAAGTTTTAAAACACAACAAAATATGGAGTTGATGTTTTGGATCAGATGGCTCGGAAGTATTCTGTGAAAGCTGGCTCCCAACAGTGGCCTTTTCAGGTGTTTTACAATGTACTGGACCTAGCAGCCATCAACTCCTGGGTACTTTACAAAGAATGCACGGAGAAGAATTTGCCAAGGAGAGAATATATTTTACAGTTAGCATGGGAACATTGCAAAAAGTATTTGGAACAGAGGGAGACTGCCAAGCGTGTACCCACAGCTGAAGCTGGCAACCCCGCTGAGAGCCGCAAGAGTTGGCAAGTGCAGTAAAAAAAAAAAACTTCGGGCAGCTGTGCAGAAATGTAGCATGGAGAAGCACATTATCTGTATTGATTGTGAACAGCCTTAGACTCAAGGTAAATAAATTACTTTTTTTTATAACTTCTTGTGCTGTGCGCTTCTGAAAAATGTTTTCTTCTGAGTTTATTTATCCACATTGTTCAGTTGCTTTTGCACATCTGATAATAAACTCACTGCTGTTGAAAAGTTGAAAATGTATTGCTATCGTTTCAGTTTTATAAATATGTATGTTGTAAACCGATGTCTGTTCAGATATTTATTTATTTACATTTTCTTGTTTTGATTTGTAAAATAAATGTTCATATGTATATAATATGCTTCGGTTGTTCAGATGTTTATGTAACTGTGATGAGTCAAAGGGATTTCGGTCTGTGATTCAGCCTCCCGACAGTAGATGGCATCAAACCAACTCGGGACTTCTCTTACCAAGATCTCATGACCATGGCAAAAGTCATCTTTTGAGGGGCGGCACCTTGGTGAGGGGCAGAAGTACGAGGATGTAAATTCCAGCCACTGGAGTCAAGTGAAGGATAAGGACACTTGTCAGTTGGGGATTGGTGTTCCACTGACTACAGAGGCGGGACATTACATACTAAAGGGTAAGTACTAGTGTGTTCGGGGTTGGTCCGGAAGTAAAATAGGAGGAGTAACGGGTGGAGGGAGAGACTAGGTTGTTTTAGGATTTTTAAAACAAAAAAACACTAACATTTCTTTTGTCTTTTTTTTGTTTATGTATGGTTCGCCACGAAGACGATTAAAGACGAGTTATCACGGTTTGTTTTGGATTTCACCCCTGCACTCCTTCCCTCACACCATTTTGTTTTCTTTTGTTATTTAATTATTTTGTTGTGTATAGATAATAAAAATAAATTATTTTATTTCTGTACATATAAATTACTGTCTGGACATTCCATTTAATACACTCTCGCCTCACACGTGGTATCAGAAGTGAAAATGGATCCAGCTACAGTTTTGGCAATGTTTAGGGAGCAGGAGGAGAAGCGAGAGGAGAGAGAGACACGGCACCAGGAACAGCTCGCCCAGTTCTTTGGACAGCTGGTGGAAAAACTATCAATATCAACATCAGAGAGAGCGGTTGCCCGGATGTTTGCAGCTCAGCCTAAACTTCAGAAGATGACCTCGGAAGATGATCCCGAGGCTTTCTTGATTACTTTTGAGAGAGTGGCAGAGGCTGCAGAGTGGCCTAGGGAACACTGGGCCATGAAATTGGCACCCTGCCTGACAGGGGAAGCTCAGGCAGCGTATCGAGCCCTGACGGCCACGAATGCAGGGGACTATGTTAAAGTAAAAGAAGCCACTCTCTCACACCTTGGGATCACGGAGGAAACATACCGGCGCCGTTTTCGGGAATACCAGCTGTCCAAGGGGATGCGGCCCCAGGTTGCGGGACAATATCTTTTAGATCAGTGCACCCGGTGGCTGCAGCCAGAAGAACATACACCCCAAGAACTGGTGCAGAAAATAGTTATAGAACAGTTCGCGTCTATACTACCGCCAGGGAATGTCGAGGATGCCATCCTCCTGGCGGAGGCCTACGAAGACGCAAACGAAGGCGCCAGATCAGACCCCACTCCTGCCCCTAAACTAACTCGGACCAACCAACCAATGAAGCCCAGAGGGGGTAACCAGACCTTCAGACCATGGAGGTCGAGGTTAGCCCCATCTTGGGTGAGAGAGAATCCCCCTAACCTGCCGGTCGCGGACTCGCAGGACAGATTAACTCCGTTGATGCCTCCTAACCAAGTGTGCTACCAATGTAATGAGCCTGGACACATTGCCAGGAATTGTCCAGTAATGAAGGTAGACCTGGCGACAAGATCCTGGTCAGCAGTAACAGGTAGGAACACTGGGGAATGTCGGGAGGGCCCTTATCAGTTAAGAGTACAGGTCGGGGGAAAGAGTACTTACGCATTTGCGGACTCTGGGTGTGCACAAACATTGATTCAGCAAGCTCTCTTGGATGGGGTAGCCTGGGAGCCACAGGGTGAAGTGGCTATCTCCTGTATTCATGGAGAATCTCTGGTTTATCCCACCACTAAAGTTAGACTTACTGTAGGTGATTATTCAGCTTACGTTAAAGTGGCTGTAGCGCAATGTTTACCATACCCTGTTCTCCTGGGAAGAGACTGGCCGTTTTTTGATCGTATTTTAGGTCGGGAAATGGTCTTAGTTTCTACCAGGGGACAATTAAAGCAACAGGAGAAAACAATTGGCGAGATTTTTCCGTTGCAATCCGACCTGTTTAACCCTAAAATCCGCCCAAGAAAAACAAAAAGAGAGCGTCGGGTGGAAAAATATGAGGGAACTCTGAGACGACAAGGGGAGGGGTCTGACACAAAAGTAAACCAATCGCTGAAACGGCAAGGAAAGGGAGTAGGTATTCAGTGTAACCGGGGCTGCGAGGTTACTGAGGTGGAAGGTCATGTAATAAAAGACACTCCTCTCTGTGTACCTAACCATTGGGACCGAGATATTGACTTGGGATATGAACAACAAAATGATCCCACGTTACAGTATGCTTGGAAACGGGTTAGATATATCGAGGGGAAGGATATGCAGGAAGGACAACCGGTGGTATTTCCGCATTTTTCTGTATCTGGGCACTTATTATATAGAATAACCCGGGCTCCCGGGACGGGACAGCTCGTAAAACAGTTATTGGTTCCTAGGCCTTTTCAGTCAGAAGTCATGAGATTGGCGCATGACATTCCATTTTCAGGTCATTTGGGAACTGAAAAGACTCAGGAACGAATTCTGGCCCGGTTTTTTTGGCCTGGGGTTTATGGTCTTGTGCGGAAGTATGTATCGGAGTGTCCTGAATGTCAATTAGCTGCCCCTAAGTCAGTTCGCCCCGCACCTCTGGTTCCACTTCCAATTATTGGGGTACCGTTTGAAAGGATTGGTGTAGATTTAGTAGGCCCTCTGGAGGGAACAGAGTCAGGATATCGGTATATTTTAGTAGTAGTGGACTACGCAACGAGATATCCAGAAGCTGTTCCCTTACGCTCTATGAATGCAGTAGCTGTAGCGAATGAATTGGTAAAAATATTCTCTAGGGTGGGAATCCCGAAAGAAATTCTCACTGATCAGGGCACTAATTTTATGTCAGACTGTATTCAGCAACTATATAAATTATTGAAAATCCGTTCAATTAGAACCTCAGTTTTTCATCCTCAAACGGATGGGCTTGTTGAACGATTTAATCAGACTTTGAAAAATATGTTGCGCCGCTTTGTAGATCAAGAAAAACGCAATTGGGCTAAACTGCTTCCCTACTTGCTCTTTGCAGTTCGCGAGGTACCACAATCCTCAACGGGGTTTTCCCCGTTTGAGCTCTTGTACGGTCGGCAGCCGCGGGGTATCTTGGATCTCATAAGAGAAGGCTGGGAAGAACAGTCAAAGGAGTCTAAAAATGTAGTAAAATATGTGTTGCAGTTACGCGATCGCTTAGAATTAGTCGGTCGATTGGCACATGACAATCTCAAAGCGGCACAGCAGAAGCAGCAACAAAGCTACAATAAAAATGCAAGAATTCGGAACTTTCGACCTGGAGATAAAGTGTTGTTATTGTTGCCCTCATCGGAATCTAAGTTGTTTGCTAAATGGCAGGGTCCCTTTCAGGTTATTCGAGCAATTGGTAAAGTCAATTATGAGATCCGACAGCCTGGGCGTCGGAAAGAAAGTCAAATTTATCATGTTAATCTCCTGAAACCGTGGAAAGAACGGGAAGTCCATTTTATATCTCCTGTACAGGAGGGAGAGGATTTTGGACCCTCAATTGAGCCAGAGTCAGCAATTGAGGTCCCGATGGGGGAACAATTAACTCCTGATCAGCGTGAAGAGGTAAGCAATCTAATTAAAATGTTCAGTGATGTGTTTTCTAACGTGCCTGGAAGAACGCATTTGATCGAACATGCTATTATCACTCCGCCAGGTCTAAGAGTTAGACAGAGACCGTATCGCATTCCAGAGAGTCGGAGAGATTCTGTTCGAAGGGAGGTGGAGTGTATGTTGAAACTTGGGGTAATTGAACCTTCCCGAAGTGAGTGGTGTAGCCCAATAGTACCAATAGACAAGACAGATGGGTCACTACGATTATGTATCGATTTTAGGAGGGTGAATGCTATCTCCAAGTTTGATGCATATCCCATGCCTCGAGTAGATGAACTCTTAGACAAACTGGGGCAAGCTCGGTTTATTTCAACTCTGGATCTGACGAAAGGATATTGGCAAATTCCATTAACGAAAGCCTCTCGTGAGAAAACGGCATTTTCAACCCCAGAGGGTCTTTTTCAATTTTGTACTATGCCGTTCGGACTTCATGGAGCGCCTGCTACTTTTCAGAGATATCGATGATGTCATTTATATTTCGTCCTGGAGAGAACATTTGTCTAATGGACAAGGTTTTACAACCTCATGCACTATTGGAAAAGAAGAAACTAAATATTTAGGTTTCATAATGGGTAAGGGTAGAGTGAAACCGTTGGTTTCAAAAGTCCAGGCTTTGTTGGATTCACCGGTACCTACCACAAAAACCCAGGTGAGATCATTGTTAGGGTTGGCTGGTTATTACCGCCGCTTTATTCCACACTTTTCCACTATAGCCGCCCCTCTCACTGATCTCACTAAAAAGAACGCTCCAAATAAAATTAAGTGGAGTGCAGAGTGTCAGACAGCCTTTGAATCTATTAAAACTAATTTGAGTCAGGCCCCAGCATTAATAAGCCCGGATTTCAGCCGAGAGTTCGTCCTGCAGACAGATGCATCGCAGACTGGTCTGGGGGCGGTTCTGTCCCAGGAGAGAGATGGTATAGAACACCCAATACTATACATCAGTCGGAATTTACTGCCCAGAGAACAGAGGTATTCGGTAGTGGAGAAAGAATGCCTGGCAGTGAAATGGGCAGTGGAATCTTTAAAATACTATCTTCTGGGACGACCCTTTGTACTCATCACAGATCACGCTTCATTAAAGTGGTTAGACACGATGAAGGATTCAAACGCTAGGATTACGCGGTGGTACCTGGCGCTCCAACCCTTCGCCTTTCAAATAAGGTATCGTGCGGGTAAGTTACATCAAAATGCTGATTTTTTTTCCCGGGAGGGAGGGGAAAGGGAAGGGTTAGAGGTTTCCGAGTGTTCCTTCGGCTCCACTCTGAGGGGTGGGATATGTGATGAGTCAAAGGGATTTCGGTCTGTGATTCAGCCTCCCGACAGTAGATGGCATCAAACCAACTCGGGACTTCCCTTACCAAGATCTCGTGACCATGGCAAAAGTCATCTTTTGAGGGGCGGCACCTTGGTGAGGGGCAGAAGTACGAGGATGTAAATTCCAGCCACTGGAGTCAAGTGAAGGATAAGGACACTTGTCAGTTGGGGATTGGTGTTCCACTGACTACAGAGGCGGGACATTACATACTAAAGGGAACGTACTAGTGTGTTCGGGGTTGGTCCGGAAGTAAAATAGGAGGAGTAACGGGTGGAGGGAGAGACTAGTTTGGTGCAGCGGGTTTTTTTAAAAAACAAAAAAACACTAACATTTCTTTTGTCTTTTTTTTGTTTATGTATGGTTCGCCACGAAGACGATTAAAGTCGAGTTATCACGGTTTGTTTTGGATTTCACCCCTGCACTCCTTCCCTCACACCATTTTGTTTTCTTTTGTTATTTAATTATTTTGTTGTGTATAGATAATAAAAATAAATTATTTTATTTCTGTACACATAAATTACTGTCTGGACGTCCCATTTAATACACTCTCGCCTCACAGTAACGTACTTAATAAAAAAAACAAAAAATTACATCCGACTGTTTCGACTTTTGTTATACTATTTACAGTGTTTTTAATACAGCCGTCAGAAAGACTACTGCAAGGCTTCTAGATATGAGTATATCTCCGGGTGGCTTCAATGACTGCCAAGAGCTCCTTACGGGTTGCACAGTACTGGCGCTTGGCTTTGCTCTGAGCCCGGCTTTAGTAGGCAATGACCTGCTACCCATGAGGGCCGACCTGGGAGAGCACCGTCATTGCTGGCATCTATGTCCAGGAGGAAGGGAGTCGTAGGATCTGGGGGTATCAGGATGGGGGACTGGGTGAGGGCTGATTTTAGGTCACCAAAAGCATGTTGCTGGTCCTCGTCCATACAAACAGTTCCTTTCTTCAGCAGGATGTGGAGCGGGGCCAACGTCATGGCAAACCCGGGGACGAATTGTCTGTAATAGGACTCCAGGCCCAGGAATACTTGTATCTGTCAGGTGTCGGTGGGCATTGGCCAGTACTTCACAGCATCAGTCTTGCCTGTATCTGTCTTAATACCGTCAGCGCCCACGCGATGCCCTAGGAAGCTAACCTTTTGCCACAGAAACTGACACTTGTCTGGATAGAGCTTCAGCCCAGCCTCTGTGATGCGGTGGAGTACCTGGTCCAAAGATGTTACAGAGGCGTCAAATGTACCACCGTGGATCAGAAGGCCATCTAGGTAGACTAGATACTCTGTTGGGGGCACTCCAGTCAGCACCTTCTCCTTAAGGCGCTTGAACGTAACAGGTGCATTGCAGATTCTGAAGGGCATCACCGTGAACTGCCAGAGTCCACAGCTG
Source organism: Polyodon spathula (assembly GCF_017654505.1). Taxonomy (NCBI): domain Eukaryota; kingdom Metazoa; phylum Chordata; class Actinopteri; order Acipenseriformes; family Polyodontidae; genus Polyodon; species Polyodon spathula. The sequence continues at coordinate 17,607,512 of NC_054538.1, read as the reverse complement.
GTGGAGAAGGTGGTCTTGGCATGGGCTTCTGGGGCGAGGGCAACTTGCCAGTACTCATTTCACAGATCCAGTGATGAAAACCACTGGGACCCTCCGACTAGGTCCAAGGACTCATCAATACAAGACAAGGGGTACAAATCTTTAAGTGTAACTTCATTGAGGCACTAGTAGTTGACACACAACCGCCATTCCCCATCTTTCTTACAAACCATGATGACCCGTGTCGCCCAGGGGCTGTCTGATGGCTCTGTTAAGCATGGATCCAGCATCTCCCTTTACGTCTCCTCAGTCGCCTCCTGGCAGCCCAACGACTGCCGGCAGGGCCTCAACTTCACTGGCTGCTGTTCCCGTATCTATGTGGTGCTGGACCAAGTGTGTGCCACATCCTCAAAATAACGATTCCCATACACTCCCGGCTGCACATACACACTTGCATGCATACCAGCTTAACACTACACACAACACATAACACCCACAGCAGCGAGTCTTCTGAGCCTGTAGTTGTCTGGGTCAGTACCATACATATAGAACATTCTAAATAAATACATAAATGACAGCTAATTAGTCCAAGTTCTTACCTTTTAAATGAGCCATTGACGATCACTCTAGGACTACAGTGGGAGAAATTATGTTTGAAGTGGCAAGTGTCAGTAAAACTGCAGTGAACAAAGCTGAACGACGGCTTCCATGTATGAGACGACAAGTGTTAAAAAAAATGCAGTAATATTTAAACAGGTGTTTTTTCCCGGATTTAATGCAAATTGTGTATTTTTTCCTAGATTTAACCAAAAAAAGTACAGATTGAGCTAAACACATAAATGCTAACAAACACATTCTTAAAAGTCTGAGTGTAAGGCAGCTCTCCTGCAGTGCCAAATGAAACACGTCAATGGGCGTGGGGTGGCATGTTAGCTTCATACCGGTAGCTGGCAAAAGATTTTTTTTTTTTTGTGAAAACATAGATTTACTTCTTCAGAATTATTTTCTTAGATTTATTTGCTGAACGATAATGTTTTTTCCCATTTATTTGTTAGGTAAATGTTGAATGCCAAGTTTAAAAAAAGAAAAAAAGATTACACGGATTTAGATTTAAAAATGTTATTTAAATGTTGACTTGCCAAGTTTAAAAAATATATTTAAGTTCTTGGATTTACTTGTTTGAAACCCAGATTTAACATGTCAACACACCTAGTGCTGGAAGTAGGATAAAGGGTTTTCACTTAATCCTTAATCTTTTAGCCATTGTTTGACCAAGATCAGGCAAGACTATTCATTAGTCTAGCTTCTTCTGATGAAAACATCTACGACTTCTGGTTGCATGTATCCGGAAAGCCAATATTTCCTTCAGTGTCTTTTTGTCAGTCATTGCTCAATGGCAATGCAAAAACTTTACAAAAGCAGACATGCAAGCCTCACATGCAAACGTATGCACAAACTTTGTTACTTTTCTGGGTGTGAGATCCAGAACGGGAGTTGCAATGCCACTACAATTCACCATTTAACGCCAACCAGCAAAAACAAACTCATAAAAGTCTCAACATGCATTCCCAGCTTATGAAGTAATTGCAATTCACAATTCACGCAATAAGAAATCCTCAGTTGCCAAAGTTATCATAGCAAGTAAAATGGAAGTTTAGGTAGGCCAGGGTGTCCTCGGCTCACCGCACATCAGTGACCCCTGTAGTCTGGCCGGGCACCTGCGAGCTTGCCTGTTAGTTGCCCGGAAACTGCTTTGTCCTCCGACGCTGTAGCTCTTGGGTGACTGCATGGTGAATCCGCAGTGTGTAAAGAAGCAGTCGGCTGATGGTGCGTGCTTTGAAGGACAGAGTGTCTTCATCTTCGCCGCTCCCGAGTCAGCGCAGTGGTGATAGCGGTGAGCTGAGCCTAAATAATAATTGGCCATTTTAAATTGGGAGAAAATAACAAAAAATAATTGGCAAAGACTAAATTTATAAAAAAAAAAAAATAAAATAAACAATAATCCAACCCTATACCAACAATAAGTTTTCACAGTTGATTCCAGTTCCAAATACAATTATAACATTCCTGTAACCACAATTCTCTGTGCACGAAAACTGTGCTCTTCAGTGCAGGACGTGATGCGTGTCCGTGTTGAGCAGTGCAGTGAGGGTAGTGCTCAAGGTGGGGTGCTGGCTCTGTGGCTGCAGCTCCTGGCTCTCAATCCTCCTCTGCAAGACAAATGACACTTAACAACAAAACAACAAACACCCAGTACTCCAGCTCAGGTTTCATATCCAGGGTAAGGGGCTGCACTCATGTATCTCTGTCCCCTTTGTACTACCAGAACTGCTCCCCACGATCATCCCAGCACCCTGGCTTATCCAGTCACTGCCTGACCCACAGCTGATCACAATAGAGTAGTTCCACGTACACGCAGGTACGTGTTTCCACTGACCATTGAGCTCGCCAGTCGAGGGGAAACATACCACCAACCTTACACAGCGCCTTTTGTGGTCAGAGATTTACAGCTCAAATACCTTCGCTCTTTGTCACAGGCACCTGCTATCACTCCAAGAGAGATCCACAGAGATCCACCTGTTTTCCCATGATTGGTGCTGGACAGTTGCCCTCGCACGGCTTATATCGATCTAGTGGATCATGTCAAATGGCCGCATACCATGCCCTACATTGCATACTGGTGGGTTTTCTTTACATGTTTTGATTTGTGGGCAGTCAACGTGTGTGAATAAATCAATTGTTAATGTAGTTTTGCCCACTTTGGCTTTGCGTATCTGTTCTTTCCACAACTTCCCAGATTCGATGTTTCCATTACCAGCACTGGCCCACACTGTTTACAAAAGTTGATTTCATATTTCCTGTTTAACAGGTTACAGTTGAGATCAATTCCCAGCACACCCTGGAGAACAGGGTGGCATCACCTCAGGGGAATTTTTTTTTTTTTTTTAATACAATCAAATATTTTAGTGTTTAAACAACTGAAGTCATGTCCGTATGATGCACTTATCACACCAGTTCCTCTTTTCCATTGCAAACAGCTGTGGTAGGCATGTGCAGGATTGTTCTGATTTACACATGGAAAGGTGTTCAGCAACCCATTGCTTTACTATGTGCCAGGCCCCAGCACTTAGTGCCACCAAAGTATCACCCCACACTATAACATTACAACACTCTGACTACATTAATGACATACTGCTACAGCATCCTGTCACCTATTAGGTTACTATTCACAATGAAGTTTACTGATACTGTTGTGTTAATGTAAATGTTGCCTTGGACCACAACTGTACTAAATATGTATAGCTTGAATAGAATGGAGAAATGTAGGATTGCATGAACTCTGGTGGTGTGTGCATTTGCATTCTAATTCTTGCAGACACAGTAACTTATTTCCCGTTATGAATGTACCTAAAAAAACACAGTCATTTGGTTGAAAGCATGAATTCAATGTCTGGTTTTCAATTTCTTCAACTTCATACACTTCATGTAGCTACATAGATGTTCCACAAGAGGGTACAGTTTCACACACACACATATCTTCACAGTGTATTTGGGAATAATACTCTCTAATCACACTAAGCTATCAAAACTGGTCAGTCCACCCATATATTATGATTCTCTCAGCCAAGTATGAAAAAATAAATCTAATACTGCTTTCACCATTATAGTGAATAAAGCAATATAATAGAGCTACACGCAGCATTTTTTGTGTGGGTTAATATCCCATTATAAAATGCATATGTACAGCTACAATGAAATGATGTCAGGCAAAGGAGCTGTACATCTAACTAGAATGACCAACAAGGAAGCTGATTATTTCTAACATCAAGTATGCAGTTTAGTTTTCTGATTTCCCACACCTTTGTAAACAATGTCTTCTATTTATAAAACATGGTCTGTGACATTTCTGTTCTTCTATTAAAATGATTGTTCTTAAAATAGAGGTGTTTCAGCCCACACACATCACTGATTAGCCAATGTGAAGTGATATGTGCTGAAATCACTTCAGTTTTGCCCCAAGCAGTGCACAAGAAAAAAACTGTTCCACTTTAATAAGCTGTTGTCTCTGCTAAGGAAATAATCACTTAATTAAATTCTACTTACCCTTACAAAATCAACAAAAATTTTTTATAAATTGTTACCAATTCAATATTTATAATTATCATTTTAGTGCTAAGAGATAGAAATTGCAAGTCAACCCCAAGTAAAATATATCGATACATATAAATAAGCAGGAAAGTCAGTGTTGCTGTGATCCATGCTTAGCAACTGTTTATACTCTGCAATAAAAAAAAGAATTGTACTCTCCATAGAAGTTCCTTCAAATCAGATTAAATAGAGGCAACCTTACAGTGCATATCAGGTAACTGCAATGTCTGATCTATAAATATTTTTTTCAGCAGTGTGCTTCATACGTCATTTATGATGGTATAAAAACCCATTTTAGAAATTATCTTTTTTAAATTAGAATTTATTGTATTCCTATTTTGAGCATCTGGCAACACTGTTTCTTAAAGATGCAATGTAGGCCTAGAAGTGTCTGATTTCCTTTTCGAAATCTGTACTTTTTTTTTTTTCATAGGTTATATCAGCGATTTAAAGTCATGTGATAGTAAAATACAAGGACTGAGATACAGCAGGAGCTTAGCTTGGCAGTGAAGTGGTTAAGTGAAATGTCGGACAAAATGAACAAATTCCTTTCATGACAGGTGTTGACACTCTACTGCAAAAGAAGAAACAAGGAATAGAGGGAAATAGAGAAAAACAATAAGAAACACAGAATAATGCATTGATCTATTACCACACAATAAAATGTCTAAAGTTGGTTTTAGGCTGTAATGCTACTTTGTTTAAGGAGTAGTTCATAATAATATGGCTACACTCTGCAAGCAACAACAACAAAAAAATAATTGGAATGAAAACAAATTGGTCATCTAAAAAGAGGTACCTCCCCACCTTCCATTAGAATCTTTAACACTCGGTGTAAGCAATAGGTGGGTTAGTTATACATCATTTGTTTTCTAAAACTTACTCAGTGCTCTGTAATACAAATCTGTTACTAAAATTTCTGCATTGAAATGAGGAAAATGTGATACACTGGAAGCACACATGGTGTTTTTACTTCAGCATGTTCAAAAACCATATGGCATTGTTGGGTTTATATTTCTGTTTCAGTTTCTATTTGTGCGGCAGCATGAAGTGCCAGGCAACCGAAGAGCCAGGAGTCTAGCTGTGGGAGTCCAGCAAGGAGAGACCTGTGAGGAGACGCTGTTGGAGAAAATCCAAACCTAGCAGCACTCTGGAAGATGCCAACTGCTAGACAAGTCTGTACCCTCCCCCCACCGATCATGTTCCCACTACTACTGTACCTATCTGTCTCACCTGTCCTGCTATGACTGTCTTTCACATCCCTGTTATTCTGTCCTCTCACTCCACTCCTCTGTCCTCTCTCCGCCGTTGCTCCCCTAACCCCTCTAACCTCATCCCTCTGCCTCTCCCGCATCCCACTCTGTCCCCTCCTGTACTATCTCTGGTGCTCTCTGGCTAACAAAGCTGATTTAATCTCTGCCTTTGCCTCCCATCTCTCTCTCTCGATTTTCTTGCTCTCACTGATATGTGGCTCTCTCCTAATAACACTGTTACTTCTGCTGCCCTGTCCTCTCTCTACGTCCTGTCCCATACTCCACGTTTCTCTGAACGGGGAGGTGGGACTGGTCTTCTCCTCTCTCCCTCCTTGTTCTTTTCTGTCCCCTCTGACCTCTCCTCAATCTCTGTTAACACCTTTGAATTTCACGCTGTGCAACTAAGCTCTCCCTGTCAACTCCTGCTATTTACTGTACCATCCCCCTGGACATCTGAATCACTTTCTCAATGAACTCGACTATCTCCTGTCCTCCTTTCCCTCTCTGTCTACCCTGTCCTGTTAGGTGATTTCAATATCCATCTCTCCAACCCCATCCCCTCTGCTGGATTATTTCCTCTCCTTTTCTCTTTCTCTCTCTCTCTCTCTCTCCATCCCCTCCTACCCACAAAGCTGGCCATCAACTGGACTTCACCTTCTCCAGGGCCTGCTGCCTCCTCACCCTCTCTGTCACCCCTTTAGACCTCTCTAAATACTATTTCATCTCTTTTTCTCTGTCTCTCCTCTCTCTCCTTGAACAAAGAAGACTACGTGGCGACCTAATTCAAGCATTAAAAATTCTAAAAGGTATTGACAGTGTCGACCCAAGGGACTTTTTCAGCCTGAAAAAAGAAACAAGGACCAGGGGTCACAAATGGAGTTTAGAAAAAGGGGCATTCAGAACAGAAAATAGGAGACACTTTTTTACACAGAGAATTGTGAGGGTCTGGAATCAACTCCCCAGTAATGTTGTTGAAGCTGACACCCTGGGATCCTTCAAGAAGCTGCTTGATGAGATTTTGGGATCAATAAGCTACTAACAACCAAACGAGCAAGATGGGCTGAATGGCCTCCTCTCGTTTGTAAACTTTCTTATGTTCTTATGTTCTTATGTTCCCTACTCCACATACCCCCAGTCACCTCCCACCATAACCTCCGCTCTCTCTCTCCCCCTCAGTCTTTGCCTCCACTGCTCTCTCACCTCCCTCCTACTGACTCCTCCCAACTCTGTAGACTCTGCTACCTCCATCCTCTTCTCCACCCTCACCTTCTCCTTAGACACCCCCTGTCCCCTCACCTCCAGACCTGCCCGTCCTTCCCCTCCCCAACCCTGGCTCTCCTCTGTGCTCTGCTCATCAAGAACCAAACTGCTCTGCTGAAAAGACCTCTACTGCTCCCTCCTCTCCTCCATCTCCTCTACTAAATGCTCCTATTTCAAATCTATTATCCAATACTCCACAAACAACCCCTGGAAACTATTCTCTTCCTTCTCCTCCCTCCTCAACCCTCCACCCCTCCACCTCCCTCTATCTCCTCTGATGTCTTTGCCTCTTCTCCTCTAAGATATCTGATATCCCCAAACTCTTTAACACCTCTCCCTACCCGCCACCCCCTCATGCTCCAACCCCAACACCCTCTGTCTCGCCTACTAACTTACCCTCCTTCTCCTCCTTCTCTCCCCTCTCAGACTCTGACCTCTCTTCCCTCCTCCAGGGCCACAAACCCACCACATATGCCTGGACCCCCTCCCCACCCACTCCCCACTCACCTCTTTCAAGCTGCTGCTCCTGCTCTACTCCCCTTCATCTGCTCCCTTTTCAACACCTCTCCTATCTGACCTTTTTCCCTCTGCCTTCTATTACACCCCTCCTCAAAAATGCTACCCTTGACCCCACCTCCCTCCCCCCCCCCCCCCCCCCCCCCACCACCCCCTACAAGGGGTAGAAAGAAAAAATCCTACCATCTTGTCTCCTTCTTACCCTTCCTCTCTAAAACCCTTGAGCAGGCAGTACACCGTCAGCTCATGGGCAGTACACCGCCAGCTCTCTGCTTTCCTGCTCTCTGCTCGACCCTCTCCAATCTGGTTTCCACTCTGCTCACTCCAATGAAACTGCTCCCCTGTCTGTCATCTCGTTAAACTCTGCCTGTGCTGCCTCTCTCTCCTGTCCTAATTCTCCTTGATCTCTCTGCTGCCTTTGATCTGGGAATCTCTGGCACTGCTCTGGCCTGGTTCTCCTCCTACCTTTCTACCAAGTAACCTGGCATGGCTCAACCTCCACACCTCACCCTCTCTCAACAGGAGTCCCCCATGGATCAGTCTTGGGTCCTCTCCTGTTCTCTCTCCACTCCTGCTCCCTGGGCCCCCTCATTGCATCCTATGGTTTCTCATACCATTTCTATGCTGATGATGCTCAGATCTTCCTCTTCTCCCCCCCACCCCCTCTGACCCCACCATCCCTTCCTGTATCTCTACCTGTCTGTCTGCTATCCCCTCCTGGATGCACTCACATCAACTCAAACTCAACCTTTCTAAATCTGACCTCCTTTTCTTCCCCTCTTCATCTTCCCATTCTCTGATCTCTTTATCTCCATTCCTCTGGAATCTACCACGATCTCTCCCTCCTCCTCAGCCAAAAATTTTGGAGTAACTTTGGATCCTTGCCTCTCCTACTCCCAGCACATCTCTACTCTAGCACGCACCTGCCAATTCTTCCTGAGTAACATACAAAGAATTCGACCCTTCCTCATCAAATGCTCGTCCAGGCGCTGGTACTCTCCCGCCTAGACTACTGCAACTGCCTCCTGGCCAGCCTCCCTGTGTCCGCCACCCATCCGCTCCAGCTCATCCACAACTCTACTGCTTGCCTGGTGTTCTCTCTGCCTCGCTTCTCCCACGCTACTCCACTGCTCCACTCACTCCACTCACTCCCAATCACCACTCACATCCAGTTCAAGACTCTTGTACTTGCCTAATGCTGCCTTGACCAGACCTCCAGACCCTGAAAAATATTATTTTAGATTCATAGAAGCAATCTCACTTTCATTAACAAAAAAAAAAAAGTCCCTCGGAATTTTATGAAATGTAATTTGGGAAGAACGCTCACTTCAAACGCCACATGTAATTTCACGTACTGGTTCAAGTCATGTGTGTTTTTGTTTATCCTCATTCTTGGTGTTTTGTTTTTGTTTTGTTTTTTATCTCAATAGGCATGTACAAAACAATACATGCCCAGGACTTTTTGTATCACAATGGTACTGTCCTAATTTTATCCAAAGAAATCCCCTAAAAGTGAAGGTATGAGAAGCTATTTACAAAATGTTAACCCAGGAGTATTTCAAAGAAATAAGTTTAAAATCTTTTTTTTGTTGTTTTTTTTTAACAGTAAACTAAGTAATAATGTCTATTCTAACCACGTGTATGAAATCTGTTTTTGGGTTATATTTTGGATCGCATAGACTGCTTGAAATTTTGTGTATACGTTTTATCCAGTGTTATCATGCACTTAGAGCTAACTAGCATCAACTGTAGGTGAAACCTGTACTTATTAGTGTAGAGTTTAGATGTGGTGAATTCAGGGTTCATTCCTTATTTGTGTATTTCAATGTATACAGTATATCAGAACATAGATATCTGATGCTCCTGCCTGACATTTTCCACGTGTATCACTGTACAGCAATGTCAGTCTCTCAACAATTACTGGCATTTTTTAGCTTGCATGCAATTGCATTAAAATGTAGGTCAGGTTTGTCACACCATTTCCTGGTTCTTAGTTTGTGTGTGTGTGATTTAGTCAAGATAACTGATGTTTACAAAATAGTTTACACAAAGCCAAAAATAGACATGCCATTATGAAAAAAATGCATATACATGACAAGCATAGTTTGACTGCAATTCACAAAAGTATGGGTATTGTGTGTACAGTATGCATACAGAAGTTTGCATGTGAATATTTGGCTGCAAGATAAGGTAAGGCCATGTGAAAGAAAAAACAATTACTTAGGTTAAGGCAAATCAGTTCAACTAGTGGGAAGCCACTGCAAAAAATCCAACATTGGAGTGACATGATCTTGAAACTGAGATTAAGTGAGTAATCTTGCAGCTGCATTTTGAACATGTTATAACTTATAGATGCTTGTGGAAGACCAGCATTAAGAGAATTACAGTAATTTATATTACTTTGCCACAATTTCCGTTGCCGGATACATTAAGACCTAGGGTGTAGAAGCATGTGTTTGCTTGACTACAGATTGAGTCTTACTAGTTGTGATATAGAGTAAGAACATAAAGTTATGTTACTCCCCTTATTCACTAGTTTGCTGCTATCTAGAGAGGGCTGAGAGAAGTACAGTCAATACCTTTGTGTATAAAAGGTTATTATTTGTGTCATATGGTAGGAATCATTGATTGACAGTTGCAAACAACACCCACTAAATGGTTCATTTAAAATGGCAAAAAAAAAAAAAAAAAATGTTCTGCACAGCAAAAAAAAACTTGCTGTCAATATATAATTTATATCACAGTTCGCAATGAAAATGCACATTCACATCTCACTCTCTCTGCCACAACAAGACCTTACCTATTGCATCACAGTAAGGACTGAAGAGGATCAGTGTGCTTCTGGTAAAGCAGTGAAGTATCATAGATAACACTGTGGCGTAAGAGTTGGGAATTCATAGGTTCCTCTCCGAGTTTGGCCACTGACTCACGGAAGGAATTTAGGAGTATCACAGACCCCTGGTCAAAAGCAGTGGACCGCATTGAATGTGGTGCACAGGGAACATAAAGGCAGCACCCTGTTTATGTGTCTTTTAGACATTGAATCATTCAGTCACGCAATCAAAATGTGCAAAAGTATGAAAGTTTGCCAAAAGGTATGAAAAGGTGAGAGGCTAAAAAAGATTCTTGAAAAACACCTAAACACAAATTGTAAATGTCAGCTTAATTAAACTCAGCTTTCATGCCAAAAAAAATAGAGGTGTCATGCAAGTGTTATATAGACAAAAAGTAAAATGAATCGGCAGCCCTGGAAGTTATATATAAATATGTGATGCTTGTCAAATTCACAGGTGTGTTCCCGCAAAAAGAATTCTAGGCAGGATATTCAAGTTAAAAATGTTGACATGCTCCCAAAAGATGAAAGGAAAAATTACAGGTTGATTGCATATTGATCAAGACTCATTCACTCGTTCAAATAGTTATTTCAATAATGCTATAAGCAATGCAGAGAACTTGGCTAACAAATACTAATGTTTCAACAAAATGTGTTTTCTTTCTACATCTCTGCATCCTCTGCCACTTAGACCTTGAAAATGGGGAATACGTTACAACTTTTTTGTAACATGTGTTTTGTCAAAACAGAGTTTCTCATCGTCGTACCAAGGCTGCAGTCTTGCCACTGTGGATCCTGATCACTTCCAGGGGTTTTCACTGTGGACATTGGTACACAGTACCAATTACAATTACACACTATTGTAGTAACTGTCTTACTACCTGTACAATAGCAACAATTTAATTGTAATTGCATTGTTTTAGAAAATGCAGCTTATATATTATACTATGTTACAAAATACATATCAGGATGGATAAATCTACCAGCTAATTTTCATTTTACTTCTCTGGGCTGGCAGCAGTCCTTAACTCATGATTGTATTCACATCTGAATTGCCAAAAAATACTTATACAAAAAACACAATAACAGGCAAAAATAAAAGGTAGCCTCGAAGAAACAGGGATCTTGCTTAGTTTTTTTTTTCATTAATCAGCTTAACTAACAGATGTCAACCCTTGGTCATCCATTACAAGTAAGTTATATTGTTGGCTGGGGAAACTTCTCTGATCCCCTGCATGATTCTGAGGACAGCAGCCTGAGCGAGGCTCTGTCTTGTTCCCAAAGAGATTAGTTAGGGGGTTTCTTAAATGAGTAACAGGGCCAAGCTCACCAGCACTCCTGACTTAAGTCTTAAAAAGTCTAAACAAAATATGTATTCTAATCATGTTGGTCCCTGTTAAAGAAATTCACGTAAACCATTTAAATATAGCACATAAACTGCTGCTTTAATCATTTGATGGCAAATAGTTTTGGACTACAGATAATGTAGTGTAACATAAAAAAGCACACCAGACCAAGTAGTTCTGGTATTTCCCCACATCAGTTGGTACTGGAGTAGCTGTTATTTCATCCAACTGTCTCATTCAGGTGTTTTTAACTGTCTACTTTGACTACCACTTTATGGGGTCAACTCTTACTCCCCATTTCATCACACCACTGAAGAAAGTATTCTTATTATGATCTCTATATGTGTGAACTTTATCGGTCCAATCCCTTACAATATCTGTACAAGGCAATAGAATACTAATATTTTTCATAGCTGTTAAAGCTAAGCCAGATAATTGCATTACACAATTAGCATTTGGATCAGTGCACTGGATTTAATTGAAAATAGACCAATTTGCCCTGGGATTGTATTAGACGAATTTTGCTTCTCATTTCCAGATAGTTTTCAGGATTTATAACAGAAGAGGTAAAACACAACATGCACATCATTTCTAGTGGACTAGGGACCCCTACTGATCATTTTGGGAATTACACACACAGGCTATGAGAAAACTTGGGGAAATGAATTGGTTGCTGCAAGGCGATGAGTAAATAACAGGGAGGCAGACAACACATCAGGTCTTTGCTGATAACATCTTGCTTAAATCAAAGCCAAAACTAATTGAACATATACAGTAGTATATGGAAAACTGAAATATAGAAAGGTTGAAATGACTACCCAATTTCTTGTACAGTGGATTTATATTGGAAATACTTCCAGGTATATTTATATTAACCACGCAATAACTCACAGGCAGAGTCACTCAGTCTTCTGGAAGTCTATTAACCGAATAGGCAATTAAGCCAATCAGTACCTGGTCCCAATCAAACATGTATTTTGTAATGAATATTTTTAAAGAACTTCGGTTTTAATTTGGGTTAAAGTCAAATAATTAGTTACAAAATAACAACTATTATCTTTCAACAGTCATTTTAATGGTAATTATTGCCCAATAATCTAGTCTGCCTAGCACAGATTTGAAAAACATGCAGGATTAATGAAAAGGTCACATCTTAAATGACACCTATGCTTCATAGGGCAAGGAATGCAGCATGAGAACTTCATGCCCATTCGGAGTGTAACAGGCTGGTGTGCTTTAGGGAAATTCTACTAGAAAACGAACAAGAGTCTGTGAGGTTAGAAAAATAAGTATTATTGTTGGGATTAGCCTAAATTCTAACACTTACCTAGGACTGTAGCTGAATTGGATAGTATAAATGAGCCTGGAAAAGGTCAAGTATTAATTATCCCCCATCTGGTCATGTTCGCAAATATCTCTCAACAATACTTTGATGTATTCTGTTCTGTGCCATTCAGCTCTCCTCACATTTTAGGATTGTACAATCGCACAATTAGCCACCCGCTGTTTTTTTTGTTTGTTTGTTTTTTAAGGATTCGGTAATATGTAACATAAACACACAAAACTGTACAAGGAACATTTTGGAAATCTACCTACAAGGCTTTAATGAAATACTTTATCAATTTTACTATCACAACTTGCCATCCTGTTGTCAAGCAATGCAAAACGCACAAGCATGTGCCCTGCATTGCCATTTATCTTCATTCATGTGGGCAGACACGGGGGCATAATGTTTGAAACACATTGAGTAACTGCATTTTTAGAAAACTATATATATATATATATATATATATATATATATATATATATATATATATATATATATATATATATATATATAAGAATTGATGCTGTTTTGAAGGCAAAGGGTGGTCACACCAAATATTGATTTGATGTAGATTTTTCTTCTGTTCACTCACTTTGCATTTTGTTAATTGATAAATATAATCTATTAACATGTCTATTTCTGAAAGCATTCTTACTTTACAGCATTTTTTCACACCTGCCTAAAACTTTTGAACAGTACTATATATATATATACCCAGCTAAAAGACCACACTCCTATTTGCACTATTATACAGTAAACTGGGATAGGTGGCGCCGTGTATTTATTCACTAGTCAGGGTTTGAATCTAGCTCAAGTCACAGATGTAACAGGTTTAGTGGTGCCAGCTTGGCCTCCAGTGCTTCCACACAATTCAGCCATATTCAGTCGAACACCTGACCATAAACTGGCTGGCACACCAAAGCTTTTTAAATATACCCACTAAAATGTAAAATCTGTCAAGCATGCAGATTTGCCTTACTTGTAGCTATGAAAGGAATGCCTAACTATGTACGCGCTCATTAAAAAATAATTAACAAGCTAATTATCTTCCACTGAACACAAATAATCAGCAGCATTTTTAAAGAGAAAAATAATGTGTAAAGAATGACACAGTTCTAAAGGCACAGTTCATTACACAACATTGTTTGTACAAAGTTATTCACGATAACAAACTGAAATGATGCATGTTGGTATTTGAAAAGAAACTACACACAGCTGTGGCGAATACTGGTTTAATGTGCAGTAAGTACCTAACTGTTCTAATCCACACTGTAGAAAGTATTTGGAAAACACAATAGTGTTCCACCTACAGGTAACAGGATGTACATTTTTTAGTACAACGCTAAAGACAATCAAGTTCAGAGTGGACTTTTAAGAACCTGTGTGTATGTCTTTGTTCTGGGTGTTTTCAGTCTCATAACAAAATGTACAGTTTTGCAATATCTGCCAACTCAAATTCCACCAAATGTTTTTGATATTATTCTGTTTGGCATGGTGATCTGCATACACAAATGCACGCATACACGTGCATACTTCATGCTTTCAGGCATCTACTTCTGCTACATTAAACTTGCCATTGTGTTGAGAAGTTATCGCAAAGCACATCTTAAGTGGTCATGCAATGATCTGTAAATATCACAATGTTGAGTATCTCTCTATCTCTCATACTCATGAAATGGTTTTTACAAAAACACACAATAACCCACACCCTAACATGTGCACACACAGAGATACAGAACACATTCATAATCCAGAGAGACTAGGTTGCTGTGCAGTGTGAATTATGAATTAAAACAGCACTTCTCAAGCCACAGTATGTTTTGTGGCAATATGATGTCATTCTTAGGAGAGAAAGTACATCCGCTCATTAATTCATTCCAGGTGTTTCACATCAATCTTAAGATTTTTTGTCCCTCCAGCTATCTTGCTATCTGAAACAAGAGCCAGGCCTGACTGCTACGTTCCTAACCCCAGAGAAGCCCTGAATCACTGCACGGCTGCTGTAAATATTCATCCTGGTGCCTCAGGAGACACGATCAGCACACTTTCTATCAATCTGTGGCTTCACTTGTAGGAGAGGATATAGTTGTAAAAGTTGAACAGAGGCCAGGTCATGATTTATAGCGAAACCTCTAACTTCATTCAGAAGCAGTTACAGCATGTACCGTCTCCAGAATCTAAACAATGCCACACTTCCTAAATGATGATGCCTTTTATACAGTTTTTATACTTTTATACATTTGGATTTGTAATCAGCACCTAGTAGGGATCAACAAGGGGATTGCTGTAGCAACTCATTCATGAGTGGAATAGACTGCCATACAGCTGTGACATCAGATATTTTTGTGAGAAGGGACCATACTTTCAGAGATTTGCTCATACAGGTTATTTGCACAGCAAGGTACATGTGCACATATACAGGTACTGTATCTTCATTTTATTTGAGATAAAAATGACAAATAGGAGGATGGGGGAATTCCTGTAAAAGGACATTTCCTTTTTTTAAATCTTTTTTATAAAATGACAAAGCATACATTTTATAATACAAGCTACCTTTGAAGTTAATTATTTAAATGTGTTTCAAAGAAAATCACATTGACAAAGAAAAACCTATACTGGGAGTCCAGTTTTTAAAAAAAGGAAACTTTTAAAACTACTCATGCTAAAGATTAGGCCCTAAATATTACTGTTTTGTTATCACACTGCAACACGTTTTTATTGCCCCTTCCCCCTTTTATTTTGAAACAAATTAAAGTAATACAAGGCTAGACATTAATAACTACTACCACCGGTGTAAAAAAACATACAATTGTAGGCGAGGTGAAGTCATTTATATGGAATAAACATGTGAATTCGACTGAAAGAGAAAAACGTAGTCACATTAATTGTAACTAAGACAAACTCTATACACTATTATTGTAGGAGCATGTATTTAGGCACTGCAGCTCATTTATGGCCCTCTTGACCTCAAACTTGAAACAGGCAGGGTTGTGCACAAAATATTGATTTCTGCCTATCAATGTATTGCATTTACTCATTCTGTCACTAACACTCACAAACTGAACATATTTTCTTAATAACGTGCTTTTATGGACGCGCGTCTAATCGGGTTTGCACACGTTCTCATAACGTGAAGTTAAGTACTGGCGCATGTGTCCGCTTAATGTTGAGCCCATTAACTCAAAACCTGCAAACTGTTAATATACTAAAGGGAAAGCACTTGTGAAGCAGAATCAAGAATTTAAATGCAGTTCCTGAAATGCAGTACGATTTATTTGTACACCATATTAAGCCTATTTTAACGCTCGGGAATGGCACAACGCCATGTCTTGAAGGTCTGTAAATAACACGACCTGGGACTTCTGTATCCTGATGTATTCGACCTACTGGTGCTTTTGGCTACGCTGCCTGTTACAGTTGCAGCTGCATAAAGTGTTGAAAAGCTCCACAGCGTATGGACGTTTATTGAAATGGCGAGTGCAATGCTATTTATTTATATAACCATATCAACACACAATGGTTAATGTGCCCCCAATAGCGGTCTTATTCTTGCGCACGACCCTGGAAACAGGTGTTACTAAAACATCTGTCTCAGGATTTTATTTACTTGTATACTCGCCCCATGATATAACATAAATAATAAAGCAAGTACAATTATATACCTGAAGAAAAACTACGCACTGAACATACGACCAGGTTGCGTCATTCAAATACGCATTGTTGTTTTGCCAACTCACCCGAATTAGGATGTTCTTTGACTACAATTCCCACAACACCTTGTTCAAGGAGAGGGCGCAACAGGGGATCACATGACAACGGTGTGCTTCCGCGTTTGGTTGCTCTTTTTATTCAGTTTTCCGAACTTAAACTGGCACATTGGCTTACTTTATTTTAAAATTGTATACATATCTAGAAAACTATAAGAACATCCTCTTTCTAAATATGGAACCAAGTAATAATAACAGTGTAAAAGCTATTTTGTTTGATTTGGACAACACTCTGATCGACACGTCTGGAGCTGGTAAAATAGCAATTGAAAAGGTACTGTAAAAACAACATCACTCAAAGACAATCTCATAATACGTTCAGTCTGGGATCAGAAACATTTACAGTTCGATCATTCTTGGAACCGAGTCATTAAAATAAATGTAATCTTAGTCACTTGTCTTCGTTTAGTTGTTATATTTCGGTTATTTAACTGATGCTTGATAATACCCCGGATACTTTATGAATACGAAAGTTGCAATCTTGAGTTTGGTACGCTAAAATCTAATAAATACGATAGGTAAAAGAGAAAGGATAAATTACATGATAGAACTCACTTAATAGACAAGGGCTGTTAGCCTACATTACACTGTTTAACTATTGTAAAACTGTATCACTATTATGGCGCATCGTCATTTATTTATTTATTTATTTATTTTTACTTAACAACACATTATAATGGAACCTGACTGAAAAAGTTACAGCATTGACCAGTGGTTAAAACAATGTTAATTCTTCCTGGACAAAACCAGTTATTGAACTTAACCCAACAAAATCATACAATACAGTGGTGTTACAAATATGAAGGTCAAAGGGACAGTACCATTAGATTTAGCTTGATGAGTTACATATCACTGAAAATATGAAGTCAGTATCTCAAAAGGTTTCGGAGATGACATTTCGGCAGTGAATGTACAATTAAAAATTGTTCCCTTCATGGGCACGCTTTATTATTATTATTATTATTATTATTATTATTGTTATTATTATTATTATTATTATTATTATTATTATTTTTATTATTATTATTATTATTTTAAATGTTGTTTGTTATAGGTTAACCATTTCCTGAAGTCCAAGTTTGACGATGAAGACGGCATCATAGATGTTAGTGAAAGGTTCAAAACTAAGCTATGTCAGGAATCCTTTGATCCTTTGAAGATGAATATAGACAATTTAAGAACATCTCACTGGGATGAAGCTATACAGGAAATCAAGGGCACTGGGCCCAACAGGACTTTGGCTTCAGAATGCTATCACTTATGGAAATCAACACGCTTAAAATGTTTAGCCATCCCAGACCCAGTAAAGAGTATGCTAGCAGAGCTTCGGAAAACCTATAAGCTGCTTTTACTCACCAACGGTGACACACAGACGCAGAGAGAGAAGATCAGAGCTGTGGGATGTCAGGAACTGTTTGACGCTGTCATTGTTGGAGGGGAACATGCAGAAGAGAAACCTGCTGCTTCTATATTCCTGCACTGCTGTGAGATCCTGGGAGTGAAGCCCGAGTCCTGCGTGATGGTAGGCGATTCTGTCGACACTGATATTCAAGGTGGTATCAATGCGGGTTTTAAAGCAACAGTTTGGATAAGTAAAACAGCAGTCACAGCAGAGGCAGCCAGACCCCACTATACGGTGCCCACAGTGCTGGATGTGACTACGATTCTGAACAACATGAATCAAGAACCACTCTGTTTATTATAAAATGGAGTTTTATACCTTGGTCTACTGGTGCCCAATGATCACACCAGGATGACTGTTGGTTACTTTTTTTAAACAACAATTGCGCTACAAAAACACTTGATTTAAAGCTTTAGATTGAAAGACTTGTGAATGTTGTTGAAGGATTTTTGAGAAAAAAATGTTTCTCTTTATTAGTTGAATCTAACAAATAAATATAGTTGTTCTGAATTTTGTTGATTTTGTTTTTATGCAGGAGACTTGGTTAACTCGCAAACTTCATTGAAGTGGAATAGAAATCCTTGTATGCTACTTGCTGTTGTCAGCATCCCAAACTTCTGTGCTCCGAGCCAGTTTCTTGACTAACATCTACTGGTGTTTCTGTTTTTGACAAGGATCAGGCAGTATAATATGAAACAAAAACCTTTAATTTATATCTATATCGTATATATATATATATATATATATAAATATATATATTATAATATTAATTAATTCATCATGCTCGCTATTTCAATTCAGGGCATCAAAACGTTGAATTACAGTATTCATTTCTATATGTATTCAAAAATGGGTGTTTGACGGGTTGTTCTATTCTACCACAGACACCGTGAACCGTAAGGAGTACCTGATTGTTATCATTGTGAGCTGTTGATTTCAACTCATTGTTTTGAAACCAGAAATACAGTTTAGACCAGTGGTTCTCAACCCTGGCCCTGGGGACCCACTATCCTGCTGGTTTTTGTTCCAACCGAGCTCTCAATTACTTAATTGAACCCTTAATGTCACTAAATAGAGCTTTTTACTTATTTTAAAGAGTTGGAGATTTCAAGTCAAATATAAAATTATTTAAGAAACTTGAGAGCCACTGGTTTAGACAGCAGCTCAAAGTTGAAGTGTCTTACAATCATGTTACATTTTATTCTAAAATATTACTTTTGGTTGAATGTTAACCATATTCATCCATAAATTAGCTTTCTGTGGACATCAGAATCCAGTTTGTTTATGTTACCTATAGTTTTGGCTGATCCTCCTTGAAGCTTTCTGGCTGCTCAGAACTAAATAACCATGAAAATAAAAAAGCTTCCTTCACAAGAAACACACATGTACAAATATTTTCATCATAGATTTGTGTTAACAATCACCATGAATATTATGTGATGCTCCATGTGTATTACACACACACACAGGCACCTCCAAAATTATTGGCACCCTTGATAAAGATGAGCAAAAAAGGCTGTATAAAATAAGCAACACAGATAATAAGCTAGATTTTATGCTCAAAAATATGGGAAAGCTATATTCTTTTATACTAATACAATTGCTCAGAGAAAATGTTTATTTTTAACAAGCAATATTTTTTTTCTCAAAAAGATAGGTGTCAAAATTATTGGCACCCCTAAAGATTCTTATTAAAAAAATCAAACAAAATTAAATCTGCATTAACATTCTACTTTAAGTACATCTCAGTCTTAAAGAACTGTATCGTGGCCTTCCATGGCTTCCTGTTTCAATGGGGTATAAAAATGAGGTAACACACATGTAAAATCCATTTGTCATCCATCACCATGGGGAAAGGCAAATAACTCACAAATTAAAAGAGACAAATGGTTGTTGACCTTCATGAATCAGGCAATGGCTACACAAAATAGCTAAAAACGTTAATATACCACTTACCACTATTAGGGCAATAATTAAGAAATTCAAAACCAGTGGAACAGTGGTAAATCTGCCTGGTAGAGAGAATGCAAGTGCATCTTGCCCCCATACACACTGAGGAAGGTGGATCGGGACGCAAAGAATCCAAGAGCCACTGTTGGAATTACAGAACTTGGTTGCATCTTAGGGTCACCAAGTCTCCAAATCTACAATTAGACGCCACCTCCATGCCAATAGCCTATTTGGAAGGGTTGCCAGAAAAAAAGCCTTTATTGAGAGAAACCAACAAATGTAAGCACCTGGAGTTTGCTAAACGTCATTGGCACTTGGATTGGAACAGGGTGCTATGGTCAGATGAGACAAAAATAGAGTTGGTTGGCCACACACACTAGTGGGTTTGGTGTCGAAAGAAGGATGCTTATGCAGAAAAGAACCACATACCTACTGTAAAATATGGTGGTGGATCTTTGATGTTATGAGGCTGTTTTGCTTCCACTGGTCCTGGGGCCTTTGTTAAGGTCACCCGCATCATGAACTCTACCAAGTACCAGGACATTTTAGCCAAAACCCTGGTTGCCTCTGCTAGGAGGCTGAAACTAAAATCAACGTTTTGCAATGGTCAGTCTCCGGTTTTGAACCCCATTGAAAACCTGTGGTTTGAATTGAAGAGGGCAGTCCATAAGCGCAGACTGAAGGATATCAAGGATCTGGAAAGATTCTGTATGGAGGAATGGTCTAAGATCCCTTCCAATGTGTTCTCCAATCTCATAAAAAGAATTGTAGAAAAAGGCTTAGTGCCGTTATCCTTGCAAGGGGAGGGTGCACAAAGTACTGAAAACAAGGTTGCCAATAATTGTGACACTTAATTTTTTTGGAAATAAATTTATAATTTGAGAAATATGTAATTTTGGTTGATTCCCTTGAATCATTAATAAAGTATAAGTCAATATATTCCATGTTTGAAAATTACAATATAGCTCTTTACCTGTGTTATTTATTTTATATGGCCCTTTTTGCTTTTTTGATTTATCAAGGGTTCCAGTAATTTTGGAGGTGCCTATATATACATATGTATATTAAAACTGAGAGCCTCTATTTACATTATGATCATCACTCAGGTTGAACACATTACTTTAGTTACATTTTGCTGGATAAAAGGACATTAACTACCCCTTTGATGCTTCTGCCATGCTGGCTATTAAGGATTTATCTCCTCTGCTTCCTGCCATAAACAAACAAAATGTTATAAAAAAATCCAGACTGTTATATGGACAAGGCAGCTTTAATTGCAATGCACTTCTGCTAATCTCTGTACAGATACCACCCTGTCAGAACCTGTGTGTACCAGATACAGCTGTGTCATGCGAGTGTGGTGACCTGGAGTGCTTCTGAAGGGTGGGTGGAATACATGCCTGGGCATTTGGTGGGCAGGTGGGTGGTTACGTACTGTACAGACCTTATTTGAAAACCTTTAATATTTCAAAAGGGACGGTTTACTCAGCATTTCAAGCTTTAAAAAATGCTTAGGTTGGTAATTATAGAGCTCATTCGTGCATATAACTTTTTTTTTTTTTTTAGTTTTGGTAAATGTTTTTATTAACAGGTCAGAGGATCACGTTGTACTGGAGAAAAAGCTTAGCAAGATGAGTGTGATAAGTGACCATTCCACCAATTTATTCACCTACCATCTGCCTTCAATTACAGCAAATCAGATCTGCTGTCCTGCCCATCACAACTAAAACAGACAAGAGATTTGACAAAGCAGTGTGTGTCAGACCCACTTCAGTGAACTAAGGTGGTTTGCTCAACCCCTGAAGTCTTTGACCAACTCTACCAAGGTTCACTTATTTTGTATTCTGTTGAAAGCCCTCGAAACACATTTGTCTAGGTTACACCCTCAGAGTAAGTAAAATAAGGTCAAAAGGTCATCAAAGTGTGTGCAACCTATGAAGCAGGTGTTTAATATTGTTCAGCCACAGCAATCATGTCAACTTATTCCCCACACTGCCATCCTGGGGCATCCCTTGGTTAAGCAGCACAGGTAATTAAAACTGGCATCTCTTTTTATTTTTCTATTGGATTTAGAAGTCTTGAAAGGAGTACAATGACACAGGTTACAGTAAGACCCAGAGTCAGCAGAATCATGTTTGTGAGCACACCTCAACTCTAAACACCTCCTTGTATTGCGCCTGAGGCACATCTCATGAACAGATTTACAGTTCTTTCTCCACCATTCTTGTTAGCAAGAGAATTCTAACCACATATGTAAAAATCTTGTATACTGGTATGTGTATTGTCCACTTGGTTGAGTATTCTGTGATTTTCTGTTATATTGGCTTATACTACACTTGGGAGATTTCTATGTTTGTTACACTTAAAAGCCATTACGCAAACGAATGGCAAGTTTGTGGAGACAGGTTTATTCTAATACATAGGAGACCGATCGTCTAAATCTTGGGTTATTTTTATGTCAATGATTTCAGTGTATGCTTTTTAGAAAAGTGTACCACTGCAACGTCAATCAGGACTATAAATACAGAAACAAGGTGCACATAAACATCATATGCCCGTAAAGCATTGAATACAAAAGAATGCAATCTAGCCAAAGACAGCATCCTAACTAGCATTGTATTGAATGTTTTCTTGTACTTCCTGTGATGTTTACATAAAACAGGGGCAACATTTTTTTTTTCTTTAAACTGTTACATTCCCACCCTACTTTTTATATTTACAGTCAGCTTTAAGATGTCTGAAAACAGTCTTGTGCAACTAATACATATCAGTGACAGAGACAGCATCTTATAATCATTATCTTACTGGTATATAAAAAAAAAAAAAAGGATATAGCCTAAAATAACTAACACAGACATCTCTTGGATTCAGTTTACCCCATATATCTATATCTATATATCTATAGATATATACAGATATATATGTATGCCCCCCCCTCCTCCTTTTACAATTAGCCAATATTGTATGCCCTGCACACTGCCTTTACTATGCATATATTTATAACACCAAATATATATTTATGATGGAATATAGACAGTCTTCTATGTATCCACAGAGCAGGGACGGCTCAAGGAAGCAGCAATGCAAGCCATAACAATGTGCCTCAAACCTGCCCTGCCATAAAACTTAGTGCACCTGTCTAATGAAGATTTATCTTTGTTTCCAGTTTGTTGGTGAACTAATAAAATTACGAATCTGCCATGCATATGGAAGCAGTGGAACTAGGTAATAATCTAAGTAGAATTAATGCCAGCAAGAACTGAAGGCTGCATCTGAAACTCCTGGATTTTCAATTCTAATAGTATACATTTAAAACCCTGACGGAAACAAGTTCCACCATATTGAGCAGAGCTATCAAAAAACAGATTCCAAAACCAAAAATAAACCCGAGTCAGCCCATTCGAATGCAGAGCTCATTTTTAGAGGTATGTCGGTTTACTTGACGTCAAGCTTGACCTTAATATTCATGGCAGCCAGCTCAGCAACGAAGTAGCGGAAGACGTAGGGTACAGACACCACGTCCACGGAGTCGCTTTTCTTGCAGACGGTGCAGTTGTTCTTCCGGTGCCGGGTGGTCGACCACGAAGGCGGGGGTTTCTCCAGCAGCGGGGAGAGCAGGCTGCCACACTCCACACACACGTGGGCCACCGAGCGGTCCGAGCAGTTAAAGAGCCGGTCATGCAGGAGAAAGGAGGTCCCGTGAGCCAGCAAGGCGTCCCGCTCCATCTCCCCAAAACGGACGCCTCCCTGGATGTTCCTGCCACCCACCGGCTGGTTGGTGACCTTGTCTCTGGCACCAGTGGTCCGCACCTGGAACTTGTCAGACACCATGTGCCTGAGCCGCTGGTAGTAAACCACACCGATAAAGATGTCAGCCTCCAGCTCCAGTCCACTGATCCCACTGTACAGACGCTCTGTCCCGTAGAAGTTGTAGCCAGCCGCCTTCAGCAACTCCCCAAAGTGCTCCAGAGCAGAGTGGTCCTCGGAGAAGGTAAAGGGCGTGGCGTCGTGGCACAGCCCGTGCATGGCTGCCGATTTCCCTGCCATGCTCTCGATCAGCATGCCGATTGTCATGCGGGAAGGGAAGCCGTGGGGGTTAAAGAGGATGTCGGGCACCATGCCGCTCTCCGTGAAGGGCATGTCCTCCGCAGGCCACAGCCTGCTCAGGATTCCCTTCTGCCCGTGGCGGCTGGCAAACTTGTCCCCGATAGTGGGGTTCCGGGGAATTCTGGTGGTGATGCAGATGCGTTTAAACTTGCCCATGCCGCTATCGTTGCTACAGACTTTGATGTTGTCCACTACGCAGTTTTCTTTGCTCCTAGGAAGACGACAACAACATTTGAGTCATGAAGAACATTATTTCTCATTATGAAATAATTCCAAACCATTTTAAGAGGTTTTAATACCCCCAAGAATGTTGACAAAAGGAATCTATTTAATAAGCAGCACTGAAACAAATTCCTTTAGTACCTCATACGTCATTGCAGAAATGCTTTTAAGGGCTACACAAAAACATCACTTTCAGGGATCGAAATAAGATTGCACAGCAGTTCTTGGTTTCACTATGAAGTTTAATAAGACACACCTGAGCTTGTTACCTAGACACTGTGGCTAATCAAGCTCCAAGCAAAACCTGCATATGAGTCTTATTTGCAACCGTGACATGTCATAAGTTAGAAATGCACTTGCTATCGAAAAATGTCCTGTGACTAAGCTGCTTCCCCCACGGTTTCCTCACTTGTAGAAGGTAACGAAGCTCTCCCCGGTGTTGAGGCTCATGTAGCTGTAGAAGGGATCTCCGTACTGCAGCACTGTTCCAATGGGAGGCAGTCCATCGTCATCCAGTTTTTGCATCACCCTGGGATCGCCAGGCTTGATTCCGAACACCAGGCTGTCGTCTCCCTGTTTGATCTTCTCGTCCAGGTCTATTAGCTCTGTTTTGTACACACTCCCGTGAGCGAATCCCCTCTCCCATGAAGCCTTGTTCACTATCTGCAACAGAAAGGAAGATCAGTATTTAGACAGATGAGGTCACAAACAGCAATAACAAAGGATAGGTTTAGGAATGTCAACAGAACCCAGAGAATGAACTACTTCCTTCACTTTGGCACATCATGCAGCAGAAACCAACCATTAGTAAAATCAAACCAAAAACTGTACTGCATGACAAAGTAAAACACTTATAAATTGTATTACTCCTGTACTGTTGCTTAAACACAATGGTATCATCAGTGGAGCTTTACTGACACTGAAAACCCATTACTACAGGAGAATAAATTAACTTAATGCATTCCGAACTCACCATGGCATCCTCCATATCATAACCAGTATATGAGATAACAGCGACTATGGCATTTGTCCCGATGGGGTAGTTGTCCATGTTATAGTGGTCATACATGGAAGGCCGTACAAGGGGGCTCTGTGGAGTTTGGATACGGTACAGCTTGTTGTCTGAACGTTCCTGGTACGTGTGCAGTGGGAAACCCATTGTTTGTTTACCTGAGCAGAAACAGGGGGAATACATAAATATTAACGAGGCACCACTTTGAAACATCCTTATTATTCTTTAAGTAACTACAGACAATGGCCCCACTCCATCCAGCTCTATATTGTAACTAAACTCAAAAGAACAGGTCTACGTTGTCATTGTCTTTCATGGTTATTCTTTTTCTTGGAGAAAGCTTGAGCAGTACTGTGAATGTGAATTCCTGCCCTAGGCTCACTGCAAGCTGGCGCTGTTTCTTACCCATCTGACACTGGTACATGTTCCTTGGGCTCTGGTTGTGGTCGGAGTAGGGGATGAAGCTTGCCACCACGCTGAGCATGCTGTGAGGGAACAGCTCCTGGTGAGTCGTTACCCCCGGCACGATTTCCTCTTCTAATATACCAACGTCAATGAAGAGCTGCAAAAAAACAAACTCACTTATAGCTGTCACTGAAGGCCATTTATGGTAACTTCAAAAATAATTTGTGCAGTTGTGAGACATATTTCCTGAATACAACATTAATATGTGAATGTGTATTAGAAATGTAACTGGATTAATTAATGAAACTGTGTGTCTTGAGAAAAGGGCCTCTCTCTTGCAGACATACTGAACTAGGTGACCAGGGCTAGGTGGCATATGAACTGTATTAGGCCGAAAAGACAGTTGAAATATGTACAGATAATTCACAACTGCAACAACAATCTTTTTGACGCAAGGAAGACTTAAGAACTAGCAATGTCCCAGTGGAAAAGGACATTCAAAGGACTGGGAGTTTAAAAAAAGGTACACAATTAATCTCATAAAAGCGGCTGTTTAGCAGAGTGAAAAGACTAAATATATCCAAGCAAAGCTACACATTTTGTGTTCCACATCGAATGCTCAACACGGTGCTGTCACTCTGCTAAGCAAAGCTGCAACTCTGCCTAAAAACAGACCCAAGACAGGACTCTTGCCTGAAAAGGGACCCAAGAGGAGGAAGCAAGCTGCAAGCGAGTCAACAACCACATGCAACGAGACTGAAGCCCAGCTGCAGGACTGCCGTAAAACTTACAGCAACTGTCATCAGACAAACCAGCCTGGGTCTGCTGTACACCTAAAACCACAGTATCCAAAAGAAACTGTGCCCTGCTACCTGCGTAGCTAAAATATTCTAAGAAGAGGACAGAGCGGACAGGCGCCGTTGTGGATCCTATACTGAGGAATTACTTTGTTGCAGCTGTTTGTTGATTCTATCGAGAATTGAAAGCTTTGTTGCAGAGTTTGATCCCATGTGGGATTGAAGACTTTGTTGCTGAGAGGAGAACCTTTTGTACTGGACACTTCAACAGACTGAGTTTCCAAACCAGCGTACCAAAAGTCTAATCTTCAAGGAACCGTTCAGTACAAGTCCAGTTGCATTTTCTTTTCATAGAACTAAATTAATTGTAACACATTTACATATAATTTGTTGACTTGTGTTTTGTGCTTTCTGACTTTTCTGATTTCTATTTCATAAAATACTGCTATTGAATTAAGCATTCCTTGTCTCCAGCGTGTGACTGTGCGTTCATAGTAAATTCTCTATCAGCGTGTGACTGTGCGTTCATAGTAAATTCTCTATCAGCGTGTGACTGTGCGTTCATAGTAAATTCTCTATCAGCGTGTGACTGTGCGTTCATAGTAAATTCTCTATCAGCGTGTGACTGTGCGTTCATAGTAAATTCTCTATCAGCGTGTGACTGTGCGTTCATAGTAAATTCTCTATCAGCGTGTGACTGTGCGTTCATAGTAAATTCTCTATCAGCGTGTGACTGTGCGTTCATAGTAAATTAGTAAATTCTCTATCTTTGTAACACCTCAATTAAATATCAGTAAGAGAAATAATCAACCCAGATAAACTCTAAATTACCAATTATTCAGGCAAAATAAAAATTAAAAAAGCACTTTAAAACAGAATTAGGGTAAATCTCAAAAATCAGCCAATTTGTCTGAAGGATGAAAAAAAAAGAAAAAAAAAACACATTAAACCCTGCTTCACTGCTTCTTTTATAAGTGAAAAGGCTTCCCTTGCAGCGAACATGCAGCCTCTGAAATTCAATCTCTTTTACATTATTTTTTAATTGCAGGCCGTTCACATCTTTTTGTTAGCAGACAGGGCAATGGAAGCAGGAAGCTATTAAAAAAGCTTATGAAAAGTATTAAGACGTACTTCTTGTACAAATGATTCAATACATTTGAAATGCATCAGAAAAATAAATGCAGGAGGACTTGTAAGGTAAGACAGACACCAAGACAGATTAAGATATATAGCATGTTTAAATTAAGAGTCCTAAAGTGTATAAATTCACGTATGCATTCATATTTTACATCTACTGTACTAACAGGGGCCCAATTCTTCCCAAGTTGATGATATCTACCTGATTTACGCTAACAAAATTCTAAATGTTGAACACTTGGACAGCATTAAAATGTTCACTAAACTATTAACTCCCAACAATTAGAAGATGCCTCTCATCAAGAAGAGTAGTGTGTCTAACTGAACAGGGGCTAAAACAGGAACCCTATTTTAAACCCCAGCATGACTCTGCCCAGTACCTGTTCGAAGGTTCCAATGAGCTCTTCCTTGCCCAGTGCCAGGTTCTGGACAGGCCGTACCATTCGGCAGGGCGTGGTAAAGATAAGCAGTGCAGGGTAAATACTGGCCTTCCCGGTCTTTGGAACGAGAACTATCTCCGTCCATGGAGGGATCCTCTTCTGCTGTAATACCTGCAACGAGACAAGAAGTAAGAACATCCAATAATTATCCTGTATTCAAATTAAAAATTGAATCCTTTGTATTAGCCAGAAACTGCTGCATTCCTATTTTGAAGCCAGTCAAGTTAGACGTGCTCGTAATCACATCACTGAAATTTCACGCCAGCTGAAGCTCAACACAGAAAAATGGAGTGTATCATTTTTAGGCTTCAGTTTCTTAGTTTATATTGGGGCAACAAGCAAGCACCTGAAGGGCTATATTTGCAGAATTAACAGTTACATGTAGGCTTAACTTCTGCTGTTAATAAAAATAAAAGTTATCGTAACAATATAGTTAGAGAATTAAAATGACAGGTGGCTGACAGTTAAAAATGCTCCACAAAATTGCAAGGCAGCCTCTCCTCAAATGAGGGCAATAATACTTAATGGGTTAAAACAGTGTTGTAAATCAAACCCTGACATTATCGTGCAAACTCTAACAACGATTATCGATCATTGGAGATAAATTGCTTTAAAAAAAAAAAAAAAAAAACTTCCCTCACAGTTACAGTTTATAGAGCACGGTATAAAAAACAAATCCCGATGTTTTAAGACACATTTCATAAATCATGTCGTCACTGGCCTTTGCCTTGTTTTGTATAAAATTTCCAGTGTAAACATAACAGCAAATTAAGAAAAAAATTAAAATAAAAATCAACCCCTGTCCAAAAAAGAAAAAAAAAAAAAACAAGGATTGAAAACTACATTATCGCTTATTCACATAGAAATAATTCAATCTCTCATTTATTTATTTATTTGCTTCCTTGCTTGCTTGCTTTTGGTTACAATTTATGAATCACTTGGCCCAGCTTCTGCTAGTGAATGCAGCAGTCCCTTCCAGTGTGACTGGCTGCAGAGATGCATTTCACTTTTTGCTGTCATACTTTAATCAAAACTTTACATGACTTTGCATAGCCACTTAGATTTGCAAACAGTACATTAGAGGTAGCCGACCCTTTCCTGCAATGGAACTTTTTTTTTATTTTGCATCTCCATACTTGAGTATGTATAATAGCTCTTTCATATGTATATGTGGATTTATTATTAATTGACTTATTGCCCACATCGCAACTAAGATATGTAGAATATCTCTTTCATACAGGTATAGGCCTCATCAACCTACATACCATGTCGCAACCAAAAATGCATCACATACTGGAGTGCTCAGAGAAGTGTTTCACCCACGTGGATTCACTTATAGTATACATTACATTACTACGGCCCTACTTCACCGACGTGAAAAACGTGACACGGACCGTGAAATTCTTTCTTCACTGTGAAAAGTGTCTATTTTGTGTACTTTTAACCCTGCACTTAAACCCAATTAAGATAGGGCTACGCAGGGAGTTAGTGTTTGCAAAAATAAACTGTTAAT
Source organism: Polyodon spathula (assembly GCF_017654505.1). Classification (NCBI taxonomy): domain Eukaryota; kingdom Metazoa; phylum Chordata; class Actinopteri; order Acipenseriformes; family Polyodontidae; genus Polyodon; species Polyodon spathula. The sequence goes on along the minus strand of NC_054538.1, from coordinate 17,578,097 downwards.
TAAACTATACTTATTTAACAGTAATAGGTTTTTGAAGTTTATTGAACAGTCATTCATCCTAGGAAGGACTAGGAAATATTGCAGGTACATTATTTGAGTTCAGACAGGGGGTGCCAATACTTATGTCTGCAACTCAGGAAGTTCCCTGATTGTGAGATATGAGGGTATCTTGTTTTTATGAAAGTCCCTTTACACTATGTTAGTACAACTACCATGTTAAATTGTACTCTTACCCACGCTTTTGTAAGGCACTTTCCATTTCGGTGTTTGGACTACTATCTGATACCTTTCTACACCTACTCTACACACTGCTGGAGGAAAGATTCTGATTCAGTAGTGTCCTCTACCTATCCTTTGCTATGTGGTCATTTATGCTTTTGTTATCTTGATGAGACTCTTGCAAGATCTGTTAAATAAAATTATTTATAATAGGACTAACAATTAATCAAAGACATTTGTTTGTAAAGCTTGTGGATGTCTGTTTACCCTGTGGGGAAGATGCAATGACCTGTACTATAACAGTGTAAAGCCAATAATCTGATCATCTGATCTTCTGCACAACTAATCAGAAAAAAAATGACAATAGACACACAGCGACAAACTTCCATTTCATATTTCTGTAGTAACAGCCAAGGTATTAAAAGCAAAAATAAATAAATAAAATTTACAAGAAAAACATATGATTTTTTTAAAATTAAATGCATCATACACGATCAATTTCAATAAAGCGCTCCGATACACACATTGCAGCCATATCAAGTAAATTACTGGAGACTCTTACCTCTGCTATGTCATGAAATTCTCTGATTTACAAAAAAAAAGTGTTATTCTGCAATTAAAATAAAGGCTAAAATTGAGTGTTTCAGATGGGAATTAATTTTCTATATCTGCCTGCCATACACGGTGTTACAAGGCAGTTGCGTTCCCCTTCACGCGTCAATTATTATCCTTATAGTTACAAGACTAGTTTAACCTGAACAATTAAAACCAACAAATGCAGTTCTTTGATTTGTATCAATCAAGGTATATAAAATGTAAATAGTTTACCTTAAAATTGCGCAAAGAATCAGCAACAGAGGGTGCGAGATCCTGCTCCACCCAGCCTACCATGGCTCCGTCCAGCACCACTGGATAGCAGTCTTGGTAGGGCTGGCTGGGCATGCCGTCCACTGGGGTCACACCTGGAACACATAACACACACTCATTACAACAAAATAAGACTTAAAGATATGTACATAGTTACTAAATACTATTTCAATATCCTAGAAACAGAACCTGAACTATTCAAAAGGAATGATTAATCCTTGTTAGAGAGATAGATAAAACATGTAAAAAAAAAAAAAAAAAAAATAATAAAAAAATAGTGCTGGGACAAATATCAGAATTCATATTTTTTGACATGTATTGGGATATAAAAATGAGATCGAAAGTCGAGTAATTTATACGGTCACAGAAACCTGAGATGGAATTGTTTTCCTGTAACTCACTGAAGAGGCCCATCTATTATTATTATACCCTCATGATGCTAATATTAAAGAAGACGAGGTTCAGCAGTACGGTTTGTTTTTTTTAAACATAGTGTTTCAGTGCTGTACAGACGTTCCGTGTCATTATCCGTTTCTCGGAGATACGAATGTATCAGCTTTACTTTTTTTTTTTTTTTTTTTTTTTTTTTTTTTTAAACGTATTCTCATTTTGTTGATCATTAAATGAACATTTCTGTACTGTGAATGGCTAAAATATAGCCTTCATGTATTTGACATATATATATACACACACACACACACACACACACACACACACACACACACACACACACACACACACACACACACACACACAGTACCAGTCAAAAGTTTGAGTACACCTGCTTGAAACCAGGTTTTTCATGATTATCTATACTTTTAACTGTATAAACTTGTCTATAAACACTTAATATTTCATTATATGATAAATGTACTTATATAAGCTGATAATCAGAAGTGAATTGCATTCAAAACTTTTATTTTTAAATGAAAATGTAAATCTTGTCAATTTCAATGAAATGGTCACCCAAAGCAAGGGGATTTCAGTTTGAAGCCCAAGTCAGTTAAAATTCTGAAAGTGTATAACACGCTGTTAGAACACTGGCCCAAATATAAAAGTGTCTTTGTTAGATGTTCTCTGAGTTAACTAGCTTGTTACCTAATTAACCTTTTTCACCAATTATTGTGAACAGGTAAGGGTCCATGATTACCTGGCCTGCCCAGTCTCCAGACCTCAATCTCATTGAACTTGTATGGGACGAACTGGACAAAAGAGTCAAAGCAAAGCTCCCCACAAGTGCCCTACATCTCTGGGAATTGCTGCAGAAGAGCTGGGAAGACATGTCGGGCGATTTCCTGCTGAAACTCGTTAACCGAATGCCTCGTGTTTGTGAGGCTGTTATTAAGGCAAAGGGTGGCTATTTTCAGGAATCCAAGATTTAAAGACAATTTTCAATTTTCTTGAACATTGCTTTGATACTTCTTATGTTTTGTTTTGTATACTGTAACGTGTGTTTTCATTTTCAAGTATCTACAGAAACGTATACGGCGTAAAACACTGTCTGTTATGAAAAAAACCTTGTTTCCAGCAAGTGTACTCAAACTCTTGACTGGTACTGTATATTATATTTTATATATATATATAAGTGATCAATTTCAAGGTCACAGGCCCTGCTATTAAAGTTAAATGATGAATTCTAGTGCGGCAGTGGCACTTTGAATTTTTTTTACATTGCACATAGTTAGTTTGCCTCAGGAGTTTCCAGAACGATGAGCATATGGCAGAAGGAAGCATGAAATTAATGTACTACAACACTTAATGTTGCAGGGATGGAAATAAAATTCCCATGCATAGCAGATTAATCCATTGCTGGTTTTACTAGAAGTTTATTCACCCTTTGCGGTCCTATCTCGGCCCAGGTCCGACATTACAATTTTCCCTTTCCAGTCCGATGTCGGACCCTGTCCAACATCATCAAAATGACATAAAGCACAGGTCTCTAGTCGTTTTTCTCTCCAGAAAAAGACGAGCAAATCTTTCAATGACCGAGTGAGACCGACAGGAGCCAAATGAAGCCGAAAATAAAAGGGCGTATCTGAGAGACCCATGCACCACAGAGATAGCACGAACATAAACAAAAGGAGACAGTTGCTTCTGCATCCAGCGCTCAAAGAATGTCACAAATATTACTATTTTATAGTAATAAAATGATGACGTGGATCGCATTATTGAGGTGTTTGGTGATAAAACGAGTGACCAGGAGAAGATTTATCAGTATGCAAGTCGATAAAGAGGTATGTGAAAAATACAGCGAACAAGGGGTGGGGGTTGGCTGGAGATACAGTACTGGTGTCCTTTTGCTATGCAGGGTCTTTTAAAACTGTTTTACTCTGAAAAAAAAAAAAATTTAAAACAGCATGTGTAAAATAAACAGCACGTGTGAAAATAAATTGGACCTGAAGCACCTGACAAGAGCTAAATAAATAGACCGCTAAGGATTAAGACTCCTGAGCTTGTTACCTATATGCTGGGGCTAATTGAGCACAAACTAAAACCTGGAATGGATGTAACTGCTAGGTCTTATTTCCATCTCTCTGTTGCCATAAAAAGGGTTAGCATTCAAATTTCTACCACAGACTCACCGAGCGAGCAGAGCAGGGCAGGGATGGAGGTGGTGGGGAAGGACTGGGTGACAATCTCGCAGATGGCGGTCATGTGGTTCATGAGGCCGCAGGGCTCCCCATCGGGGGTATGGACCGGGCACAGGAATCCCCAGGACTCTGGTAGCAGCCTGCGCACCATCGTCGTCCTCATCTTGGCGAAGGCGGCGCCTCGGTGAACGCAGCGGAAATGAGATAGGTAGCGGATGAAGTTCAGCTTGTCAGCCACCACACAGAGACCAGAGTCCTGCAGCATTCCCAGCCCTGAAAACAAATCAGCCATCTCTATTAGTACAGTCACTGTAAGCACAACCATTATCTCACTAACATACCATCTCAGTAGGTCAACATAAATCTTTTTTTTTTGCTGTAATATTAGATACTGAAAAACACCCACAAAAGACCATGCCATTGACTTATAGCTCCTATGGAACAAATGTTTTCTAATAACTTGATACCTGTTTTTGAACGCAGATTTCCTGTGGCTAAAAGATATTCAAATGGTCTGGTCACGTCCAGTCCCATGTTGAACAGTTTCATAAGACTTTCCACATTGATAGTAATGTTCGATTTCTGCATCTTTTTGTCCAGGGCGATTTTCAGAGACTGCAACCAGGTTTCCATTTTTTCCTGGGGGTTAGGAGTAAACAGCATTTATTATCAGTGAACACTACAAGAACCAGACGCAACAACAGAAAAGCCAGTGGCATGCAAAAAGTCATTAAAAAAGGAACCACGGGAACAGCCTGAAAAGACTGCAAACTTACTTTCAGAAACATTAAATAAAGCTGTCCAGGTGTGAGCACCTCCTGGCACATCAAGCTGTCTGGGTTTTCCTCCATACATTCTCCCTTAGCGAAGGTGAACAGCTTCCGAGTCATCAGGCACAGCAGGTAAAACTTCTCTACATTAGACTTTAGGTGGATACAGATGCAGTGTCTACAGGCATGATACGAGAAGTTAGTCGTAGTTTTTTTACGAAGAAAACATTACCCATTAGGTTTGTTTAAAGCTAATCATTGGGACAAATTTAGTAGATCTAGTAAGAAGATTGCACCCATAACTAATTATCTTATCCAGTAACAGACTAATGACCCTGTAGGCAGGACTCACTTTAAGAGTGTATATATAAAAACAATTAAAAAAATCTGCCACTGGGGACTTTTTTTTTTTTTTTAATAAAAAAAAAAAGATTTAGTTGGTTAACACACACAATGAAAAATGAACAGTTAACGTCATGGGTATTGTCAATTGGATACTGAGGTTGAGATTAAACCATAGTACATTGCAGGACTGGATTGCTTCTCATCAGAAAAACCTGCTATTGGTATTAAGCTATTGGTATTACGCATATCCCTTTTGCATTCAAATAGGACGTACTCTAACAGAAACTCTGCACACTGCTGGTTGGTGTACCACTCTGGCAGAGACAGCTTCACCCGGAATCTCTCCCCAAGGTAGTTCAGGACCTGCTTCTTGGTGGTGCATCCTTCCACCATCACCATGCGCAGCATCTCCGACACACAGCTCTTGTAAAATGAGTTGTCCTCTCTCCCTTTAATCAACTCCTGGGAGATCTGGAAATCTGTGACGTCAGCCAAGGCCTGGACAAACAAACAAACAAACAAAAACCCCACACCCCATCAGCAACCCACGTGGATTCGCATCTCATCAGGCTCAGAGCACACCGACAAGCAATTCCAAATTCCAAATTCACTGTTAACAAGCAAGAAAGACAATTTGGCTGACACCTCTGGATTCCCTTACAATGAGCTTGCTCAGGGTTCTCTCGTTAAATTCCATGTGGGAGTAGAGTGTACCACATGCAGCTGTTATTAGTATACCTGGCGTGAGACAGTTAGAAAACGCAGTATAAAAGTCTCAATTCAGTAAAAACTCCTCCGAAGCCTCAATAACAAAAAAACTACAAAACATGGATTTGGAATCCAGTTTTTTAAACCCCTGTTACACTGCCATTTCAGCCTCACCTTCAAGGCAAAGCCCAGAGGAATGAAGAAGAGCTCCCTGTGGTAAATGAAGTTGAGCATCACTGTCCCATTGTCAAGGTAATGCAGGTTCATGTTAATGGCTGTGTGCTCATCTCTCACGCAGTGCATCGAAATACCTGGTGAAAACAAAGAGGGAAAGTCAGTAGCACAACAAACAAGACTAAGCATTCAAGATTATTTTTTTTTAATTGCAGAGTGAAAATTGACAGTGTATAAATACATAAACGCGTCGTAATATTAAAATGCAAAAAATGTTAAGTTGCAAGATATTAAAAAAAAAAAAAGAAGTCTCTAGATAAAATTTTGATTTTGACGTTTTCAAAAAGTGTCCCTTGCAGTTTCACGGTTGTCAATACTAGCTGAAACTTTATGAACATCAGGCAATTGTAAAAAGTTGAAAAAGAGATAATACACAGTATTTGCAGTCTTGTTATTTACCATATTCAGTGTAACCCTGGCCTCTGCCCTTCCATTTAGGTCTCACCATTGCGATAGGGTAGTTTCTCTTGGGCATAATTAACATTCGGATAATCTTTTCTATTCCATTCACTATGAAATAACCTCCCATCTCCTGTTAGAAAAGAAAATGTAAACTTCATAATAGTGCTTGAACAGAAAGAGAATAAAAAGTTAAGAGCATGCTTCCTGAGTTGCCAATAGCAGAATCGTTCCAGACTGTAGCTCTGCAACTAAACTGGGCTGAGAACTGGAATACTAGACTCCTTCAATTGAATGCATCGCTGGTTCCAGCACAAATCATACTAAGATATGTAGGGGTCAACAAAAGGTAAACAAATACTGTGAGCACACTTGAGAACGCTGTGCGAAGATGCTTTCCTAATGCAACCAACCCAGTACAGAACAACAAGGAATTGATAGTGTGGTACATTTGACCTTGTGTAAAATAGGGCTGTCAGTTAAGCCTCCAAATAACAATTGATTAATTGAGCACACAAAATGTAACTGTTAAAAAAAATTAGACGACACACAGTGTTTAGATATTGTTAGGAAAACAGAGTTCAAAGTTCAGCTTCACACACAAGCAGTCAGGTAAAATATATAAGACAGGCACTTAGAGTGAATTTGAAAAGCTATCTGAATCCTCTCCCGACTACACACCATCGGCGTACCTGAGCTTTCTTCCATAAAATTTGGTAACTGATCACTGACTTCTGCTTATAACTATGTGCTACATTGTTGTGTCCAATGATAATGTCTGAGCTATGTGTGTAACTTTGACTACTGAAATCAATTACTAACATAGCAATTGGTATTGTGTGCACTCATTTGCAGACATCAAATTAATTTACTTACAGACAGATTTCCCTAGTCTTTGATACTCCCTTCCAATCACTATCGAGTTACATTACTCCCATAATTCTAGCAAATAGAAAAACATCTGAGGCTGCTGCTAACAAAAACCTAATACATCTGTACTATGAGTGTGGTTCTTTAATAACTTGAGAGTAGTGAATACCATTACTTTAAGATAGGATTGTCAAAATAATGTATTGCCTTTCATTTTAAATGTGTACTGCTGTTAAAACGACACTGAAATTTCTTGAATAGAAAGAATTACACACAGTAGCAGAAAACAGAAATGAGTTACCTCTGCTTCTTCATGGTGCTTAATGAGATCCTTGGGAGGGAGGCGGTACAAATTACACAGCTTGGACTTCACCATGATAGGCACAAAGCCCAGAGACTGCTTAATAATTCCTTTGGGAATGCCATTGACTGACCAGCTGACATCTGCCTGGTGGACACATATAAAATTGAGTATTTTAAATAGACATATTGCAGTATTATCAGTTGCTTACATAAACAATACTGTTCCAAACTCAAATTAGGAACACAAGCTACCACTAACTAATCACAAATATAAAAAGCCATAATAGTATTTCATAGCTTAATAAAACCAGGCGGCAATGACCTGCAAGAGGAACTTTTTTACCTTACTTTTACTACTTCTGTTACAGTGTGTGTGTGTGTGTGTGTGTATAGACACACAAACACACATTAAAATGGGGTCACAAAAAATAAATTGTACTTATTTTATGAATACTTTTACAGCCAAAGTATACACAAGAAAAAAAATACAGACAGACACCTTATTTGAGAAATGATTTTTTTTTTTTTTCTTCACAATCATGGATGCTGTACTTACTGTTATTTTCCCCCTGTAGGAACTCCTGCGCCCCCTACATTCCGCTGGGAACACCTGCAGGTATTTGCAGATGCTTCCCTTCGGAACCATTGGGGGGCTGATGACAGCATCCACAAAGGCAATGGTGATCCTTTCATTTTTAAACATGAACTCCAGAGGACAAATAGCCTGAAGAACAGCAAACAAAAAAACAAAAAAAAACACAAGACATTCACATCACTGTTTTTAAAAACTGTATACAAGGGTTTACGTTTACACTGACATATTTAAGCAATTACAGCTTGCATTGTATACTTTATTAGACACACCACACACATACACCACGGTTAATTCAGCTCACTGTAAAACTAGGGGAACAGCATAGCAATGCATCCAGGAACTCCTACATGTGATTAAACGAAAATGTACACAATTGTATTAAAGTATTGGATAGTGCGGGTTATGTAAATAATATTGCATAGCTGTTTGATGCATTCCTGGTTTTACTACGAGTTTAATAAAACACACCTGAGCTTGTTGCCTGTGCTTATCTGTGGCTAATCAGGCTCATTTTTAAAACACGGACTGGGGGAAGCTGCAATGCAATTTACCATATTCTTATTTCCATCCCGACAGTAGTACTCTATACATGAAAAAAAATCGGCTCCTAATTGTTTTAGAGTGCAAACGTTCCGAATCAATATACGTCTGAGGACGTCGTTTTTTTAAATGTTTATGGTATTGTCGTGTTTGCTTTCTTCACGTAACATTACAATTAAACAAGAAACACTAAGTCAATTGTAGCGTACGAGATTTTTTCCTCTAAAAGTACATCTGAAAACTATGTCCGTTCAATTCGGGAAGTCAGATCCGTGAGAATAGTGTATCATGAAATACATAGGCCCTACACTTTAAATAAACTTGTTTTAATCACGTAGCTTTTCGGTTTAACACAATGCAAATCCAGTTAATGTTATTTAACTATAAACAACTAATGGTTCATTGTCACGCAATTCAACTTTTCTGTGCCTATGCAGCAGTGTCAGCGGGTTAAATCCAAGTCAGATCCGCCAGTTTAAAATGTATACGAGAAAGACATGCCTTTTATTTTTACTTAAATATGTTACTTTAAAAAATGCATCTTTCTTTTTGTACAGAGATCCCCAAATTATATACTAATCTGACATTGAATTCCACATATCGGATTAGTAAAGAAGGGGTTATACAGACATAATTTTAGGATTGGGGGTTTAAAAAAATTAGATATTTGATTATATAGCATGTAGTCAAAGAAATTGCAAAATGATATGGCAGAAGCCTACCGTATAACAGTAGTGTTTCAGATTTCGAAATGTCACATGTTTCAATTTGTCCGTTTTTTGCTAAGTACTATACAAAGTATAGGAACGATACAAAGTGGCATACACATTAATATATTAACGTAACATTACTTAACAGATTTCACTCGACTTTATAGAAGGAACACATTTTACTTCATAGAGGGATGCAAAACGTTTGGCCGTAGTAGGCTCCCCATTCGGTCTAACTTGTTCTGATCAATTATAAACCAATTACCGGGATCATCCGTTTGGTATGCTGCAATCAGGATTAAGTATGCAAGATTTTCTATTCTTGCATTTTATTCCACTCGATGTGGACTAAAACACTGGTACGCTGTAACTGACCCTGCATGTTTTACTTTAGCTACCCACGTGTATACACACTCAGCAATCGAGCACTGCACATAGACATATACTGACCTGCACTGCTCGGCTTAACCCATCGCTGATCGCCTGATCAAACGATTCGGTGTGGACTCTTGTGAGCTCCTGCACAGCACGATGCTGTTCCTTCTTTGGGACTCCATAGCCCGGTTCGGTTAAGTTCTTAAGACTTGGACAGGAGGGTAAATTACTCCACTTAGACGTGGATCCCATGCTTGCTATAGCGCTTTGCTCAATAGGAAGAACGATATTATTGTGACACCACACGGGGACAGATGGAATTGTGGGTATTGTAGTTTGTCTTGCCGCACATGCAAAGTGAATAGGTTTCTTATGGACTACGTATCCAGAGTTCTTTGTGTTAGTTTGTTCAACTCAAAATGTGTAACAGACCAGAAACAAATCTTATGGCTATATTCCCGGTCTAGACTAAACTAACATTAATGGATAATGGATACATCTTTGAAAACTAATGTTAATATGATAAGATTATATATTCAAACAAATTCTGTTCACATGACATACGTAATAGAAATAAAGATTATATTTTACATCAAAAACATATATTCTGCACTCGAGGGAAGAATTGTTCTTTAAAAAAATAAATATTTATATCGATTAGTCATTTATATAGGCAGGGATAACCTACATTTAGTAAGCAAGGATTGAGCATTACTATAAACTGAAAAAGAGAAATACAACAATAGAACAATAGTTAGTCTTAGTTTAGCTTCATAGTTGTAATCCTTCGTCTCCACGTGTGTCGGTTTCACAAGAAAAACAGAAACAACATGAAACGCTATTATAAATCTTTTAATATCTTTTTTTATTTATTTTTTGCTAAAATATGTGAGCAGTATTTTCTGTATAGCATATTAGTTTTTCACGATAGTTTGTCACGTGCTTGTTATTTCATATAAATTATTTTTATTTTTATTTTTTTTCTATTTTTTAGCTTTAGGGTAGAGACGGTACTGTGGGTTCCCTTTCAATTCGAACACGACCACCAACGACATTATGTATCGGATATGCCTAACTGATGAGCTGTCTATACCAGAGCTGCCGATAGCCCCCTTCCTGGGATGATGCACTCGGTCCCGCTCACTGAGAGATTAAAACTGTCATCCTGAGGAAGCCATTTCTCTTTTTCCCTCAGTACCAGGCGGAGGGTAATGTTTGGGGGGTTTGACATCCAAGGTTTCTATAATGAGTGATCTTTTGCATATAAGAAATACCTGGTAAAAACAAGAGGGGAGCCATAGCATAGGACCTTGTTATGCCATAGGTCTGAGATGCTTACAGAAGACTTTTCTATTAAGGACCTCAACAGAAAGCAGATGGTTCGTAACTTGCCTGAACAGGATTTTTGTAAAAAAAACAGAGAGAGGTTAAGTTTAGTTTAAAGCATTGGATAGCTAACATGGTTCTCGACTCTATGCCAGCTCTTATGAGGCAAGCCCTGGGAGATCCCGCTTCGTCTGGATCGCCTCAGTCAGGCAGGAGGCACTCTCTGGCATCCAGACCCTGCCAGATTCCAGTTATAGGCCTGGCCCCAAAAGGGACCGCTGGACAGCTCTAAGGCTATCTGATGCAATGGTGGTTACTCTACAGAGCACTAGGGCAGACTCCACTAGGTCGCTGTATGCATACAAGTGGAAGTATTTCCAGATTTTGTGTCTGACTACAAGTCAAAACCCGCTTCTTGCCCCATGACGGTTATATTGCGATTTTTGCAATAATTGCTCGATGCTGGAAGATCACCTTCCACACTGAAAGTGTGTTTAGCCTCTATCTCTGGATGCCATACCCCCATAGATTCAGTATCTTCAGGTACACATTTTCTGACGACCCGGTTTCTCAATGGAGCTCGGAGGTTACTCCTCCTAGGAGGACTGTCCTCCCCTAGTGGAACCTTGATGTTGTACTGGAGGATCTCACGAAGGCTCTCACGAAGGTCCCGTTTGAGCCTATTCACTCCACAGAGTTGAAGCACCTGTCTATAAGGACAGCCTTGCTCTTGACTATCACCAACACTAAGCAAGTCAGTGAGTTACAGGCGCTGTCAGTGCACAGCTCCTGTATCTGTATTTGGGACAATGGCAGCAGGGTGTCACTGAGTACAAACCCTGTTTTCCTCTCCAAGGTGATCAGACAGCCTTCCACATTAATCAGTCTGTGGAACTGGGGTCCTTCTATCCACCCCCATTTTATTCAGAGAAGGACAAGAGATTTAATTTCCTCTGCCCAGTGCAGACATTGAGATGCTATGTGGATAGGACAACAGCTCTGCGTCATTCTGACAGTGCTTGGTCTCTCATGGGCTACAGATCCTAGGACATCCCCTCTCTAAGCAGCATCTGTCACACTGGATTGCAGAAAGTCTCGACTGTGTATGATGGTGCTGGCTTGCCCCCACCTGGGACGGTAGCTGCACACTCCACTAGAGGGTTGGCTACATCTTGAGCCCTCTTCAGAAGGGCCTCGATGTCTGATATTTGTACTGCGGCTAGCTGGACTACGCCGCTAACTCTCCAGGTTCTACTGCTTTAATGTGGTAGATCCTGCTCTACCTTCATTAGGCACAAAGGTCCTTGAGGGTGTTAGCTCACATTGCTAACCATTGGGTTATGCGATTCTGATGCATCCCTCATATGCTGCTGTTCCTTCTCCCTCGCAACACCTCTGGTATATATTATCCCATACATAATGTTACTGATGGTCGTCTTTGAATTGAAGGGAAATATTAGGTTACTTACCTTAACCCTGGTTCCCTGAAAGTGAAGATGACCACCAACCGTGAGGTCACATTGGTTGCCTTCACCGGTTCGATGGAAAAAGAGAAATGGCTTCCTCAGGATGATGGCTTTAATCCCTCGTTGGGCGGGACTGAGTGCATCATCCCAGGAAGGGGCCTATTGGCAGCTCTGGTATAGAGAGCTCAGCAATTATCTACCCAGTGGGCAGGCATATCCCATACATAATGTTTTGGTGGTTGTCTTCTCTTTCAGGGAACCAGGGTTACAGTAAGTAACCTAACGTTATGAAGGAAAACTAATACAGACACTATTGGCATTGCAAAAGTGCAAATGAATATAGAACCAAGGCAAATATCACAAACTTGCATTGGTTATTTACAGCAGTAATCTTGTCCCAATTGTTACCTTTGTGGAATGTACACCAACTAGATTTTGGGCCGATTCTCCGATTAATACACTGTTTAAGGCTGTCCTACAGAGGAATTTAGTAAAAAAAAAAAAAAAAATTAAAAATCTGAAACCTGATGTGGCCTTCGAGGAGCAGAGTTGTGACACTGTGCAGCCCTTCAAATGATTACATCAGCTCCTGCGTAAATACTAAACAGTTCACCAGTCTTTGTTTCAAAGCTGCAGTGTCCCTCCCTGTTAATATTTTATTTATTAGATTCATAAATAAATCTCCTATTACAGAAAGACTCAGACAATGAGACACATTTACATTTATTTTTCATGATAGTGTTCTGAATACAGATGTAAAGGTACCATGCACAAATCTGTTAAACAAGAGTAGCACACAGGATCTATTTTTGATTGACACATATGATGCCATTAGGTGACACTTTACAGACTGATGATATGCTAGAGGCATTGATCTCCTCACATAGTTTGCACTCCAGGTTCATGATAAATAACATCATTTTTTCCCCATAGTATAATGAGCAATACATACATTAATTATTGCACAGAGCTTCCCTGCTGATAGAGAAAAGTGCTATAAAAATTCCCATTCAGTTCTGTAAGCATGTAGATAACTTGATGTGGGATATTAATTAACCATATGTGACTGCAGCACTGCTAACACATCATTTGAAGACTAAGGGACACACAAACTCACTCAGCAATTGCTGTGCTGTTTGATTCCCAAATTTAAAGGTAATACTTTCCACCAACAGTTGGGCGCAGATGTCTACGTAATTGGAAAGTCGTGTGTGGCACCGATGACCAATAGGTTTGATATCCAGATCCAGTTAGTAGTATGATATATTTTCCTGTATTGAGATCTGTACTTAGCAAGCTCAGTTAACCACTCTCCAATGCCCAAATGAACCTGGAGCGAATCCTAACAGCACTCATTGAGATCGTTTTTTAGAACTGGGTTTGGTCAGTGGAAACACAGTCAATTCTGTCTTGTTACAGTGTACTGTGAGTTTCAGTCCCAGCAGGGCTTATAACCCTGTTTTCAGTCAGACAGGATAGGTCTGAGGGCATCATCTTTGGTGGTGAGGAAAGTCAAATTATCAACAACCAGTTAGGCAGTTTGAGCTGCAGTAAGCAGGATTTGCAACTGATCGAAGTTCCCACCTCCTCCTGCAGGTGTCACTAGTTCAACAGTGTTCACTATGGAGTTCCACATTTGCGACAGTTGATCTAACAGAGGTGGGGGAATAGCCATGAAATCCTGGTGTGGATAGCTACAGCAAATACAGTTGCTAATAGTTTGTATTGAATGTTATTCATTCTGAATACAAACACTGCATTGTAAAAATACTTTATACATTTTGAACAGTAAGCTAACAAGTCTACTGGTTCACACACACAATTATTATTTTGTTTTGTCTAACATAGATAAGCTACAGTAACTAATGCAACATAACGGTACTATCTTGTTCAGTGATACAAGAAAAAAAGTTTAATTAAACACTAAACAATAAAATAATCTGAAACATTCTTTTCAAACTGCACATATTCTACCAGGCACGTTCAATTCTTCCTAGACAAAGAATCTCCCGTCAACATTCCTCTGTACGGTTGTCTCATACCTACATTCACTTGCATACACAGTGAATTCTTTCCAGGAAGGGGGTGACATATCCTTTACAACTGTGTTTAGTAATCTTTTATTTCCTAAAAATCTGTAAGAAGTCTAGAGTATCCCTTTTCAAGATCAGTGGGCTGTTACCCATCTCCATCAGAAACACAATCAAGTATCAAGTACCAGTACAGTCGATATAACTTCGAGCAAACTAAACAGCCAATACTATGACCTTGAAAGACAGCCTTTAGGAAATAACTGTATTATCAATAACTACACTGAAGAGGTTTTTGCATTCATAATGCATATATTTTGCAGTCTACAGGTTAAGTACTATGTGTCATTTTTAGATTACATTTGGAACCAAACTGGACTATTTAGGAAAAAGCAAATCATAATCTCTTTATGCTGTTTTTCAAGCCAACACTGATTATTCTGTTGTATTTTAAACGCATTACTGCGCTTCAGTAAAATGATCCTAACACTAAAATACATAAGGCATTTTGATGAACAATATGCTATATACAAATTTGTCTGCATAAAACTTATTTCCTCCAAGCTAAATGTACACACAGTGCTGATTCTTTAAGTATGAATTATTCAGACCTACTTTGTATTATTAACTGCTTCATTAACCAGTCAGGCTGTATTACCTGTAATGAAACAACTGGCACAGAACATTTAGGTGCCAGAGAGAACCTAAACAGAAGTTATTTGAGTCCCAGCACTAAATAAATAAAAATAAATAAATAAAACAATTAGTAAAGAGCTATAACATTATCGCCTTTAAAACTGCGAGTATATATACTAAGCAAAACAAGGCAGTTTAAAATCCTACAAATTAGTGCCAAAGATCTGTGTTCCATCCTGTAAACACTGTTTAGATTTCCAGTCAACAGGGTCATGCAAAAGAAATAATTAATATCTACTAAACTTACCAAGCCTTCAAAGGGTTATTCTATTGTGAAAATATTAAATTGATAAAAAAAAAAAAAAATAGATATTCATCTTTAGTGGCATAGCATAGTTTGAACTTTCCATGTATGTTTTCCTGGTTACCTCAATTTAGTATTTTTCCATACATCTTCCTCATCCGCATTTTACTTTTTTTACTTGTGGTCTGAATCTGATCCGCCTACCAGCAGCCAATTATATTGTGCGGAGTATGAAGGATAATACCATAGGTTTTTTTCTGTTTTATTTCTTGGTCTTTATTGGTCGCATTTTCAATGATCCAGCTAAACCGGATTAAACTTGAAGAATGATTCAATCATTCAGTCCTCAACATGTCATTGCGCTGCTACTGTACTGGTCCTGCAGGTTGGAGAACTCTGGTTAAAGATATACAAACAATAACTCTAGGCTAAAATTATTATTATTTATTATATTATTATTAAGATCATTCTAAAAATACAAATGCAGGCTTGTTTTGAACAGCATAAATATAACGATAGATCCATATACGACAGATGCAAATCAAAATCCATAAACACAAATAGTAACTGAACTTCATTCTTCCCAACGCCATAATTCGAGGGTCACCAACTGACTAGATATATGATTCAAAATAAATACTGATGCACACTGGCTCCACTGACTGCATAACTTCCTTCAGTTTAAAAAGAACATGATACACTAGGCCTATAATACAACTTTTTAAAAACAACTTTTGCCAACCCGGTTTCAGGAGGCGACAGTGAATTGTTAAGCACTTGGATACTAGAATAGGCTGACCAGAGTTTATTCATTAGATATGGGTTGTGTGGTTACATTACTGGTAGAGACACGAAGCAGACAATCGAACAGCGAAAAAGCTATTAGCCTAATGGACACCACAGTTCTGGATGCACTACAGTGCAATTACTCAGGTGCTAATGTCTTAAATGAACAAAGCGCACAGCTTTTTATCCTGGCAGGGGATTTAAAATTTACATGAGGACACGAGTGGAGTTTCAGATGTCAGCTACACACATCAATTACACTAGAACAGGAACCTACAGGCAAGAGGCTAAGAGTGAGCTCACAGACACAGGAGTTCCACCGCTCTCCTGCAGACATCAGTATGGTTTGAGAAGTCCTGTCATTAATACAGGGATTTAAAAAGCAGGTAAAACATGCATGTACTGTATGATGAATCTCTGATTGCATCACGATTGCTTTGTCAGTGAGCAGATTTCCTGAAAGAGATATCCAATCAGAGTTCAGTCATAATGACAGCTCTGTCAACAGTAAAGGGTCAAAGGTAAATATTGAACAGTGTTACTATACTTGCTAGTTTACGCTACTTTGCACAAAGCTTAAAAATAGGATTGTTATTATACTTGGAGGTGGGGTGGGGGCATGATGTAAGGCACTCAAGTCAAAGGTCCTGTATGATAAAAAGTAAAATATTGAGATCTTACAACCATGCTGCCGTCCTTAAGACCACTGAGGGTGATACAGCAATTCAGAAATCTACCTCTCACAGTCACTTACTGTGAAAAGACCACCTCTTCTGCATGTTTTGCAATCCTTTTGATATTAATAAATTCTGACCAGCAGCGCTCCATGATATACCATATTCCTACTGCAATGAAATAGCCATTGATTAATAAACAACAATATGTGGGCTACATTTTGGAATATTCCAAATGGAGAAGAATTTGCAAGAATAAAAAAGTTCTGTGCCAATCTAGTATCGGTGGCATTTGGGTTTACTTTGAAGTGTATTCCATTTTTTTGTTTAGCGCTGTACTTCCCTGCCTACTGTGCACTCAAGAGATTGCTCCTCCCGTTTCACTTGGCACTCAAATTAAAACCAGCGCGACTGATGGTATCAGGAAAGCACGAGGTATGGGGAAAAAAATAACAGCTTGAATTTGAAATAGCAGAGGTCCTCTTCTATTTACAGCTTGATAAATGGGGACTGCTGGCTGGGTGGCTTCTGCGAAGAGTCACTCAAGGGAAAAATGCTGGAGATCGCCACATCCACTATTCCTTGGCAGAGCTCAGGGTAAAGCTTCCTGAAAGAGACAAGAAGAGTCCACCAGAATAAAACATGCTTATTTATTTCAATACTCCCTTTTGCTTTTGTCTTATTCGCTTCTGTTGGTCAGAATAAGTCTACCTCCTTGTATATCGTTATATATATATATATATATATATATATATATATATATATATATATATATATATATATATATATTAATTGAATTTGAAGCTGCTTACTCTCTTTTACCCTGCTTACTCTAATGCATTTTAATCAACTGAGATGTAAGCTCTCTTTTAAATTGAGCTGTAGACTATGGACATTAAGAGTATCCTCAACAACTGAAACATAGTTTAAACACTTTTTAAAAGAGTAAAATCATAGCTTCAGCTGCACTGAACGTACAAAATTCCACTTTTCTATTTAGCACACTTTTTTTATTTTCTAAAATATGCAATTCTCATGCGAGAGACAAACTTGATCCTATGTTGTGGTTTTCACTGGGTCGGTCCAAAGATTCTTCCTTCACCTGTCTGTGACCCAAAAGCCTTTTTTGTGAGTTTCTATGCTGTGAATGTAATGTCACATCTGCCGACTGCACGCTATGACACATCTATTCTGCACACAGCTGGCATTCAAACAGGATCTGTTTGACCCTGTTCTCTTCCAGCAAGTAGTCTGTGCCACTGTGATGCAAATAGATGAGGAACATCCTGTTATTTGTCAGATGGAAATGAGGCATTATATTGCAGCAGCTCTGCACAAACAACAACAACCACAGCTTCTAAAAGCTTGTTGCTGTTAAACAAATAGACTGTTGAGATTCTGTTATAAGCTTCAGAGTCTGGCAAAGGACTTGTCCTGACATATCTTAACAAGCTCCTCTTCTCTTACATTCCCAGTTTAGCACTGTATTTGTAAGTACATGCTGGTTTGTTTGTTTGTTATATTTGTTTTATAGTACAGTCCCAGAGACTCAGGAATTCACTGCCCATATATGTTGTTGAAAAATTATCATCAGTTTGTTAATTAGGAGAGTAGCCAAAAAGCACAAGGGGACAGAACCTAAATTATATTCCCAGATTATGATATTCTAATAACTTGTGCTAAAGAATTGAGGCAGTTTCATCACAACTTGGACAAGCTATTATTCAGTTTTATACATTGTGTGAATGCATGGCTGCTTGTACGGTATCCCCCATCACTGGGGTGACAACATTATAATAATGAGTAGTGATGTGGGCACGTCCCACAGAGACTGCTGTAATACTACTATACATCAGAGACCTTATGGTGTTGATGAAAAACCAAAAAGTACAGCTATGTTCAAACGTTTTGTATCACCTAGAATTTTAGGATTGAGACAATTTAAAAAAACTATATGAACATATTTTAGATATTTTATCTAACATGACGCAATCAAAGAAACTAGAAAATAACGTTGCAAAAGTCTATCAGAAGCCATAATAGTAGTATTTCGTTTTAGATTTTAAAATGTCACATTTTTCAATTTGTCATTGTTTTTAATTAAGTATATGGAAAACTACAAAGCGGTATGCAAATCAATATGTTAACGTAATACTATTCAGCAGGTGCCATTTGACTTTATGAAGCAAAATTTGTTAATTCTATAGGGTGATGCAAAACTTTTGGCCAGAGCTGTACTTCTGGTCAGTAGAATTGAGATAAATATCCCTACATGACACACATATACATTTGAATATGGGACTTAACCAATCTACTGCATATTATTTAAAATTGACCCTAAGCTTAATTACTCAAAACAGGTGCTGAAAATTAGGGGTCTAACGATAAATCTTAACACTTTCTTTACATGACATCTCGTATTGTAATACAGTAGAAGTATCTATCATAACACAAGGTAAAAAACACAATATAGCCCATTTTAGATTACTAAAATGATTCTTCAATGATTTTTTATTTTGCACCATACACGTAGTCAATCAGGATAATCACATTTATAGTGATACACATTGTATTGCACCTGTATTTTGTGATGCATATCGTATCGTGAGATTATTGTATTGTTACTCCTCTACTTTAAACTGCAGTCATTTTTACCTTTTGTTCTAAGCCATGATACAAGTAGTTCCTTACTTCACTGCATTGTCCTGATCCAACCATCACTAATGTCCCTTAGCTTCCTAGGACAATTATCTCAGTTAAAGTTGCAGTGCACACTTAGACCAACACATCTAACCATTCACTTTGCAGACACCAGTCAATACTGCCTAAGCACCACATATCTGTATTTCCAAGACAAAAAAAAAAAAAAAAAACAGCTAAAGAAATAATAAGCTGGCAAATCTTGAATTCAGAGCAATTTGCTATGCTTACCATTACACAGCCCACCCAACCATAAAACCAGTCTTGTGGGGACACCATTAGAAAATGAAAATAGCTCCAGAATCATTTTTACATAAACATGTACCACAATTAAAGCAAAGTCTGCTCGCCTAGGGGATTTAAATATTTCAAGAATGTATCTTCTCTTTGATCAGAGCACACATATGTAAGACCAAATTAAATCCCTGCGCAGCTTGGTTCAAGGTAGTTGGATGGTTTCAGGGCTAATACAAAAAGAATACAAAACATAGCTGGCTAAATTACTTTTAAAGTGAGAGTTAGAGATTAGCAAGCCATTGTGAGCTCAGGCTAGTATCTCAGCTCTGACACAACAAGGCATCAAGCTTGGAATGGATTTCTGTTTCTCTATAGAACAGTTTCCTTTTCAGGTTTCTGTACTTGTGCAAGATACAAACTGGAGGTTCAGCTTCATATTCCACGCTGAAAAGCAGGTACACCGTATTTACATTGGACTGGAAAGCTCATTCACAAATGCAACTTCTGGAAATGAAATACAGACCAGTCTGTTGTTGCTGTAAACATTTTTTTTCAGCACTGGGGGGTGGGGTTAAAACAGGTACACATTTATTCATGGAAATTTTAATGAGTAAACAACCTTGTGGTTTAGGCTGCCTATATATTATAGAATTACAAGTATTTCAACTATCGTACAGCAGGTTACATTGACCGTTTCCGATTTTAGTGTTCTTTTGATGTTACCGACTATTTTTCAATTGAATGTTTGAACTTTAGTAGTCTCCAAGTGTAGGAACGCCTAAGAGAAGAAACTGATTCTCACCCACCCCCATTGTAAATGCTCCGCCTAAAGGAACAGGAACGTCGCTTAAAACCGAATTTTTGGCACCAATAGCGATTCGTTCACATCTGATAAAGTACTGTTTTGTAAGCGGATAACTGAGTCATCATCATCAGACTTAAGTTCAAATACTTTATTCAGTCTTTTCAAAACTGACTTGTTATTGCAAGAGAGAGGAACACTGATTGTTTTATTCAATCTTTCATTTTATCTTTGTCTCATGTATTCTGATTTCCATGAGTGCACCTCAACACTACAAAATGGCATGTAAAATAAACGTCGAAATGCGCCTCTTGCTACAAAAAGTTAGACATTTTTCAAGCTCTTGAAAAAAATCTGAATCAGGCACAAGTCGCAGAGGAAATTATTATTTTCTGTTCTGGCGAGTTGCTTCACCATTCTGTTACATAATTTTGTGCGTGTCTTGAACAATGCTCCTATACATATATTCCTAATTAATCTAGAGCTGCAGCTGCATTTTTTAATGTGTGTAGGGATGCTGTGTTAATTTAGTTTAAAAGTTAGTTTATTAACATAATCCTCTTTAAATTAAAGTAATAAATAAGATACTACGTGAAATCCATGAGGGGCCCCGATAAAAACGACTGGAGCATTGCTGTATTCCTAGCGAGTCAAAGACGAAAGCAAAGCAAAGCAATTCAAGAGTGCCTATTGCTTTTCTCTTAATTATTCTGCTCATTTCATATGTTGATGCACGTGCATCATGACAAGTAATATTTATTGATTTATTGATTCATATTGTGTCTGCATTATAAACTCCATCTTAGAGAACACTTCGGCTAAGAGAACACTTGATTTCCTCGAGTAACTGGCTAGTGTCTTTTAGTCATTTCATCCACTTGATTGCAATTTGTCCCTTCTGTCAGTATTGCATCTAAAGTAGTGTGATCACATATTTTAACGTGCGAGTACGGCACCAGGGAAGCCACACTTCAATCTCCATCAATGCTGTACTGACAGAGCATAATTGTCAGATATTAATTAGACACTTTTTCTCAACTGCCAGCTTAGTTCAATTCAAATCCTGACTAAAGGGATCAAAAGATCCAGTTTCTAAGTACCATGGCTGTACTGCTGACAAAACCTGCTGTAACAGAAAAAGAAAAACTATGCATTGATCTTACTGGGCACACGCTGGTGCTCCATTGATTTCAATCAGCCAGACTTTCAGATCTTCATCCACCATGAAGTCGAATCCAAACAGCTGAAAGCTCTGGTAAGACAGGTGCTTGGTGCTGATTGCAGGTTCGATACACAGAAGGCAACTCCTGTGTGCAAAGATAGATATTTGTTCAGTGTAAAGAAAAGGTTGACACAAGTATTCACAGTAAACACATACCTGAGACACTGCAGGTAGTAGTATTGTACCAGAGTATTTTATCATTTAAAACTACAAGCTATTTTTGTAAAAATGTAGATTAGGCATGTTTCAAGTTTCCAATTTGTAGATGCCTAAAAACAGGCACTTTACATTGCAAACAGAAGTACAAATTACTGGAAAAATTATCTATCTAGGTAGATCAACATAATTACCTTATTATATGTTTGATTTGAGGTAAAATGCTGCTATCCAGGGCAGTATTGTGAGAGTTTAATAAATACTGACTGAACTCGTCGAAAAACATCTCGTTGCCCTCTTCGTATTTGCCATAGTTTTTCGAGTGCTCCTTTTGGATACAGTGATTTGTCAGGTGGCTGGTTTTGTCCTGCAAGTCGGAGCTGTCGTAGGGCTCAGAGGATGTCCGCAGCACACCCTCCTTATAGAGGTAGATGCTGTACTGGTGATCCACCAGCACCCAGCTTCTGCAAGAGGAAGACAACTGGAGGTCAGCTTTGCACCTTCATGAAAAGAGGCTTGACCTTGTACAGAATTCCTTTTCCCTTATCCTGGCCTTGTGTGGACGTATTTATTCATGTTGATCACGTATAGCTTTCTGTTTTGTACAAATTTATTTTAAACTATTATACTATATTTTTAATGTGAGGAAGCTACCTTGAGTGACGTAAAAGGGTCTTGGTCATCCTATAAAGACACAATATGAGGTAAAATAGGAACTAAATAAATAGAAATGTTTGTCTAGTTTCTTCTACCTCAAATGTTTGGGTAACATGTCTCAAATGATGAGACAGTTGCCAACTGAAGTATCAGCATAAAACATTAAAGACTAAATCCATGTTCAGTTTGACTCTGGGGTGTGTGATATACAGAGTATCCGAGACCTAGGAAAAAAAGTTGTAAATAAAGACAGCTGGCCTCCTAAATATAACAGTCAAAATAAAAAGACAAACTACCAGCACTATTTGTGCAGTATTATACAGTAAACGTGAACAGTCTTAGAGTTTGCTGGGTAATAAATGGTATTGTCTTACCTGATATCAAATTTGCGATGGCCAGGTTCTAACAGTAGAGGTCTTTCCAAGTACTTCTGAATCACATGAACTTGGCCTTGATTATCTATGAACTCTAAAAGCTCATTGGCATCTGAAGAGATGAGAATTCCAGCCCCTGAAATAGATACACTGTACAGATTAGCATGACAGAGTTCAAGCATCTTCCATTGCCACCAGAGTCTCCAGATCTCAAGTTAACTCAGAATGTTTGGGAGGACCTTGAACACATTCTTCACCATGATCCTCTCTGCAATTGTGTGAAATATTAATGACAGAATGGATTCTTACAGCTTACAAATATTTTGTTTAAATGTGTAATATGTGATTTAAAAAAAAAAAAAAAAACAGGCCTTGGATGTCAGTTGTTTAGCTTTTTATTTCTCTTATGTCATTTCTGTACTGCGAATAAGGTTAGTCTGGTAAGGGATCATTTCACCTTTAGCCCCCGCAGAGGATTTGGCTATCCACACAGAGCCTTCGCCAGCCTCCTTCTTCTGGCTGTAAGACGCCAGGAACACCTCACGCTCATCTGTCTTTGGGTTATTCATCATGTGGTTGATGCCATTCTTGGCTGGAGCAACAGGGGTTTTGAGATTGGTGGGGTAGATCGCATAGGATTCAGGCAACCAGCTGCATGATTCGGACAGTTCTGGAGTGGTCTTGATTAGTCTATGGAATAATGGGATGTGACACAGTTTAAACTGTAGTATATTTTACCAGACTATGCTGTTTCTGAACACAAATCTGAAACATTCATTATGAAAATGTACATTTTCCAAACAACAGAAACACAATATCTGTTTAAAAAGGCAACCTATTACATGTGATGCAAAGGCAAAGAGGATAAAGCAGGATATGTTCACAAATATTATTTAATAACTTGTCATCACTTTTTCTTTTTTTTTTTTTTTTAATTTAGTCATCTCCAATTTTTTACCCTGGTTTTCTCACCAATTTAGTGTACCCAATTATTGTATATATATATATTGTTATACTGTATCCTTGGCTCACCGGGCAGTGCTCGACCAATTGTGTGCCACCCCCTAGGAACTCCTGGTCATGGTCAGCTGTGACATAGCCTGGGCTCAAACCTGCAACCCCCAGACTGTAGGGCACACCTTGCACTTCATGTGGAGCACCTTTACTGGATGTGCCACTCTGGACCCCTTGTC
Organism: Polyodon spathula; assembly: GCF_017654505.1. NCBI lineage: Eukaryota > Metazoa > Chordata > Actinopteri > Acipenseriformes > Polyodontidae > Polyodon > Polyodon spathula. The sequence continues at coordinate 17,554,008 of NC_054538.1, read as the reverse complement.
ACCGCTTTCTTTTTTTGATGCATTTTGAAGCTTGGGATTGAATTATATTGTCAGCCCTGAAGATTGAAGTCGTCACAATTTAAGGACAGCAATAAAGCTTTGGCAATATTAGTGAACATGCCTCAGTTCTGCCCTAGACTACCCTTATAGGAAAGAAACAGCTCAGTCTCCATGCCTCGTTGTGCAGACGGAAATATCGAGCACTACTCTTGATTGAGCAGTTTGTCAAGGGCCATTTGGTTTGCTGTTTAGTTATTTTCAGTTTAGCAAAAGCCAACAACGGAAATGTTTACAAATTGTAACAGAGTGACATTTTTTCAAAGTTCTGTTGGTATGTTATGCTAAAGTAAAGGAGATTCTGCAGGTCAGTTAGCTGAAACAACTGTGTAACGGACAACAAGACTGAACAAATGTATGCGGGTGGAAATCAGACCACGACATGGCCGCTCATTCAAACTACACCTTGCCCAGATATTGGAAGTTTACCTCCAAACGGAGGGGTTAAAGGATACAACATGACAACAGGTAATCGAGCATGCTATTTAAGATTGTGTCAGATGGGCACAAGATTTCCTCCAGGCACGGTTTATATTCTGTAGTAGGCTTGTCAGCATAGGAGCACCTTCATAGGTAAATGTGGGATTATCTTCTTTCTGCTGTTTTGGACATGGTGTAACCAAGATACGTTTCTTGTACTCAATGCTGAAAAAACTACTGAAACAAACTGCACATGCCCACCATTGTGGAACAGAGTTTTCAAATAACACTAATAATAACAACAAACAAAGGAAAAGGTTACAGACACTGTAGTGTTTGAATACATACTTGACTAATGATGCTTTTCGACACAGTTTGTCAGCTCCTCTGTAATAATTCACAAGCTGCATCAATCCTGGTTCGTGACCTGTTGAGGAAAACGAGGTGGTGTGGTTTTTTGTTTTGTTTTGTTTTTTTGTATTATTCAAACCTAACTGGATAAAGTCAACCATACATAACATGCATAACTAACAAAAAATCAATGCTACTACGATAAAACTAGACGTATTTCGGACTAATACCAGAAATTAAATCTGAAAATATGACACTAAAAAAACACCAGGGCACAAAACATACAATGTAAATTATGTAATTCTCAAATCCTTTCGCTGTTGCTTTATGAATATGGTGCTCAAATGACAACTGTTCGTACTATGTTTGATATTGTTACATGCGCAAGGGCACTTGGAAACATAATTCAATATACTGTACACTGGGGATTCAGAGCTAACAACATTGCCAACACAGGGGCACTCCTACAAATTGTAGATTCAAACATTCGTCTGCATTACCGCAAGGGCAGATCAAATGTAGCCAAGGCAGACCCTATCGCAAATTCTGTCGGGGCATGACAAAGCTCGCTCCATTTTAAACAAACGATGCGAGTTTGCCATCACCTCAATACATCTGGCAAAACTAATTGTTACGAACACTCAAACCCAAGTCCTTTTTTTTCTTTCTTTAATTAAAACCGCAAAGGCTGCACAGCAATTAAATAAATAAATCTGTGGTCACGCCAGTGCAATATAGTTGATACATAACGCACATGCAAATAAAATAATTACTAGGTTGTGTGCGTTTCTAAGTTAATCACAGTAAACAATACCCACAACATAGGATCCGTTCTCTGTACAGTATTATTCCAGTCCTTCAACAAAAATCGTTTACTGCTTTTCTATTTTCAGATCTTGGAAATAATGCAATATCTTTTCAAGAGTGCACAAACATCGAAAAACAAATATTTGACGAAACACCTCCAAAGAAACTGATATGCATTCTGTTATTGAAGACTTTCATGTCATGAACGTGTACTTACCCAGTCTTCCAAACGGCAGTCTGTTCCTTTCTCCCAGCATTAAGTTAAATCTAGGATTGTCTCTTTTCAGTCGCTTCCATTGTCCAGTGGAGACGAGCCTTTTGGCCACATCGGCAAAAACACTGCTGTTTTCATCTCGGGCGACAAAAGTATACATTGTTACATTCATGCTGAACGCTATTAATGTATCGCGGAACTCAATCAATTGTAACACTTATCAAACGTACTCGCCAAATGAGTCATCGTCACACTAGTCCTGAATCAGCAAAGCATTTTACATTACAAATAGAAATACATACAGCTTTATTTTATAGCGACCCCCCCGTTTCTCCAATGGCAAAAAAAAATACCCATTAAATAATCAGCATCCTAAAAACACGCAGTCATAAATATATAACACTGATCGGGAATGTCCCGAGAAGATATGGGTGTGACTGTCCTAATTTCTTCTTCATTAATGTTATTCGATTTTCCAGAAACCAAAATGCTAAGGCGCCGCTTTTCTCAAATACACCATCTCAAGCCAAATACAAGCAACTTCTACTCTTGTAGCGAGATTTTTGTTCGCTTAAATCGCATCTTTCCAATATCCAGTCTACCCCCCTTTTCCCTTTATTCCAGTCTCCCAGTATTACAGCTGTCAATTTACATCATGAACCGGCTACGCGCATGACAAAAAAAAACAGACGCCAGAAATTTCTGGTCTTTGTAGTTTTTTTAGTCTTTATAAGCCGGTTCATCTGTAGTTCGCAATAATACTTATTATTAAAGAGTCTACATTTAAAAATCCGCTCTATAGAAAAAAAAATATCAAAAACAAAAGTTACTCATTCAAACGGTAAAGTCTCTCAGGAAAAAAAAAAAAAAGCAGAACTAAATTTCCCAAGACACCTAGCTTAACGTGGTTAATTGTTGCGTTGAATCCTGGTAAATGTAGTTTTCTGTGGTATATAGTATTGTAACGAACAGTGAGCGTAAAACTACACAGACCGTAATGCAGTTCACGAATTCTCAGTTTATAACTGCAAATCACAGTCGCGACAGATAGCCTAGCTGTCACTTTTTCAACCCTCGTATTCCCACAGACAGTCATATTTATACTCATATAAAAGGACATACAAAGATGCAAGTAAAACAGTATAATCAATCATAAAACATTGACCTTTACAGTAAATACAAAGTATTACATTAAACATATCCCACCCAAACACATCCAGTCACCCATATTGCCAGGTTTGCTCTGCTGCTACAAATGAAATGCGTACTGCACGTGAACTTTGGTGCGTGACTTTAGCGCTAACAGTCCAGCCGTACTCCTGGATGCAAAATGCTGCCCACACTCACCGTTACAGTATATTAGTATGGCAAATCGTGTGTTACAGTTCGTTAATTTGCATGTTGTTTAAAAACTTTTAAATCCAGTAAATGTAAACTACATACGTTAAGAGTAATGTTTTATATAATATTATTGCACATGTATACACACTGCCTAAGCATTTTGCGTTGTATATTCATGACAGGCTGCTCTTCCAAATAGCACACATTTTACAGCGCTGATGATGTCATTGTTTGAATCAGCTGACATGTGGTTGCTATGCTACCTTGCTGTTAGCTTTGCAGGCCTCTTAAACATTGGAGCAAGGATACACATTTAGAACACAACGAATCAATTAACACCAGCTTAGCAACTCTGCACATCAGGTAAGTACAAACCATTACTATTTGCATATGTATGTTACCAATTGTATAGTTATAAAAAAATTAATGAATACATATATTTTGCTACTAAGGCAATTGCTGGTCTAACAGGGCAGCTCTGACTGCCCAAGGGTTCAATAATGAAAGGGATCATATGATAATAATGAAAATATGATGCATTTAATTGCACTGCACCAGTAATTATACCCAGGGAGGAAATCATATAAATAACAGTACTGTATATATTTATGTCTGAGTGGCAGATCAGAAAAGGCTGAGATAAATGCTTTACCAAAAGAAGGCAATGCCAGAGAGTTGTTGTGGAATTATGTAGTTATTTATATATATATATATATATATATATATATATATATATATATATATATATATATATATAGTATTTGATTAAAGTGCAGCAGCAGGGCTAGGTGGTGCTGCAGCCAGTTTAGTAGTCTTATATGTCTTTTACTTTTGGAGGTCTAGGTTTGAGTTTTTATGTAAAGTCAGAAGTGAAGGTTAGTGTCCAGAACTCAGCTCTCCTTGACAGAATGAATCAGTCTCTGCTGGGGTGAGGCCCAGGTCTAAATGGCACATGAAGGGGCATTCAGAACAGAAAATAGGAGACACTTTTTTACACAGAGAATTGTGAGGGTCTGGAATCAACTCCCCAGTAATGTTGTTGAAGCTGACACCCTGGGATCCTTCAAGAAGCTGCTTGATGAGATTTTGGGATCAATAAGCTACTAACAACCAAACGAGCAAGATGGGCCGAATGGCCTCCTCTCGTTTGTAAACTTTCTTATGTTCTTATGTTCTTATTCCTTCAGCTCTTAAGGTGCACTCACAAGAGCTCAGAAAGGAAGCGTTCCTTGTACTTGCTTCCCAGCACTTTGCCTGACTAACTTGTGTCATTGTCCTTCATTTTTCATCAGCACTAAATGTATCAAGAATTACATATTTTATTTGAATTGATTTTTTCATAACGCCGCTGTCGTGTTCATAATAATTATGGATAAGTGGCACAATTTTCAGATTTACAGAGCTTTTTTTTTTTTTTTTTTTTTTTTTAAATTCAGGCAGTCTGGCTTAAATATGCGATCCTGTGATCTACTCCAAATCTACTTCACAGCATAATACTTTATTTATCAGCAGCATTCCTACCAGGATCCACTTATCAAAAGCCAAGCTGCCTAATAGCATTAAGTACAACTTTTGAAAGTAAGAGAAAGGGTCCATTGTTTTTTTGTTTTGGACTGAATTCAATTAGATTTTCAAAGCTATTTTAACATAGTTTGAAAGCACAAATTTGAAACACCTGCATGTGTAACACACACTTTTATGCAACTAGACATGTATAAGATGCATGATAGATAATGTTGACATATTAGGATGTATGACAGATTAACTGAAGTGCATTTCTGGTATTCATCTTTAATATGCAGTACAAGAGAAGCTTAGTTATGTGGCAAGCCAGTTTCAATCACCATGGACAACACTGTATATCTTCTGCCTCTAAGACAGTACAGATTACAAGGAACAGTCTCAGAAGTGATGACTTGGTGGGCCATTTTGGAGAACAGACTTCACTGCAGCTCTCCTACCTAAAGCAATGAGAGATGGTAATCACATAAGCCTCCAGAACAATGTGACAGGCTGTTTAAATTTTTGTACAACTTTGTGACAGGATGTGAGTGGTAGTGAAACAATGTCCATGTTTATTTAATCCAAATAATAATAATCCGTCCCTATACCAGCTATAGGGGAAGTAAAACAAGGCATGTTTCAGTCCCAAAAATAATTCACAAGCATGTTATTCCCAAAACGTCCACATTTGTGCACATAGCAAGTGCTCCAGGAACAGTGGTGCTGGGTTGTGCTGTGCAGGGGTAGTAGTCTTTTGGGTGTTCGTGCTGGCTCTGTGGCTGCGGCTCCCTGGCTCCTAATCCTCTGCAAAAACAAAGCAAAGAGCACAGCACTCTGGCGCGTTAGTAACTTCAGCGCCTTTTCTAGTCAGGAGGGAGATCCTTCTGTCTGTGTTACAAACTTTTTCTCTCTTACATCTAGGTTGGCAGAAATGGCAGCTCTTTTAGAAAGCGGGTTGACCTGCATAATAAAAGCCAAGTCTATTGAGAGAGTAATTGCTCCCATTGCAGCACAGGTCTGCCATTTAATCATCATAAGTGAATGGGGGGACTCCGATGGCAAATTTGCGCATTTAGAGGAGGAAGCTGAAGAGGTGGCAAAAGTTACTAAACAACTGGCGCTTGTTGCTTCCAGGTATGATTTTTATTTTTTGTCGCCATTTTATTAGGACGTTGTATTAGGAGGAGGTGGTCAAATCATGTATGATGTACAGGATCACAGGAGGTTATCGGCGAGGCTGTTAGTTAAATATAAAAGGGGTAAGAACAAAGATTCAGTGTTTGGCATGATAGTGGAAGGCCTACACCCCAGACCATATGGATAGCTAGAAGTGGGAATACTGAATGCAGGTAACATGGAAGTGTATTTCTTTGCCTTCCTAAAGGAACTAGATAAATAGATATGATTATACAATATCAGATCTATAATAGCATTATTTTACTTTTATCATAAGAACAGTTCTTGCAAAATTAATACTGTTGTATAGGTAAGGGTTGTTTTACTTTAAAACAACCTAGCACTGTGTTTATTTCAATCATGGGTGCCCTCGTGTTGGTTATTCAGCAGTCATTGAATATATCCTCTCTATAGAACGTTGTTTAAAAAAAAAAAAATGCCTTGCCTCACTAAATACTTGCTACAGTACAGTCTTCCCCTTTCACAGACTAGCTGAAGAGTCTGAAGATGACATCCTGAGAAAGGAAATGGCCCCAGCAAAGGAGCTGGTCGTTATTTCGGGAAACAACGTGTTGTTGGCGGCTCAGAAGTTATGCATTCAACCTCAGTACCCGCAGCACAGAGAGGAACTTGTTGCCTCTACTCAAGATGTCTTAATGGGAACTCTAAAGGTTAGTGTAAAACTGACAGCAGCAAGAACACATCACATCGTAGCACAGTTTACAGCCTAGAATACAGAACTATATGGCCCACAGGAAGTATTCGTGAAAAGTGGCCATGTCTTATAAAAATCCATCTTACTGAACTTCCCGTTTACTTCATTGCTTGGGTTATTGTGCATATTGAATTACTTCTTTAGCTAGTCAAGAACTACAAAGCTATTGTGCAAACAATGGGAAAGGAAATAAGCTGGATGAAAAACATATTTCACAACCTTTGGCTGCATTTGTATACAAGCCTTAAATGTGTATTTGTCCTGAGAACTCAAAACACAATGTGTATAAAATACATTGAAATTTATTACATTAAGTAGGAAGCTTTGTTAAAACCTGTTGTTCAACAGGTTATCAATGTTTCAATGAAGAACTTGAGTTGATTCAAAAGTTGATGTATACTATGTGCGATAGGGTCAGGTAATATCCCGCCATTAGTTGGGGTTCCTTAAATTAACTTCTCGGAACGATGAGTGGCAAACGGATCTTGGTCCCCACCCCCAACACCGTTTGTTCCTCTTTACCCTACCAGTTGCTTCATTGTATACCCGTGGGTATGTGCTTGTTCTGTACACACTTGCAAACACGTCAATACAACTTGACCTTGTTTGGGCAAGGTAGTGCTCAGGACCCAGTTACGCAGTGGCTACCTGAGTTTACAGTGATAGCAAATAACAAATGTGAATTAGGAAATCCTTCCCTCCCAAATCTTACAGGACAGGCGAGACACCCCTACTCTGATGCAAATAATTACAGACATATAACACTCCTATTAATGAATACTCTTATACAAAACTATACATTTCAAATTACTGTTTATTCATACATTTGGAGAGCAGAAAAGTAAAATAAGGTTAGGCAGACTTCCGAGTTTCATACTTAACGCCAATAATCATACGTTTCTGTAAAACTCTCAATATTTGACAAATCAAAAATAGCAGTGAGAATTTATTATCATATAATTTTAAATTGTCAACTCAATTATGATTGATCTTGACGCTGTAGTTTTCAGAACCTCAGTTTAATTTTTGGATATTAACATGTCAGTACTACTGTAGGCAGTTATATATTCTTAAGAGCAATAAATTAAAAGGGACCTCCAAAAACTATGTCCTATTATAATGTACAAACCCTTTATTAATATCGCTCTGAAAAACAATGGCAGATTTACATGTTACAACAAGCCAAAAATAGACCACATTCCAGACTGTTCAAAGTTTATAAATTGTGTTATGTTCAACATGAGCAAATGATTCAATACTAGGACTCTCTTCTTAGAAAGATGGTATTTATTAAGCATGCAACCAAATTAAGTTTGAAAATCACACAAAACAGTTACACAATTAATGTCACATTAAAAGCATTACAATGAGAACCAAGGTTTAAAACAACAATTTACTAAAGAAATACTAGTACATACTGACACAACAAGGGGTCGCACAATACTTGAATATTTATTCAAGAGTATTGTTACCTAGCCTGAAAAGCAGACACTTTCAGCATTGCATTACCTTGTGTTTCTCAGAGTGTCAGGGCTCCCAACCTTGATGGATAAACACTGAGAGCTGAGGACTCCAGGTGCAATCTTGTAGTTTTTTTTTTTTTTTTTATAGAGTGAGTAGATAGCAGAGGGAACTATCATAGGTCTGGGGCAGCAAGGAGCTGGGGCTAAAGCAGGGGTTTTATACTTTTCAAACAGAGATTATTTGAATTTCCCGCTGCATGCTCCGATTGGCTATTTTGTAGCGAATGGGCTTGCAATCTTGATTGATTGCTCCCCCCTCCCTCTGTCTGATTTAGTTTATTATCATAATCTGGAAAGGGGAAACTTTTTAAAACGTGCATAACTTTTGCTAAATAATTCAGATTTTATTCTGAATTCTCGTTATTTTTACCATAAGAAATTACATTTCTTTAGACACCAAACATGTCTGGTTGCGGTTTTGGTTATGGTTTGGTTTTGGTTATGGTTTGGTTTTGGTTATGGTTTGGCATTGCAAACAGTTTAATTCTCTTAGGGATTTATTACCAGGGTTATTCTATACTTGTTAGGCAATTTAAGAATAAAAACGCTTGCATCTTGTACTCATAGTGGTATTAAATCAATATGATGTGAAATTTGTCTTAAATCTTTTAAGCTATTTTTCTCTGTTTTTCAGACTCCTATGCTAAACCACCTCTCTCCCTAGACGGGTTAATTAAATCACAGAGACGAGTTTGATTAGCCTTTTGTTTCCTGAGTGCCTGGTGCATTCAAGGTGTTAGGTTGATCGTTACATCTAGGCAAAGCTAGACAAATTAGATTAAAGTTCATTCAATGTAGATTCCTGATAATATAATATCATAAGAACATAACATAAGGAAGTCCATGACATTTGCAATATATTTGTGATGACAGTGTCTATAGAACCTACATATACCATAACCATTCTTTACTTTATAGTTAAGTACTTCACTGTATTAATTTAATTAAACTCAGATTTCAATTTATTTAATCTTCCAAATTGTTAAACCAGTATTTCGACATATAAACACAAACAAAACAAACAAGTTCAGTGCAGTTAAGATCCTGACCAGAGTTGGGGTCAATTCCGAATTTAATTGAAATTCAGAGGTCAATTCCAGTTCAAGCATGGAATTGGTAATGAATTGGAATTGAGAAAAATCCCAAAGCTTTGGTATTGGAATTTAATTGGAATTGGCATTTTTTAGTGAATGGAATTATCAATTCCATTTCAATTCCACTGAACAGCACCCATTTTTGCACAAGACTATTGCACATTTCTTTAAAAACTCTGAGGAATAGTATTCCCGGGGTAGGCTGGCTCAGTAGACAACACACCTGTATGTATTTCACACAATCAGAACAACAGGTGTCATGACTGATGAGCTGATTTACAGCTTGAGTTTCCACAAGGGAGAGGAGCCTGAGAGAGGCAGATCACTAGCAGCCACTTCTATTGATACATTGCTTGTCATCTTTACAAGTGAGTCTATTAGTATGACAATTGTGATGTGAATGTTAACTCCTGTTCTCAATTAACTGGAACTAGCTAACCTTCCCTACAGCAGTATTTAAAAACAACCTTACATTACACTTAGTCTTGAGTACATTTTTAGAAAGACAAGGAGGGTGACTGGGAGGTTGAAGTGTTTATGAGGGATTGCTTGGATTTTGGGCCAGGACCGGAACTAAGAACCCTGATCGTGTGCTTGACCCTGGACTGCATGAAGAACTGAGGAATGAAATAAAGACCATTTTGGTTGCATTTTAATCCACAAACTTTGCCTGATGATTTAAACATTGTTCTCTAAGTGCCACAACGTCAAGGAAGACCTCAGTTTTTGATCACTTTAAGCCAAGTGAAGGTGTCAAAGTGGAAAACCATTGCAGAATATCTTTCTGTGGTTCAACAAAATCTATTTCCAACTTCATAAGGCACCTCAAAGTGAGTATATTATGTGACAATCCATATCTTGCATGCCTACATTTTAGATGCATTTATTATTTTAATGTTTGGTGTGTTTGTCAAATCTTCTGCAATTTAAGATGCAGGTAGAAAATATTTAGTACACATTTGTGTAAAAGATTTGTTGTATATTTGAACTAATAGAAGTTCACTAAAACTACTCAATCTCCATAATGCATTAATAGTTTTGTAATAAATTGGTTAAGTGTATCCACTCAAGTGAAAGCTGTATGTCACTGGGTAGCTTTTATCTGATTACACTTTTTGCATATGTTGCAAGCATCATACCTTATGGTGTCTGTGTGCTAAACAGGTCTCGCTGAGTGATTTTAGTATTATCATTTGTAGTCTACCCTATCTTGCCAGATTACATACAGAGAATTGGATATTCTATCTTGAATCTAGGGTTCATTATTGTAGATTAAATGCTAAGCTTCCCCTGGTAATCTAATACTGCATATTTTGCTAGACATTGTTGTTCAATGGTGTGTATGTGTATATATAATATATATCATTTTTTTTCTCTGTGCATTTTCAGAGAAAACCCCCTGACATCCCTGGAGTTTGCTGATCAATCTGGCCAGACTTAAGACCCTAAGAAGTGGAAGGCCACAGATCCTTGCCAAGTGAAGCTTACCAAAAACATTATTGGATTAATTGCTAATGATCTCATGCCTGTCTGTTGTAGACGGCACAGCCTTTCACAATATGCTTAGCACAGCTGAACCACTGTTCACCATGCCCAGCACGAAACGCCTCGGCCAGAAGATACTTCCTCAATGCACCTCCAGTGTCCAAGTTCAACTGAGTAGTCAAATGCAGTAAGCCCAGGACATCTACCTCACCATAGATCTGTGGTCAAGTAAAGATGAGGTCCTTTTATTGGCATCATGGGCAACTTCGTTGTGGACTACACACTAAAAACTGGCATGTTGGCTTGTCTGCTTTTTTTTTTTTTTAGGGGCGCGCATACTGTAGAGAACATCTACAGAACGTATGCGGAGACTATTGAAGTCTACAACGTGGCTGACAGTTTCAGGCATAGTGACTGGCTATTCTGCCAACATGGTGAAAGGACTCCCCATATTCCCACCACTGGATGCCCAAGAAGACCAAGATGAGGCTGTTGACAAACTGGATTATTTTCCACCCGAGTGTAGCCCCTGTTTTGCTCACACTCTATAGTTGATTGTTTGTGATGCCCTGGAGCAGGCTGGCCGTGTAAGACTGGTGATGGCAAAGGTGTCCAGAATATTATCTAATTGCCATAAATCCACCAAAGCAACAGAGTTACTGAAGGGACACTACAAATGGCAAATTTCAAATGCCACAAGGTGGAACAGCCAGCTGAAGATGCTGAGGTCAATTCTGAAAGTTCCTGCAGAGGTCCTATCTGAGCTTCATGCCCCATACACATTTCAAATTGTTGGAACTCTGTGAAATAGGAGCCCTTTTAAAGAGGTTACTGAAGGTCCAGGGAGACAAGATAATCACTGCTAGCTATGTCATCACATATGTCCAAGGTCTACATCATGCGATAGCACACATCAGTGGAACCTGTAACAAGATGGTGGTAACCGTGCAGTTATCCTTGGAGTTTTCAAGATGGCTGCAAGTCTGAATCCTCACTTCAGATTGGACTGGTGCAAGGATGAATATGTGCACAGCATGAGGGAACTGCTGACTAACAAGGTCACCTCTCTGCTACCAAGAGCTGCTGACATGGCTACATCGCCCCCACTAAAGACAATCCTTAAACTCTCATATGACCAAATCTGCAGCATTATCTCCACCACAGACGCCTCTTCTGAAATATCAGACTACCCGAGCCAACCGTGTCTGCCAGAATATTCTGATCCTCTGGCTTACTGGAAAACAGATGGAGTGTCGTGTCCCCGTCCCCCCCCCCCCCCCCCCCCCATTTAGCCCAGCTATCCTGTAAGCATCTAGCCATACCTGCTTAATCTGCACCTCCAGAAAGACTCTAGTGTAGCAGGCAAAGTTTTCAGGCCTGAGCAGTGCAACCTAAGTGATGCAAATTTTGCATCACTTATGATCTGGTGTATCAGAATTAAGTGGTGATAATCTTTATCCCCGTATGCATAACTTGATACTTTCTTTTTGAGGCAATACATAGTACAGTACGACATTGTCTGGTTTCTTTTGTATTTCTTGGATGTGCACGTTATACTGTAATAAATGTAAATTACCATTGCTGTTAAAACTGGCAATAAAAATGAAGAAAAGTATTGTCCCTTTATCTGTATGTACTAGAGAGAGATTTGGAATGACAAAATTGTAAGGGAACGGTATGCATACATGGTTGGAATTGACTAGATTGACTTTTTAAAAAAAAAAAAAAAAAAATTTTCTGCACGTATCAAGCTAGACACATCATTAACCTCACCTGAATTTAACTTTAGTTTCTTTTAAAACACAGTTCAGGTTCTGGGTCCAATAAATCTTTACTAACTTTTCTTTTGGCATGTCACTTAATATAACACTTGCCTTTTTTTTTTTTTTTTTAAATTCATGGTACTACGTAAACAATTACTTTCTTTTATACTGTGCAATACACGTTAGTTTGTTTAATTACACTTTTTTTTTTTTTTCCTGAAGTAACTTTCACTGACACTTGACTCGCTGTGTTGCCGAGATTTGCTCTTTCTCTTCAGCTTTCCCAGTCCTGCTCCCAGAAACTCTGCCTTCTCTTAAAGTATATCTGCAGCCCTTTATCTCCAATTGGGCCCACACCATTGCCTTGTGTTTACTCAGCTCCGGCACACATTAGACTTGTAGCAACTTTTTCTTCAAACAGAAGTATACAAAAACAACACCACACACTCCAGTTTAGTGTACAAACAACTTTAAGTACGTTTCTGAAATGGCAGCAGGTTTTCCTTTGTAGCACACTTTTAATAACTTTCACTCAATCCTCCATCTTGTCTCTCTTCTCTGCTGTCTGCTAAACAGTCCCCTTTTATTGGCTAGAGGTTGCAGAGTTCAGTAAATTAAACTATCAATCAGCCAGAGATTATGTAGTTAGAAGAGACTTCCCCTTTGTCAAAGTTAGTTTTTAAAGCAAACACATCAAATGTACTTATTTTTTAACTGGTTGTGTGGTATCCCTTACATTTACAAAGAGTATATCTCAATGTAATCTGTTTCATTGTTTTAGTAATGTTTAAACTTGTCTATAGAAGTTAGACAGTCTTTAAAGAAATGCAAGCTAACCCTAATTTCACACTCACATGTATGCTTCTTTGTTTCAATTCCAGATTCTCTTAATAGAAGACGATGCCGTAGTGAGGAGGATCGTGACAGCAGCTCATTGGCTCTTGGACTGCATTACACTGCTCGAGTCTGCAAAAGATGTGTCCTCTTTACTAATGTCCTTCCAGGGGTTTTCTGAGGCTTTGCTTCTGCTGAACTGCTTAGTAAAAAGCCGTATACAGGAACTCAGGGACAACTCACAACAAGAATCTTTGGATCACTCTTTGAAAACTCTTAAAAACTGTATCTCCATGTTATACACAGCCCTGCTCACTAGTCTCAGACACCCCCAAAATGAACAAGCCAAATCTGCCAAAAAGTACATCACCGATCAAATGGACACAACCATAATGGACATAATATCACTGCTGAGAAACGATTCAAACGAGAAGCCTCAAGCCAACGCAGGATCCTACTCCCACAAACTGCATAGCCTTTTTCAGCTGTTGTCTAGGTCGATGTGTTCAGTAATAAAGGACAGTGACTTTGACAGCTTAGTGCGAGACCTGGTATTTCATTGCATGGCAGTGGCCAGTGCCTCCCAAGAGAAAAAACAACTGAAAGTGGTAAAACATTGCCAGCGTCTTCTGCAACTAAGATCCAAAATATCAAGTCAGGCTAAGCTCTTGGAAAACCATGCTAAACATGTGCAACAGGATTTGGAAGAAAGCTGTGCATCAATGAAGAAGGAACTCCAGAACCTGGACAGCAGTATGATGACCGTGATTCTGTACCACATTTTGGATAGCTTTACACAAACCAAAGAACCTCTGGAGAAGCTTGTAAAAGCTGCAGAACAATCGTCAAACATCCATGGAGTCAACCAGCTAGACCAGCTTCAGCCTTTTCTCTCTGCCTTCCTCATGCATGCCGATCATATGATACAGGTGGCTAGTTTTGTTTCAGCAAGCTCCAGCAATATAAAGAATATCCAAGCCATTGAGTCATCTATGAAATGTTTAAAACGCTTAAAGGATAACGTGGTTCCGATCTTGTTGGACCTAAATAAGAGCTCACAGCGGTCTACTGCTTTGGAGAAATTAGAGGTCCTGTGTCAGCAATGGGAAAGTGAAACACAGCAGCTATTGGGAGCTCTCAATGATGTCGTCAACATCTATGAGTTCACTGATCTGGCTATTGAAGAAATAGTGGATGTCAAAGCTAAATGTGAAAAAGCTTTTAAAGCCCAGAGTGCTGAACACTTCTATGAACATACCTTGAATCTTGTAGGGCATGTGAACATCATAGTTCAGGCTGCAAAAAGGCATGTAGATAAAAGCGATGACCCTATCTTCCGAAATGGGCTTCTGGTTCTGGTGAAACAAGTGGAATCTGCTATTCCCCCAGTAAACTCAGCAGTGCATCAATGTTCAAAAAGCATATCAGATGTAAAATCCTTGGTTACATTTTCTGAGAGAATGCTGAAGATGATCAAACTAATTCACATACTAAGGGATGGCCTGAATGGCTTCAACCATCCAGACATCCTTAGTCCTCTACGGGAGCAAGCACGTCCACTTGTGAGTTCAAAAGTCGCCATCTGCACAGAGAATCCAGATTTTTCAATCCTGGACGTTAAAAATGAAATTTATAACCCAGATGACAACGACAGTATGGAATTGCTTGAGAGAAACTTGGTCAAACCTCGGCTACTTTGTAGTAACAAAACAATTCACAACAAGCCATTACCCATCATCAACAAAGTAAACACAGACACAATAGCACAAAGTTTAGATTTACTGCCTGTCTTATATGAAGTTTTAAGTGCAACAAAGAAAAAAGATATTACAAGCCTAAACATTGCTTGTACAAACCTCCTTGAACTGTCAAACTGTTATGCCCAAGCTGCCAAAGAGGCCATTGCTATCACTGATGAAGCAGAGACTGAGATACTAGAGTCTGTAAGATCTGGGCTCATAACACTGACACCTGACCTTATTAGGTCTGCTCAGGAAGTAGCAATAAACCCGACGCTGGGTAAAGACAGCCTGTACAAACATGCTGCCTTGTTTTCCGACACGATTACTAAAATGAAGCAGATATTGCTGCCTGCAGCGGGATCCTGGTATCATGCTGTGTGTTCGATGACGCAGAACGAATCTGAAAATAGCATTACCCAAACTTTTCACAGCATCAGTGAAATAACACGTGTCTTCTCAGATTTGGTACAATTAGCTGGCAATTCCAAGTTTTCAAACACAAACTCCACAGTGTTTCCTGTACCTCAGGAGAGCATAGCGACTCTTCACACCAAACTGAAAAGGGTACAGGCTAATGCTAAACATTTATATGAAGTGGCCATCTCTTTACCTCTTGGTTCTGCCAATCTTGAAGGGCCCTGCATTTTATGGTCACTGTCTGTCCAAGTTCTACTAAACTCCATTGATAAACTCTTAGGAAGCAACACATTTGATACTCCAGGAAAGGTTTTGAAGCATGAATTTGCACATCAGAAATGTTTATTGACTTTTTCAGAAAATTCTCTTAGAATCCAGCAGGCAGCTACATTGTCCGCCCTCTGCTGTATAGACAAGAATACAAACAGGAATATTATAGATCTGAAAGGAGAAATTATGGACCTTACTGAAACCTTCTTGCAGTCAGCAGAAATCCTCAACACGTCACCTCTACCCAGTATAAACCTACTTGCCCGTTCAGAGCTTCTACAAAGAGAACTTCAAATAAAAATAAAGATGTTAGCTGGTATTGTCGGCAGAGTTAATGCAGATTATGAAGATGCAGTAAAAAATACTGTCCATCTAGCAATTCTGACAGCCACTAATCTCGGAGATAAAAAGATAGCATCTCATAATAATTTTGAAAAAGAAGTAGCTTCTTTGTTAGCAAATGTTAATTTTGTGCAAGAAAACATACAAAACAGCCTCTATTATATCAGGGATCAGAGACTTGAAGACAATTTGAGTCTCAACACTGAACATCTCTGTTTGCTAACGTCTGAAATTGTAAGCAGGGCAAGAAAGATTGCTGAGAATTTAGACCTTGATGACGTGCCAAGGCTTGAAATCCTGACAAAGGACTGGTCTGCAAAAGCACATTACATTGTGACACAACTTCAGAAAGTTAAAGAAATTAATGGGGAAGTAAAAAACTTAATCACACAGGGCCTACAAAGTAGGCTCTTTATTGGAAGCCAAAATACATCTGCTGAAAAAATTGTTTTACAGTCTGGTCAGCCAAAATGTAAAGCTACTGCTCCGAACTTCAAGAGAAACATAGGCCCAGCTCATCTGGAGAAAGAACAACCAAGTGTTAATGCAGAGATCACCCACCAGCATCCAGTCACTAAATGGGATACCCTAAAGGTACAGTAGGATCCATTACCTTTTAAGCTCAAATGCCTTATGTGTTGTATGAATCGGAAGACCTTTGTGAGGTAAGGCCCTTCCACACAGGACCTGACCCCAGTGTGGAAGGACTGTTACACTCAGGGTTTTTACCAATGTTGAGCTTCAAAGTTTCAATGTGGTTGTTTACAGTTGCTCTGGGTCACAACACAATGGAAAGCATGTCTCAGTTAACAAAACATAACGGAAAGGTGGTATGGTATCAATCTCTTGTCTAAAAAAACCAAGCACACGTAACTACACCTAATTCTTGGTTCTAAAATGTGTACTTCATGTGGAGAAAACATTTCTGAAAATCCGCAGTGATAGTTTTGCACACAAATCCATTTCAATTTTTTTTTACTGAGCAACTTTTGTTTCTGCAGGATTGTAGTGCAACCCAGAATGTGTTCTGTAATAGCAGCTCTGCATACACTCTTGCTGAAGCAGCCCTTTTCTTGAAGAGAGAAACAGACAAGTGGGAGGATGAAAAAAATCAGATTGTCCAGGTTACAAAAGAAATGGCCAACCAGATGTATAACATGGCCCAGTTTCTTAAAAAGAAAGGGCCCATCAAGGTATAATGAAACAATATTGATAAAGTTGACATTACACTTCAATTAAAATGAACACATTTTGCACTCAGGCATGTATTGCAGCTTCTTAATTTGTTCTTTTTTTTTTCTTTAACAGACCAAGGAAGAATTCATTATTTCTGCAAAACAAATTGCTGTTAATGGCCAAGTGATCACAAATTTTGCTCACATAATTGCAGAATATTGTCTTGATAGTCGATGTGCAAAAGAACTGCTGTGTGCTGCGGAACAGATCCTTACACTTACTAACCAACTCAATATCATATCCAGGTAAGAGATCCCTTATCAAATTCAAGTCCAAACTCCAAACCATACCTTACAGAATAGTTGTTAAGCAGTTACAAAATTATTTTAATAAACTTTTTTCAACCTGGGGTTTGCAACTGGTACACACCGGCAGTTGTTCTTTATGAAGACACGATTCCACAGCCACAATAACCCTATTGTAATGTATCAATCTGTTTGCACCACTAAATCACAGAGAAATGAGAAATGGTGATGCAGGGCTCAGACTGCGACTAAAATGGTTGCACATGCGACAACAAAAAAAAGTTTTTTTCAGGGTTAGGCACAGAAATGCTGTCCCTTTAACAGCATTTGGCCATATTTATGAATGCGACATGATGTCTGTGGCGAGCAGGCGGTTCAGAACACCTGGCAGCAGGCACCATCTTGTTTTGGATGCTGCTGGGGCCAAGGGCCCCAGTTTGCAGCTGGTTTGCACACTGGGAGTGGTTGCTTGGGAAGGAAGTGCACCAGCTCCTTTGTGGATTCCCACGTACGGTGAAAGCACTTCAGCATCTTGTGTGCTTGGAGAAACATGCACAAAACTCTCAAAAACATTCACCACTGCCACCTTTACATGCTCTGGCCCCAGGCAGGAAGAGCATCTGCCATGCTTGTCCTTAACAGGCAGATTGGCCTTGCATGTCTCTCAGGGATAAAACCCCAGGCACTATGCAAGTAGCAATGCCGTGTACAGTAACACTGTACAGGTGCTGCCTCAGTCTGCTTAAAGACAGCGGTGGGGCTGTTCAAGACCCGAACAAGACCGGCTTGGTACTGGACCAGGAATTTAGGCGATGGTCGATAGCAGATTGGAACAGGGATGTACCGGGTCGGTTCAGTAACCTTGGTACCGGTACGGTATGGGTCCACCAGTTCGCAGTTACCACAAGTAACACTGTACAGGGATGCCTACCTGTGCAAACTACTGGCAAAACCACTGTCTGTATGAGGGAAGCCTGCTTGTTAGAATGAACTAATAGCCCTCGTAATGGTGATGCAAAAGCTGTCATCAAAATGGCATCAAGATTCTGTGGTAGAGATTGCAAGCGATCTCTTGCAGCCTCTTGATCCTGCGCAGTGCTGCTGAGCTCAGCAGCTGCTCTCACTACTCGTGCGATGCAGCAAGCAATACAGCCAATCCTGCACTTAGTCTTTGTTAAAACAGAAAAACACAATGAGAAAAGAAAAATATTTCTCTCATATAAAATACAATAATAACAATTACTTTAAAAACGAGAATAAAATAACTCCAGCCAGAGCTATTGCAGCCTGGGGGGAAAAAGCACAAAGTCAGCCGACTTACGTTGTTTGATCCCTGGGAAGGGACGACTCAAGCTGCCGGCTTTACGCACGACACAAGGCCGCAGTGAGACGTAAAACAGGCTGTAGTGCACAAATATGCGTAACTAGTGAAACTAATACAGCAATTATTTAAATTATCACGGATTTTGTGTAAAAATGCAATAGATATGAAAATCTATAGCAGAAAAAGTATCTGAATAGGCTCTCCTGTCAGGTTAGATCCTGAAAGGCAAAATGACGCCGAGGTCTGTGAGCGCAGTCATATTGTGTCCTTGGGGCGGGCCATGACTGCATCACAGGCTCTGCGAGCAGCTTTGATATATTTTATTGAGGTTTCAGGTCTTTAGGAGGTAAATACTGTAAGTTTGCTCAAGGCTGCTGAGAAGAGTGAGAGCAGTCGTACCAGGGAAAGGTATTGTGTGAGAGCTGTGTAAGTTTTGGTGTGACAGGTAAACAGCGTAGCCGTCCTGTGGGTAGTCAGGAAACAAAACACCTAGCTGTCCTTTGGAGCTCTGACTAAACATCAATAGTTTCCTGACTACCCACAGGACGGCTAAGCCGTTTACCTGTCACACCAAAACTTACACAGCTCTCACACAATACCTTTCCCTGGTACGACTGCTCTCACTCTTCTCAGCAGCCTTGAGCAAACTGGTTGCCTCTCTTAAATACCCTGCACCTGGCTCCAATTTACAATTAGCACCAGGTGCAAGGGATTAACTAAACAATGAAAACAATTAACAATTACAAAAACCCTTAGCCCAATTCACCCACAGTGCATTTTCACATGGTTTTAGCAGGGAGGAATTTTAACCCCCTCCCTGCTATCTTACAATTCCCATTCGATAATTTCATACTTCAAAGGGAATCACTGCTCTAGAACAATAGCGAGCCAATGAGTAACAATAATCAAGCACAATCAATAAGGTATATTTAAAATTATTTTATATTCAGTGTAACTAGGAAAACAGAGCCATATTGTTTCTTATGCTATGCATTACAATATGATCTGTCTGTTTTCTTATAGTAGTATTCTAATGTGCATGCAATCCTGACCGTTCCCTTGAGGTAGTGATTGTCATTGTGACGACATTGGAACACCAGCTGAGGCAAAATTCCTAGGGGAATATTCAATACCTTTATACAAAAACTTGTTATCTCAACATACATGATTACAGTCAAGCTGTTTAATGTTGCCCTGTGTTCCTTGATTCCAGACACTTCTTGTTAACAAATCAGATAATGTAGCAAGACTGCAAAAGTTTTGTGTACATGCAATCAACAAATCTTCTTGACGTGTTTTCATATAGTGTGCTTACTGAGAATTTAAACACGGATTGCTAAATATATTAAAACCTTCATTGTCTGTACAGCCCCGTGGTTACTAGTGTGAAAGGCTCTTCTGCTCTGATGTCAAAGAAAATGTGCTTTTCAGCCCTCAATCCCTTGTGTTTGTTGATTGGGAAAGTAATTTATACAACTTCACAGTTGTAATTCGATTATGCAAATAATTTGATTATCCCCCTGGTTCCAATTAGTATGGATAATTTACTGTACACAATTGATCTTGAAGGAAATATTTTATTATTATACTAGTAACTGTTTGAGAAAACAATTGTACAACTGAAATAAAATCTGCCTGGGCATCAGAAAAATAACAGTCAACACTACACAAAAATAAAGTACAGTGGATTGATGTGATTTTGTAAATATCACCCATTTTGCTTTTACTGTCTTTGAAGTGTGAAAGCTGCAAAACCAGGTAATAAGTCATCTGATGAGATTCTGGTAAAGAATGCCCAAAACCTGATGCAGATTGTCTTGAAATCCATAAAAGCAGCAGAAACAGCCTGCATTAAGGTAAGATAAACTAACAATGTATTTATTTTGGTATTGTCTTAGGAATTAAAGCTATTTTAGTCTGGGTCATTGTGGCAAGGTGTCCACCATTTTACTATTATTCATTAATGATTATTATTATTATTATTATTATTATTATTTGTTTTTGTATGTGTGTGTGCGGACAGACGAAAGCTGTCCGACATTATTGTTTATTGTTTGAGACCGGTGAAAAGCCTCTGTCATAAAGTGTAGCTGCTGGTGGGATATGGGGTTGAATCCCCACCCCAGTAAAGCCTGTGGGAATGTGGCTGAGTCTTAATAAGGTCATTTGTTTAATGGGTAATTAAGGCTCCAGCCACAGTATAAAAGATCCACTCTAGGTGCAGAGTTGGGAGTTGGGAGGAGAGTGAAGGATAGTAAGAGCGAATGCTACCAAGCCAGCGAACAAAGGTACTCGTTTTTATATTTAACACAAAAATAAAATAGCTTCTAGATTTAAATGGTTTTTGTTTTCTAAAGCATTTTCTTATTTTTTAATAATATGTATCTTGTTTTGTGCCCTTTACTGCCTTTCCAGAAATCTCATAGAATATTTTTTTCCAATGTTTTTTTTTTTAAATCAGGGCCTGAGACAACCCCCACCAAACACAGATGAAGCTCAAGCAGCTGCCTTGTGTATCCAATGGAAGAAAAAGCTCCAGCACCACAGAGTCAGGGAGGCCTTAAACCCAGAAATGGATGATCTTGGGCTCCGGAAAACAAGATTAAGTCAAGCTATACCGAGTCTGGCACCTGTTATTAAAATACCAGACTCCAATTAGAATACCAGTAACTCTAATGTGTATATTGCAGGGGTGGCCAAACTTCCTGACCCTACGAACCGCATACAAACATTTTGATATGGCCGAGAGCCGCAAGACACATACTATGAAAAATAAAATGTTTGTGAGCAAGACATTTTAGTTCTCTCGAACATTAAATCAGAATCTTGCACATGTGTATTATAGTAGTTGTTATTGCTTGATGGCAGCAAAATACACAAGAACAAGGGATAGAACATTGCAGAGTCAATTTGTGTCATTTTTTTATTATACTATAGCTTTACAGTGTATTAAACTTTAAATGTAACACTGATGTTTTTCCATTATTTCTGCTTATACTGTATGTACAATATACTTTAATATAATATATATTCAGTTATTAAGCAAAATACAATAACTGCCCTGATTTCACCAATTTTTGCAAGGATTCTTTTTGACAAGCTCATCCCTTGAAGATCTGAATGCTCGGTTTAAAAAAAAAACAAAAAAAACAGTTTTTTTTTATCTGACTACTGCGTGTATGAAATGCTTTTGAGAGCTTTGTGGATGGCAAATGCACTGTATTTAAAGTGATAACAGTACCTGCTCATGATGAGACATAGGATATGTAAATATAATGTTACTTTTAGACCTGCAATACAACATTTAAACATGCATTTTCTAGTCTAGCGCCACCACTCCAATGTTTATTAAAAAAAAGATTAATCTGAATAAGGAGATTTGGCATGAGCAATATTCAATGCCTAGGGCACTTCGTTTTCGCTTTTTTAATTTTTTTTGATCACGTGCAGCTATTTTTAATTTTTAATATTTTTCATTCAAACCGAACACAAAGCAAATGAAGTTAAATTGATTTAGTTAAATCACAATTAAGAGGAAACTATTATTTACAAAACAGGTTTCTGATTGCTATTGCCAGTCTAATTATCAGTTGGATTCATATGTATATTGTTAATACAAATGATTTGAGACTATATAAATGGTAAACATGTGTTTAAGTGTTATGCACTGATGATAGCAGCTGAGGCTTCTGAAGCATTTGCATTTTAGAACTTTTTTCACTTTTTTTTTGCACATGTGAGTGTGAATAAGATTAAATAAATTTATGCTTTGGACTTTTTTGATCATGTCATTTTGTGATACATAATGTGCAAGCATTATACTTCATAAAAGCGGTCTTCATAAAAGCACAGAATCATTGCTATGTGAACTATCTTTTACATTATTAATAAAACAGAATCATAGTCTCATTCAAGTTACGAGAGAAAAAACAAAAGTGATCTTGGTTCACAATCAATGCTTTTCCAAGAGTGTAAGTTGGCTCAATAGCTTTAGAGGGACATTACGGGACCAAAAATAAAAAACTAAAACAAAGAGCCCAATCCATGCAATACAAAACTTGCTTGAGTCATTATATCAGCTTCCATACTGAATGCCAAAACTACTGAGGTGTGCTTCTAAAGAGGCTAGCTTGTTTCTCATCACATCTGATCCAGGAGGATATTCAGATGAAAACTTCCTCCCATTCTGGCTTAAGCCTCATACTTTTGTTTATTACTCATGGATGGTTTGCCATTGTCTCCACGAAACAAACAAGCAAATTCAAAATTATGACATTCACTTTCAACTGCACATCTAGATTTCACTTGATGGCATCGAAATACGCATGGGCCAGAATGAGGTGCCGAAGGTCATCAAGTGACGAAATGTCCTTGCAGTGAACATGCAGGCTCAAAGAAACAGAAGAGAGGAGAGAGAAGAAAGAATACTAAACATGAATGAATAGAGAACACATAATAAACTTGTTGTGTTTATTTGTACTTTTTCTCTTTTCATTTTTGCTTATTATTATTATTATTGCATCAGTTCATTTGATCTGTAAAGTGTGTGTCACCAGGCATTTCACATTTCTGGTTTGGGAACCTCTGGCACATAGGATACGACCCATTTACAAAAGCGAAGAGGTGTCAACATTAATCTGTGTTTTTTATTACCTAGCTTGAAATGAAAAATGCAACATCAGTTTTTGTATTATCAGTAGATGAAAGACAGTCATATCTGATATTAATTTGTAATATTAATATTTTTCATGCCCTTTGTAAAGCTAGTTTATTTTAAAGAATGTGCTGATAAAATTTATAACATAGTTACACACCAATTTGGAAATAATTTTAGATTTCAAATAAATTTACTTGCAACAAGTTGATGACAAGTGCAGCATTTATATTACAAAAAAGCAATAAACACTGTGCCTCAATCACAGTGTAAGAGTGGCGTTCACGGGTAGCAAAATATACACAAAGTTCCTCCAAGAATGGATGGGGGAAAAAAAAACAATTATTTGTATTTTGTTTCCTCAATTGTTCCTGTAACATTCTTCATGGTCATGTGTAGTAAATGCTTGGTTGCAAATCAACTTGCATGTTACTGTTTAACACGATTACTGGTATGTTACACAGTAGTCTCGGGTTAAGAGAACACCCCTCAGGAAGCAAGTGAAGTGTTCTTTAAGACGGTTGACCACCAGACACAATATGAGTCAATAAATAAATAAATATGTATTACTTGTCATGACGCACATGCATCAACATATGAAATTAATGGAACAAGCAAAAGAAAAGATAATAGGCAAGTGTATGTCATTAAATTAGAATAAAAAAGTAACAGACAAACTAACATTAAAAAACTAGCTGTTAAACTAAATTAAAACAGCACCCCTACACATGGTAAAAAATGCAGCTGCAGCTCTCGATTAATTATGAATACCTATACAGGAGCAATACTCAAGACATTATTATTTAACAAAATGGTGAAGCAACTCACCAGGACGGAAAACACCAGATTGCTCAGGTTTTGATTCAGGTTTTTTTCAGGAGCTTGAATAATTTCCAAATTTTTTATAGCAAGAGAAACAGCAGTGCATTTTGCTGTTTGTTTACATGCCATTTTATAGCGAAGAGATACACTCTTGGAAATCAGAATACAAACAAGGCATTAATATGACGACGGTTCTGGAAATAATTAATAAACCAATCAGTGTGCCTCAAGACACTCTCGCAATGACAAGCCCCATTTGAAAATATTTAATAAAAGTTTGATAATGACAAGTTTTCAGGTTGCAAAACAGTACTGTATCAGTTGTGAAGTAATTGCCAGCAGTGCCAAAAGGGTGTTATTTTAAGCAAAATTCCTGTTCCTTTAGCCGGAGCATTTACAATGGGAAAAATCTGTTTCGCCACAAGGGTGTTCTCTTGGCGAAATGTTCTCTTAGGAGGTGTTCCTATACGTGGAGACTACTGTATATGGCAGCATGCCTACATATTTACTAAATACCTTACAGTTATATAAAAGTGGCAGTTCACATTTTTAGATTACTGTTTTTAACAAAAACAGGATTATTTAAAAACATAATACTTCATTAGAATACATTTATCTTTGATACAGTTACTGACAAAATAAATTTTACTGGATCCATCACATACACTATACATCTATGTGAATTTACACATATAGGGCTCTTGAGTTTTCTTTTGTATCTTGACTTTTGACAGGTTATTGTGACTTCGTAGACCTACTCGCGATGTATTAAAGTAAATTCGTATGCAAATGTACGAATCTCATTACAATATCGAAGGTTCGCGCTTACCCTTGCTGTATTATCATTTTTAACTGATTGACGACTTCGGTTTGTGCCTGTTATTCTACGCATTCCTCTCACTGGCGCAGATTCAACCAGCTGTTCACATGTGAAACCTGTTTAAACTGACTTTTAGTTACTTTAAAATGCACCACCATAAAATATACGAACAAAAATATATTTATTAATAGTCTATATTAAATAACTATAAATACATTGTGTTTTGCTTTCTATTATATTTTAAGGAGCTTTATTTTAAACTTCACATTAATAACGGAAGAGAAACACGGAAACAAATCATTGCGTTGAGTTATTTAATTAAACACAAACTGAAATCTTTTCTTCTCAGTAATTAATTATGTAGTGCATAGACAACTGAAATAAGACGAAAAGTATTTACTTGCGTAACCTACTCTATGTACTCTATGTCCACTTTTTCCTTTACACAACTAAAATATACATAGACAAAGGTTTTCTGTGATATTCTTAAATTAAAGTACTGAAAAGCATAGTTAGGGTACAGACGAGTACAAACATGGTAAACTGGAGAAAAACACTGTGCACATTTTCCATGGTAAACTTCCATATATAGAAACAAGCTTAGTTTTCTTTATGATTTCTGTTTTTGGGGATCCTTTCTTTTTTTGGTTTGTTATTGCTGTGCCCAGGGTCTGCGCTACATTCAACACATCACATTCCGTTTGTCCTGTTTGTTTTTTCTGCTGCTTTCTTTTTTGTAAGAAGGTCATGGCATTTTTTTTTTTTATGTCAAGTGTCTGTCGCTTACAGTGTCCCAGTGAATTAATTTTTTTAGTTATATTTCGTTTCTTAATGTTTTTTTGGCCCTGCGAAGTGTTAAATAATATTTTTTATTTTTTTCCATTTCACTAACTAACCGGACAATTTCGTCTTTGTGGAAATTTATTTTCCTTTTCTTTTTGGCTGGTGCCATAATTGCATCAAGGTTGGAGTCTGCAGAAGCCATAGTTCCATCCTACTATATTTGCTACTACTTCTTTCTGTTCACTATACCACTCATTTATCTTTGCCAGAAGGAAGTTCTGAATCTTGACTTCTGCCGTTGCAAATCTATTATAATGAGATGCAAATTCCGATCTCTATGTTTAATGAGCAGTAATTTATGCTGTTTATAAACTTGCGGTGATGTTACGGTAGTTGTTCATGAAATAGTGCTGTTTAGTACATCGATCACAAAAATTCTACAAAGAACGGAGGCCACAAATTCACAGTATTTACGAACATGTAAGTAATATTAGTACATAGACTCCTTAGACTATTCATGTAGATTTAAAATAAAAGTTTTCTGTGCAGCTCTAGAGCTAGAGACATACAGTATCAAACAGATAAAGTCAAAACTACAGTGTGTAATATTAGCAACAAGTGTTTTCCAAAAACAATAAATAAATCTCATGGGAGCCGAAAGTTACACAGTTTGATGTACTGTATTTACACTTTTTTTAGAGTGCTTATTAACAAAAAGGAGACGCTGTCGGGTCGAAAGTCTTGAACATGTCTTTCAGAGGTTTGTCATCTGGCTGTCCATTCGAATCACTTTCCTGCAGCTGACTTGCTTGTCCAGTTTGCCTAGTTTGTCTCGGGTCAGTGTATGGAGGTCGTATTAACCCAGCTAAAGCTGCGATGGGCAGATTGTGTACAGCGGAAGCAGAAGGAGAGTTTGCTGCCCTTGGTGTTGTTCGATGCTTGTTATAACTATTATATTTATCTGCAGGAGCATCCAAAGAACAGTCCACACTCAAGCTTTCTGGAGCCGATACCACATTGGACACTGCTAATGACTGTACATATTCTTCTTTACTGGGATGTTTCATTGTGGTTAATTTTTTAGGATGCTCTTCCTCTTCCTTTGAAGACAACTGATTTTGGTTTCGAGGGTCATACAAGCTGATTCCACCGAGCAGCGTATTTGGGCTCTCAAGTCCCCCACCAGTGGATGACAATTTAGGAGCATATAGGGGTAGTTTATTCTGTTCTAAATTAGCAGGAGCAGTCGCTGAACTCTGCAATGATACAACATTTCCCCTAGAAATGCATGGATCAGTTGATCCAAGATGAGAATCCTTTGTGGCACAATGCTGCAAGTCCATGCTAGAGGATCTGTGCAGCCTAGGATCAACTGCCTTGTGGAGTCGAGGATCCATTGGTTTATCAGGAGAAGCCTTTGCGTCTGGGGGTTTGTTTATATGCCCATAAACTTTAGTTTTTATATCCTTTGCCCTACGGGGGTCTAAGGCCATGACATTTTGATTACTGTCATTTAAAACATCGTGGCATTTGTTCAGCCTTGCTTCAGCAATAAGTGGAGGAAGAGGCAAGTTGATTGAGTGTTCTTGTTTGGGTAAGGGAAGAGGTATTAGATCTTCAGGGGCCCATACAACATGCTTTGCAAACACTGGTTTAGAAAAGATAATGTCCACTTTTATGTGACTGAACTGTTTTAGCTGGCATCTAGGATCTCTCAGAGCAACACCAGGCACGGGTTCCAGAGGAATATTTGCAGCCTTTTCTCTAAGTTCTCTTTCACCATCTTCATCATCTTCTCCTACTGGCTGCTTGATGTGAGAGTGAGAGTGATTTCTTGGACTGCCTTGAGGCTTTATCTTTCTAGGGTCTCGGATAAGCCTTGGATCGGAGGAGACAGAGTCTGTGGACTTTCTCATCTCTCTTGAAGCACTGTGCCTTGGGTCACACTTCATCCGTGGATCAGAGGGTGCATTCTTTTCCTTCTGAAGTCGTGGGTCACAAATACTCTGCTGTGTTGTCACTGACTGTTGCTGATTTTTCAGAATATCACTTTGTTTTTTAAGTGTTTTAAGGATAGCTGTCACACTACTGCCATCTTCCTCATCATCACTGGAATACCAATTCACTGTTTCATCTGAAAGAAACAAAAACGTATAGATAAGTAACATTATTATGGCTGATTGTACTAAAATTTCATTGAATACATATTAAATATGTAAGTAATTTTATCACAGTGCTTTATCAAACAATGGCTCTATTCAGTTGTCCAAATGGATAATATTCTCTGTACCACAGAATTTATGGGACAGTGTGTTAGTTTACTTACCTTTTTCTTTTCTGACCATTTCCTGAGCTCGGTTTTCCTTTTTATGGTGCTCATCCCCGTGCTGTTTTTGACTTAGTCTGAGGAACAGAGCTTTTTGCATGGCAGGAAGGAAGTCCGGGACATGAACTGTAGGTTTCTGGCTGCTGCTGCTGTCTGATTCAGTACCACTCTGTTGAGAGTCTTGCATTGAGCTGTAAGCCAGTTTGTCCATGGTAAGTGCTTCCTCTGTGTAAAAAAGATTCAGTAAAATTTAGTATTAGCTTTTTATCTGTGAAATTTACATGATGCACATTTGTGTCCTGTTGTGTCCAAATGACATTCAATTGGTGGCTACGTATGGACAATCAACCCAAAAATCCTATAACATTTGATTTGATTTTTAAGACATGCTTACCTTCTGTGAATTCTGTAGGTTCCAAACTGTGTACAGCTTGATTTGAATAATAGTTGTTAAAGAAATCTGCAGGATTTTGTATTGCTTGATAGGTAATGTTCTGTTGCATCTGTTGGTCTGCTGGCATCTGCTGATAGGCCTGACCTGGTGCTGGGAGCAAGGTTTGTTGGGGATTTTCTCTCAGTCTGTTTCCTTGGGCATTCCCTTGAAATCCAGAGAATACTGGTTGAACTAAAGGTGCACCTGTTGACTGTGAATGCATTGGTGGAAGATTATGTGGCCCTGGAAAACCACACGGCATGGGTTGACCAGGTGGAATTTGAGGCATTGGTGGACAATATACTCCTGGTGGACCACTGTGATGGGGCTGCCTAAAAGACCCTGGAGATCCTGGAGGGACTGGAGGTCCATTGGGTCCAGGTGGCATATCATCTTGTCCTCCACCAAACATCTGCTCAGGAGGTGGAGCATTTCCATGGAACTGTGGGCCTGGTGGTGATGAACTGTTGTAAAAGTTGGGCCTAAAGGAATACATTTGGTTATA
Source organism: Polyodon spathula (assembly GCF_017654505.1). Taxonomy (NCBI): domain Eukaryota; kingdom Metazoa; phylum Chordata; class Actinopteri; order Acipenseriformes; family Polyodontidae; genus Polyodon; species Polyodon spathula. The sequence goes on along the minus strand of NC_054538.1, from coordinate 17,524,806 downwards.
TAATTATATATAGATAATATATATATATATATATATATATATATCATGTTAGACATCAAGACAATATCAGACAGTAGACATTATCCTCTGTTTGATTTGCAGTAATGAACTACTTTTGCTCAATTCCCATGCTCTTGTCTATGAAGTGCCATGAATCCCTTTCACACTGGCATGCTATACCCAGGTCAGAACCTACCCAGGGTCAGGACCCGGTATCATGCAGGTCGGCTACGCGATAGACGCTTCAATCCAAGCTTGTCTGGGTTGAACAGTCTGCCCAAATGTTGATTAGATCAAATGTTTCTTCATTCATGCTGCAATCTGGCTCATGGTATTTCTCAAGCAACATAAATATGGCTAAACAGAATAAACAAAAACGTTCCTTGTGGAAGTGAAATCTTCACACAGGTGTGGCTGTTTGTTATTTCATCGGCTTATAAATGGCAGTCATGCATTCTGTTTCGCTCAGCCCTGGTCAAAGCGCGTCAACCCACATCCTCAGGTGGGTCGCTGGGTCCCGGGTTAATCCGGATACGACCCAGGTATGTGGTTTCACCCTATGCAGGATTATGACCTGGGTAGCCAGAACCCAGACCCAGAAGAACCACTGTGAAAGAGGCTATGAACTCTGTAGTATGTAAGACCTAAAAAACATCGAATTTGAAGGACTTGCAGTATCTCCAGTGGCTGCATTAATATCTGCAGCTCACTGAACCTACTGGCAGATTGTTTTCTAGAATATTTTTAAACTAGATTAAATGCTGTGACCTTTTGTCCCAGAACAAGTGATCAACACAATAAATGGCCAACCTCGTTAGCAAAAATACCTGAGTCCTATTTTTTGTGCCAAATCCACAGTCGGCTTTACGACAATTTCAAACAGTGAAGGGATTTTCTTCTGCACCCCTTGACAAGGACTGCCTTCCTGTGGACAACCAACCGGCCCAGGGGTTGGCAGAAGTCCCACTCCTGGGGGTGGTTTTGGAAGGGGAACTATTCCCTGCTTCCGCAGGTCTTCGAGCTCCATTTTATCTTCATTCATTGTTTCTTCCTCAGTATTTAAAACCTACAATGCAGGAAAAACAAGGAACTTGTTGACAAAGGTGTTACAAAGGCAGTGGTTCACAAAGCATAAAGTTATGTGAACATACATAGGCATGAATAGCACATGCTATCTATTTTTTACATTGACTGGATTGTAAATGTATTACAGAACTAATACCCAGAATCCTCAAATATAAAATTTGTTTTCTTAAACAAACAACTATATTTTGACAATACATTCATTATATTTGACCTAGACTTGAATCTGACTATTTGTGTTACATTTGATGATTAGGCTTTTTCATGTTTTTTGGCCTGAATGATATAAGTGCTGGCTAACTTACCTTTTCCAGGAGCTCTCTTGTAACATCTGTAAGGGGTTCATGGGAAAACTTGCAGTTATCCCCTTGGTAGCATTTTGCCCCTGTGTGAAAGAACTTGCATGGATATTCATGTAAATATGCAGGTTAAGGAAAGTAAGAATTATTTCATAGTGTCCACACTATTATAAAATACAAAGGTTATAAAAATGATTTGTTGTTCTGACATACTAACAGTACCAAGTCTGATTTTAGAGGATTTCAACACTGTGGGGCTTGCCTAGGGTATCCTTCCAAAATATGACACAGATTTACCTAACAGACAGACAGATATTCACTGTTACCATATGCATAAACTAACTAGGAAACTGAGTACTAGCCTTGCAGGTAAGTATCTGTTAAATGCCCTGGGATTAAATCCACATAAAATTTGTGTATTCATTTTCTCACAGAAACCCTATATTGAAAAGTGATTCAAAGGATATTGTGCATATAAATGCAGTTCTCCCCTTTACTACAGAAACCTTGAATGTAGAACTTGCACATCTCCTTCTTTTTCTCAGGTACAACTAGATCATGTTCAAATTTACACTGGTCCCCCTGCAAGAAACAATGGAAAACTTAACTTCAGCATATTGCTCAGATTTGATTTCTGTTTATGAAATTGAATTACTTACATAAAATAAAATATACCTTAATACAGCGACCCTCCAGAAAATACTTGCAAATATATCTTCCATTGTGTTGAACCGTATGTTGGTTAATGAACTCTTGGCTCATAATTGGGCGCTTTTTCTGGGCATTTACTGGGTTTTTTCCATCCTGTGTAAATAAAGAGTTACCACACTAAGATTTGTTTTGTAGCTAAAATTGTATTTCATACTTAAGACCACAGACCTAAGCATCTTTTTCACAAAAGTCTGAGAATTCTGATTACAGTTGTAAAAAAAATAGTACATATACCTAAAAAAATAGAACATAACATTATAATTTCCTCACCTCTTCAAAACCATCTTGGCCTTGATCTGCACCTCTCCCTCGCCCCCTCCCCCAGTTTTTTCCTTTTTGTTTCTTGTTTTTCTGCATGCCACGTCCACGACCCACACCTCGACCTTTCCCCTTCTGTCTAGCACCTGAAATGTTCAAACGTGAAATTGTAATTGTAAATACACAATTCACACACTATCTGAAATACTGAAAGTATTTAAAAAAAAAAAAACTCATGTATTATGATATTTACAGAGCATAGGAAAAAAAAAACTACAAACATCCCCTGAGCCATGTGGCAGAACACCAGGAATTCAAGCCAATCAAAGAACACAGCTGTTTATCATGAAGTAACAGTAACTCAGATTATACTGTCTCAAAAAATGGCAGCCATATTATGTCAGAGGTCAATCTAACGCAACAATATAGCACATCAATCAATCAATCCAAACTTTATTTTTATAGCACCTTTCATTCAAAAAGTATGTCAAAGCGTTGTATAGGACAAAACAGAAGAAAATCCAAAAACTGTGTTTCTCTTTAATCTATATACAAATGTATTTATTACATCTCTGTAAAACCTGATGATCTAAATAAACACATTTGTAAAGAGATTAAAGAGAAACAGTTTAAAAAAAGCTAATCTAAAAAAGTAATTTTTCAATTTTGACTTAACGTCATTAACTGGTGTAGCACTTCTGGGAGCACAGTGGCACAGAAGGCCTGCATCAGCTGAACTTAAATCACGAGAAGGTATATATGTGACTAGAAGTTTCTGTATAAAACCCTTTAATTACTTTATAAGTCAGAAGGAACATTTTAAAATCAATTTTAAACTTCACTGGGAGCCAGTGCAGTGAAGCCAGCACAGGAGTTATACGGTCTCTTTTTCTTCGTTCTGCTTTCTGTATAAGATGCAGATGATTTATGGTGTGGTTCGAAAGCCCAGAGAATACAGCATTGCAATAATCAAGTCGGGAAGACACAAAAGCATTAATTAGTTTATCAGCATTAGACAAAGAGAAATGACCTAATTTTAGCAATGTTTCGCAAATGGTAAAAGGACACTCTGGTGACATTGCAATTTGCGAATATGCAACTCAAAAGATAAATCAGAGTCAAGTAAGACCCCTAGATTTTTCACTTCCGTTTTTATGTTTGTGGTCAAATTTCCCAGATCAATTTTTAGAGATTGTGTTGCTTCTAGGTGCAGCTGAGAACCTAATAACAGAACAGTCTTATCAGAGCACTTTGTTACCCTCAAGAAATGAATTCAGCTGGTTTGCTACTATTTTTTTTAGAACCTTAGCTAGAAATGGCAGGTTTGAAATAGATCTATAATTGTTTAAAGCAGTAATCTCTGGCTACACAGAGAATTCTTCTTAAGCAAAGGTTAAACCACAGCTATTTTTAAGGCAGAGGGAACTACTCCTTATGTCAGTGAACTGTTTATTATAACCAAGATCAGTTCACTCAAATCACTGAAAACTGCTTTTAGAACTTTGGTTGGAATTGGATCCAACAAGCAAGTGGAAGAATGAATTTGCAATACCAATTTATTGATATCTTGTACTGTAATCTGAGAGAAAGATTCCACAGCAAAACTAGTCTGATTGCACTGCATGTTCTGCTTTGTACGGTGAAACTGCAGTTTGCATGTTATCTAATGCATAATGTACAGGAATTTAGAACGTGTTAAAACAAAACTGGTGCTTGAATTAATTATACAATCAACTTGAAAACCAATAAGAATGAAATGGAACTAAACATATTAGTTTTGAGAGTGCAATATGTTTGATTGGAAGTCCTTTTTGCATTTCATTTTACCAGTCCAAATTTTGTGATTTTTAAATAAATGTTGTATGCAAATGGTAAGAGAATCATGGTCAGCCTGGTTGTGCTCTGTTTAATTGATTCAGGAGGGAGGTCATTTGGGCTAAATTGTATCCCTGGTGTCCTGAGGTGTGTATTGAGTGCTGCTACCTGCAGGGGGGCAGGAGCTTTACAATGACCTTCCTCTGTACAACAGAGGGTTTGGTGGTGATTGGCTGGTCATGTAGGCAAAAAGCTTAATCAATTAAATGGGCCTTCAGGTAAGGGGGAGCTGGTGGTGCTGTGCTTGGCTGCTGAGGGCCATTCCAGCTATAAGCTAAGGATCACACAAAAAGCAAAACTTTGATCACTGTACTTGCTTGGAAAGTGTAAAAGCACATCAATTATTTTCTGTTTTGTATTTGTAATTAATTTAGAAGAATTTGTAGATTTTATTTTTCATTTTAAGATTATGGACTTTTTTGTGTTGCTCAGTGGCAAAAATTAAATCCATTTTGATTCCATGTTGTAACACAATAAAATGTGGAAAAGTCCAAGGGGGGTGAATACTTTTGAGAGCCACTGTACATCAACAGAATGTTAATTTATTAACAGACAATGGTAACTTGTTTTTTTTTATGATCTTACCTTTTTCTACACCCTTCATGTTTTGCTTTTTTATCTGTCCCATTGGTGGCACTTTGTCAGGTCCAGACGCTGTGGTTTCTTTAGCATGTCTGTACTGGTTCAGCTCATCACCAAAATCATCATCCTCTCCATAATCATATTTCTCTTCACTGTAGTCGCTGAATGTATCAAACTCGTTATTTTTATTGTGTGCTGGCTTTTGAGACTTCATGTAATCTCCACTGGACTGGCCATGCTGAAAATATTCAAAAACATGTATTTTTAATTGGGATTTTTAGGTAGCTTGGCTTGCATGTTAGGGCATAAGAAAACAGAGGTCAAGCTTAATGAACAGTTCAGCATCTAATTACAGTTCATCAGGACATTCTCAGGTTATACAGTACTTAACCAGTGATATTTCTTATAATTAGGAGAAGTATCTATGGGTTACGTGATGGCTGTGGAAGGCCAAACAATTAATAGTGCCAACTGCCAAGGTGATGATACATTTTATACAGTGAATTAAGAACTGAGTCCAAAAATTAAAAACAGGTAAAGCAGATATTTTTTGTTTGCTTGACTATACACATAGTGGAAAAGCACAGCTGACTGTCTATTGTAGCCCTTCAGACCATCTAACATGTTTAAACTAGAGTTTTAGGGGTTGGTGTACTAAAGTGTAAACCAGTCGGAAGAGTAGTGTGAAATGTACAGTACTAAACAAACACAACACTGTTACCATCATTTTAACAAACGCTTTGTAGCCGCAGTTCTTACTTGTGTTTAACCGCTGCGGACCTGACATGCAAATCGGTCGTCCGACCTGGGTATAGGGGCGATAGACTAATCGAACCGTCTAGTAGCTGGTTCCCTCCGAAGTTTCCCCATGCTCACATATTACATTTTACTTGCACGTGAAGTGCTGTGCAATCCTCGTGCCGAAATACAAATATACATTTTAAACACTTGTGTTACACAAACATGTATTTATATTGGGATTTGTACCAATGACTATACACCAACAGAAAACACACAACATATAACAGCAAATACACACAGGGGCGGGCACTTCGTCACAGCCACTAACCCCTCCAGCTCATTCTGAGCATCTGTATAGGACCATGATCTATTGTGTGTGTTAACTGTCTAGGTTTCTAAGTAGACCAAGTTAAAAAGCAGATATTTTTTGTTTGCTTGACTATACACATAGTGGAAAAGCACAGCTGAATTGTAGCCCTTCAGAAAACATGTTTAAACTAGAGTTTTAGGGGTTGGTGTACTAAAATAAACCAGTCGGAAGAGTAGTGTGAAATGTACAGTACTAAACAAACACAACACTGTTACCATCATTTTAACAAACGCTTTGTAGCAGCAGTTCTTACTTGTGTTTAACCGCTGCGGACCTGACATGCAAATCGGTCGTCCGACCTGGGTATAGGGGCGATAGACTAATCGAACCGTCTAGTAGCTGGTTCCCTCCGAAGTTTCCCATGATTTATTTTGTGTTACCAGTAGGCTAATAGGGGTAAGCCATCATTTTTGAGTAGCTTCAGAAATCGACCAAATCTGATGGTATTATTCCCCGTGCTTACATTTTACTTGCACGTGAAGTGCTGTGCAATCCTCGTGCCTAAATACAAATATAATTTTAAACACTTGTGTTACACAGACCCATTTATATCCCGTTTACCAATGACTATACACCAACATTAACACACAACATATGTAACCCCTCCAGCTCATTCTGAGCTATATATTGTGTGTTAATTGTCTACTGTACAAGTTAAAAATAATATAATTAAAATAAAATAAAAAACCCTAAAATCATTTAATGTAGCATGATGTATTTTGTGCCTAGGCTAAAACAAAGTGCGCTAGGTATTAATTTGGTTTTACTACTGTACTGTATACTGTATATTTAAAATACAGATCGAGAACTTTAATAATGTAATGTGTAGCCTACCCAAAACACATGTCAATGATTTATATTTAAAATACATCGAGGGCTGCCGGTTTAGCGAGAGGCTGCTGTATGATTATGAAAAGCTTTTTTGGGGGTGAAGGTTGAAGTCCCACTATATATAATGAAAGGCAGTTTAATATATAGTATATTGCGGCTCTCTTCATTAACATATTGTTTCTTAGTACATACGACAAAATATGCACTTTCTGAATTGTCATAACGAAAATGCAAACTGCGGTACATCTACCCTTTTGTCTTAAACTGAGCAATGCCTTCACTGGGTTCTCTTCTCTAAACACCGCCACCAAACAAAGGGTTTTCTCTCCCTTTTTAGACAGGTGGACATTTTCCAATCAGCACTCAGTTACCTAATTAGGTAATGGCCACACCAGTTATTGTTGGCAGGGATAGATTTAATCCCATCCCTGCCCCAACATAGATATTGTGTGCTAAGAAAAATTATGATTCAGATTAGTTCTTGTCCAATAAATGACACCCATTTTTAAAAAAAAAAAAAATATTTCTTCACCTGTAATCTAAAACAATTTTGTAAACAGGTTTACATGATGAGTAGATTTTTATAAAGGCTCTATTTACCTGTGTGGATGGAGTGTCGTAATCTCTAAATGCTGGACAGAGTTTTTTACGCTGTTGTTCAGAGTATTCAAAATCAGATTCATAGCTGTAGTCTGAACTATCACCACTTGAGGGGGAATGATGCTGGGGAACAAAGAAACTAACACTGAATCAACATTTCAATAACAAACTTAAATTCTACAGAATAAGAAACACTGCATGTAAAGTTTTTTTTTTTACCCCTCTCTGCTGTAATTTAAGTTTTGCCTTCCCTAATATCTACTGCTTCTACGCCACATTAATGTCGATATAGAGGTTTCAATGGCATTTGGCAGTTGGCAGCTGCCAGGCAATGATGATTAAAAAAAAGATGCCATTTTGTGACGGAACACTGGAAAAATAAAGGAGATTGTTCTGACAGGCAACCAAGAACAAACACTGACTGAAATTACAGTGCATTAAAAATGGCTACATTAAAATAAATGTCACTATTCGTCTTAAGTGAAGTAAAGAACATTTCATTGCTTTAACTTGATAATAAAACCTAATTAATGCAGAGACCTACTTGTAGTTAAAATAATTAATTTCTGAAACTCATTCAGTAATGCAGCAGTGACTCACTTTGTGCCTGTCCCGTCTCCTTTTCTTGGCTTTTCTCTTGCCCCTATCTTTTCTGTGTTTCTTTATAGACTTTCTGTGAGGCTTCTCATCTTTGTCTTTATCTTCTTCTTTCAATTCTTTCCCCTCATCTTCAATTCCAATCCCTTCATCATCTATTTCTCCATCTTCAAGCTCACAGTCTTCCCTGTCATGAAAATAGACCACAAATAGATTTAAAATGCTTATGGGCATTGACTTTACTTTTATTAGTGTTACCCCTTTAAAAAGAGATCATTTGGTTTTTTTTTTATGTTTAACTACGATCAAATACATTGTCTCTATTACAATATTTTCTATAAAGTCAGGCCAGTCAAGTCCTTGATAGTAAATAATAAAAGTTTTTAAATTAGAATTTAAAAAATGACTAATTAATGCAGCTAAGAAATCAGATAAACAACACACCATAACAACTATTACCACATTACAGTTTAATAAGCAAGGTTTGGCAGGTATAACAATTCAAAGTAACATGAACTACTTGTACCCATAATATGTGACAAAAACTACACAATTTCATTCATCTTATTCTCTATCCTTTATAAAATAAAAAAAATAAAACTTTGATGGAAGCGCCTCCAGCATACAGGGGCGTCCATCATATGTAGAATATACTTGGTACAATATAAATTGAAAGAGGAAATTGATAGTGTCTTGCTTTTATTAAAAATGCAGTTTATGGATCAAACTAAGTTAGGGTGTGTTAGATGATTTGCATGGTGTTACATAAAACTTGGGAAACTGAAAATAAATTAAGAAGAAAGCCTAAATGAACTCCAAAGTAAACTTGGCCATCCCCCCCTCGAACAATATATACCTTGTGAGATCTCATTAGAGTGCTTTAATACAAAAAACATTATTGCTACAGCATTCAGATGACCTTAATCAACTGCTGTCAACAACACATGTAGAAAACAAGATTGCAGTGAAAAAGCTGTTTAAATCACCTGTTGTATGAATCATATAGGTTTGGTGAATAGTGTATAAATGGGTAATTGATTGAAACAGGGTTGCATGGAACACTATATAAGATTTTCCTGCAAAATACTGCTGAAAAGAAAGCAGTACAGTAAGTTGTTTAAAATGTACTGCTACAGATTATTGACTGGCTTGTAAACTGTATTGTGAATTGTCTAATTAGAGTAAACAAGATTTCCAGACTAATTACCAGATCTCGCAAATCAGTTCAAATCCAAAGGCCCCAATTTGCTAGCAACATCATTAGACTAATCACGGTTCTTTATTCTATGCAGGAATGCATGTTGTAAATGGTTAATAAAATGAATCTTGCTGTAATTAACATAGTAATCCAGAAGGTGAAAAGGTAGATGAAGATAATTGTCTTTACTAAGGTAATTTGTTATCTACATTAAAAAATAAAAAGTGGAATAACTTCATGTAACAAATCCTTTCACCAAATATCACTTTAAGCCAACCACTTCCCATCTGTAGCCAACCATGTGTCAGTACAACCAAATAGCAAGTCCCCATGTACATTCACACCACTCTGCGTCTATTTGCATGCAAAGATGAATCAAACAGATGAGCAGTTCAAGTTGAAAGTGTGGCAGCACATTGTTCAACATAGTAGACAGTTTGTGGTTATTGTATTTATTTCATTTAAAATAAAAAAAAACAGACGCACTGAGGAACATTTCCCTGGGAATCTTTGATGGCAGGCAGCACCAAATTGTTCACAAATAACATGTTGTCATATACTCCACATAACCTACTGCAAAATATCAATGGTTTCATTATTAGGAGAGCTACTGCAGGTCAGACAAATCTGTCAATCAATTACCTGAACAGAAAAAAATAAAATTGCTCTGGGTAAGCCGCCAAGAACCCCTCTATTGCCACCTACTAGGAATTATAGCAATTAGAAGTTTAACAAGCCGGTAGTTTATTTCATTATATCAAACTCACATAATATAGGCTAGCTTACGAGTGTTGTTAATGATATTGTTCGTTGGAATCCAGGACTGGACAAGACTAGAACAGTGCATGATCATTACTGATGGCTCTGCAGTACACTTTTAAACAATTATAAACAATTTAAAAATTATGCATACATTGTTGAGATAGCGCATACCAAAGAAATGATTACTCTGATTTCCTTCTGGAGGATGTCATTCAAGAATTCGACTTGGGCAACAAAGTGTTGGCATACTGCCGTTCATTTAAGGGACATAATAATTTAATGGGCATTTAAGAACTGGACAACTTCACAAAGCAATTTTTAACACTCGAGGAAACCACTTTGGTACCTTGCTATCCACATTTAATACGTAGAGCTGACAAGAGGGATTGAAAATGAATCCCTGAAGGGACAACACGTACTATAGTAAAAACAGATTAGCAACAGTACATGACCTAAAACAAACATAACAGGCTGTCTTTCAGCACACAGTTATAACCTGGTAACAATATAGTAGTTTACTGTGTCCCACGAGCTGCATGTAACTAAATGTCTTTAAAGATAGCACAAGTAACTTACTGTATACAAAAAAGTATAGCTATCAATCCAAAGCTCCCTTTGTCCTATTAAATGTAATTATTTTTGTGTTACTTGATCATAGTGTAATTAAACATCTGTAAAATACCTTGCTTAATTAAACATTTAATGAGGATCTCAATGTTTTAACCTGGTAATGCCATGTCTATTTATATGGAGAACAGCTGTTTACTTACTCACAAGTTCGTTTCTTGTACCAAACACAGTTAAAGATCAGTCTGAAATCACATGCTTGTATTGCACAGAAAATGTTGGCTGTTGAGGGTAGATTGTAAACACAATACAAAGGGCTACATATGATTGCATCATATAGCAGAAGCAAATTTAAATGTTTAAATGTTTAAAGAGTGAAACTACCAGGGACTTATTTTTCTCAGACTAGGGACATATCCCTAAGAGAAAGCGCCCTCTTGTGAACTGGATGTGTGTATGGCAGGGGTATCTAGTCCAATATTTATTGTGTCTTTTCTATCGTTGTGTCTCTATTACTGAGGGGGGCTGACTGAGCTTACACTGGCAATATGACTGCACTTGAAATGCACTTTCTTAATTTAAAGCAAAACAGTATTAATCTGAAAATGATTACCATTTTAATTCTGCTAATTTATTCAATTAGTCCAGAATTAACACTATCCAAAGCTATCCATCTACTTAGCTAGTTGTCAAAATAGGGGATAGGGATGTGAAGAAATGAGTTAACCTTTTTGTGCATGTGATCCTTACACCTAAAATGATTTGGGGCCAGAATTGGTAGATTACAAGAATTGATCCAGTATTGTGTGCTGGAGCAAGGGATCTCTCCCCAGGGCAAACATAGATATTTGCTAAAATACAAATAAGGGGGAGAAACTACTGACTCCACATTTATACAACTACAGTACCAGTACACATTTCAAGAAAAATAATTTGTCACAACTTTTCCAGAGCAGTACACCAAATCATGATTCAAGTCTGGAATACATAAACAGCTAATAAAACTATGACAATATCTGTATCCAACACCAAACAACAAATTATGAAAACATTTTCTTTTCAATGAGATAGAGGCAGGGCAACGTACTTCATCCTTGACTTTGCCCTATTCCACAGCTCTCCAATATAAAGACTGCCAAATACTTTTTGTATGTGTGACATGTTCCTTCCATTCAGAATTGTAACCAACACAATTCCCTGAGGATGTACCATAGTTTTATATCTTGCAGACTTCTATATCTTGTAGAAATTAGACTTTTCATCAACTATTCCTCAAGAACATAGGCCAGGTATTTTAGTATTTTATTATCATGCTTGCATTCATAATGCAACTAGCACAAAGGGGGAAATATAAAAAAAAAAGATGTGTTGGTGCAACTCAGTCGCTTGGAAAAGCTGTAATTTTTTGGTTTTAAGCATTATAGTATTAGAAAAATGTGTCTTGCAGTGATGCATGTAATGAATACATAACAAATAAATCATGGTGTTCACATTGTCTGGTTTCATAGACCCGGGAAGAGCACAGCTTTTTTGACTACCTAATGTTATCTTAGGAAAGGCAGTTCAAGACTATTGCTAATCAGGGTCAGAGAAACCAAGAACACATTAAAATAATAAACACAGTTTACTACTGGCTACTGTTCATAAAGTTGAATACGTAAAAGTATTTATTTTTTGTAATACATTGGTCATCAAAATACACTACCTGGGGTTGAAGCTAACTGTGAAACATTTAATAAAATACAGCCCTGATTGTACAATGTAATGTGTTTACTTCATGCAGCAATGGAGTTATGAACATGTGTTTCACTGAAGAATCCATATTTAATTATGAGTTCTGTAAAGAGATAATCACTAAAAAAATGTTTTTTAACGATCGTATTTTACACCAAATTAATCTATGTGTGAACTGCAAGCATTTCTGCCCAAGTATGGTACTACTAAGTCTACATATCGTAAACTGTGTAAAATAAACATATCACTGACGAATGGCACATGTCTAATGAAGGGATTTATGGAGAAACAAAAAATAAATAAATAAAAATAACGGGCTAAATGGAATGACGAAAACATTACTGAAGCACAAATGCTCACCAGACTAAATGTACAATCAGATCAGCACACTGCGTGATACCAAATTGTTTAGAAAGTAGCTCTTTGTGCGCATGGCTATTTTAGGGTGGAAAAGACGTCAAGACGTAATCTACTTTTTTTTTTTTTTTTAATGCGGCGCGTAGTTATCTGAAGTCCGTTAACACAAGGAACACTGTAATGGTTGCGTCTTTCATGTAACAAAAAAAAATATATATATATTACTGCAACTGACAATTGTGAAACAAAACGTACCATGATAATTGCCAATTTATGTAACAGATTAATCTAGCATTTACAAAAATGCATGCAAATTCCAACTAATACTACAAGGACTGGAAGGCCTGACTCCAGCATTACCAAGCTATCCTTTTTTTGATTGAACATACCGTATAATAAACCGAGACCGAAAAAATTACAAGCATTTACTCGTTTTTTAACACGAAATTATTTGATACATTAGAAGAATGGATTAGACATATAAGAATGTTACTCGACCTTTCGTCCCTCGCAAGTTCAGAGCCTGTCATGTTTTTGTCAAGAACTGGGTTTGGGGGATTGGAAAAAAGGCTTGCAAAAGCCATGATGGTTTGATGCGAAACTGCACTGTTCCCGAAACAAGAGTGAGTTGAATTCAGTCACTCAAAAGGAGACGTTGGACTGTGAGAGATGATGAAGGATTACAGTATTAGTTTGTAAAACTCACGGTTACTTTAGAGACAGTAACACAGACTTTTCCAGTCTAACAATCACTGACGTTGATGTTATAAAACTGTAACACAGTTTGATACCCCCGCTTTGTCAGTGTCCCGTCGGCTGACTTTTCTTGGTGAAATTTTGGAGACGGAGGGTGAAATAACAAGAAAAGGAATTATTTTCGGAGGTTTATATTCCTTCACATAAACATGGCGCCCACAACAACCCATTCACAAAATGTCTGCGCTTGACCAAACAACAGCGTGCGTATTCTTCCACCAAGTACCCAAATCGTACCGAATCAAACCAATTCCAGCAATTCCTTGTCTGGGCGGGATATTTCCGGAGAATGCGCGCTCATATGCTTCTTCCATTGGTTAAATGGTCTGCCGATTGAACTAAGGGGCGTGATTCATCAATCAAGGTTGGTAGAGTAGTGCAGGAAGTCCCAAGCAGAATATCGTCATGAAGGCGGAGTAATATGTAGAAATCCAAACCTACTTTATGTTATTGGAGCGGATAAAGTAGTCTATGACTGGTTAGCAATTTCAAAAGTTTTATTTTAGTTGCGTAGCAGTTCTGAATATATTAATTGCATTTTAATGCTTACAGTGCAATATTATTAAGCGTCGTTGTTGTTAATTGTTTATTTATTTGATTTCACTTTGTTACTTGAATTAGTATTTTTGTTATGAGAAAAAAGTCAGTATTTTAAATTTCGATTGTTTGGATTTTTTTAAAATTATTTTTATTATTTTTTTTTTTTTTTAGGAACATGTTACTGGTTTTAATTATTTTTTAAGTTATTTATTTTGTGTTTTTGAAAAGGACCGGTTGCAATATCGAGTTTAGGCAGTAGAGGCCAGTGAAGGAATGAGAACGACATGACTGATACACTGCATTTGGGGAATTAGAGGTTTAAATGTTACTTTTATCAATAGATGGCGCTTCATGTAACTTCATTTAATTCGGGCAGTGTAGTGTAGGGTAGGGTAGGGTAGGGTAGGGTGGGATAAGGGCCCCCGGAAGAAAATTCCATGTTTGTCATATAAACTAATTCTCCACTTTTACATTTACATGTACATTTTTCCCCTTTTTATGTACTCAATAAAGTTATATGCAACCTCAATAGCAGAGTATAAGCAGGAGTCTACTGATACCATAAATGCATAAAAAACCAAGAATAACATTTCTGAGAAAGGGGCCTCTTACCCACAGGCAGGGGCAAAAAGCCCTCATGCCACTCCAATATATGTTCACTCAAAAACACACCTCACTCAAACGTTTTAACAATTTTTAATGATCTTTTATTAACAGCATTTTAATTCAAATAACACCAACAAGCAGAGATATTTTTACATATTCCTGCATAGATGATGATGCTCTGATGGTTTTTCTTATGTACCTTCGAGGCATAGTGCTGAATTTGGAAGAAAAATAAAAAATCTAATCACTAAGTAACAATATAGCTTCTGAGTGCTACCATTGTGACATTACTGTGACTATGAATTAATAGTCTTTCATCATCCAACCGAGATGTGGGACAGTTTTAAATGCTACTTTTTTGAAAGAAAGTCAAAAGGTATAAAGATTTTAATCTTGGAGACTAAAATACCAAGATCAGTCATGGAGATGATTGGAGCTAATAATAATAATAATAATAATAATAATAATAATAATAATAATAACCTAGGCTACTTAGTATTGAACAATCTCATTTATTACAATTCTGTAACTTTAACTGTCATTTTTCATTGTACGCAGTTCTTTAGTCAAACTACAACACAAGTTAAGACTGTGCTATAGCTGCCCTTGACAAACTTACATTAGGGCCTAGCTAGATAGTCACTGTAGAATTTGGGGAGGGCTAAATAAACTTCTAGTAATACGATACAAAGTGTCATATTTTCTTAAAAAAAACAAAAAAACAGTTGTTTAGTCCACATCAAGTGGACTAAAAGGCAGACTAGAAAATCCTGCAAATCTGTACTAACTTAATCCTGATTGCAGCGTTCCAAACCGATGATCCCAGTAATTGGTTTAACTGATCGGAACAAGTTAGACAGATAATGGGAACTAACTTACAGCTATGGGCAAAAGTTTTGCATCAACATATAGAATTAACACATTTTGCTTCATAAAGTTGAATGAAACCTGCTAAATAATGTTACGTTAATATTTTAAATTACATACCATTTTTTACTAAGCCGGTACTTGGAAATAAGTCAGATAAATATATAACGAGATCACTATACAAAAAGAAAGATGTATTTTTATTACATCAAACATATTTAAGTAAAAATAAATGTTGTGTTTTTCATGCACATTTCAAACTGGCAAATCATACTTGCATTTAATCCATTGACACTGCTGCATAGGCACAGAAATGTGTCTTTGTGCAATACTGGACCGTTAGTTGTTTATAGTTAAAGCATATAAACTGAAATTGTATTGCATTAAACAGAAAACGGTATCATTGGGCCTGTATATGTGTGTGTGTGTGTGTGTGTGTGTGTGTGTGTGTGTATCTATCTATCTATCTATCTATCTATCTATCTATCTATCTATCTATCTATCTATCTATCTATATATATATATATATATATATATATATATATATATATATATATATATATATATATATATATATATACACACACAGTGGCTTGCAAAAGTATTCAGACCCCTGACCAATTCTCTCATATTACTGAATTACAAATGGTACATTGAAATTTCGTTCTGTTCGATATTTTATTTTAAATCACTTTAACTCAATATCAATTACTGTAAGGTGACATTGGTTTTATGTTGGTAAATATTTTTAAGAAAAATAAAAAACTGAAATATCTTGAAATAAGACTTTATTCTCGTGGATCTGACTGCCTGAACGTGATGGACATAAGAAATATACAGAATAAAGTTTTCAGATGTACTAGTCATTTTGGAGGAAAAATGCAGTTGTCTGCAAAAAAATGGAAGCAGTAAATGCTTAGAACGAGCAAGCATACTAAGTTACTCTTATCCTTCACAGTACTAAGTTATCATCAAAAATTTGATTTGGTACGCCGCAATCAGGTGTACTAACTTTAGTCCAATCAAGTGGATAAAACCTACTTAATCCACTAGTTAGACACTTGGACTAAATTTGGTACGCTGCAATTGACCCGTTTTGTTTATTTGTACCTTTTCTGTCTTCTTTTTGTTTTTTGTTTTTATTATTCTTTCTTCGGTTCATTTGAGCTGCATTCAAGCATTTCACTGGAAGCCACGCTTGAACTGCCTGGGAGGCAATTTGGCCACCTTTGGTAAATTACATAGTATTTTTGGCCACTACTGTAGCTTTTTTCTAGACCATGAAGGCAAGCTGGCCATTTGTTGATCTACCTGACCAAACAGTAGCAGTGATCTGCTTGTTTGTGGACGTATTATTAAGGAAATACTTTTCTTTTTCAAACGTTCTACGTCTCTGCATGTCATCAGTGCACACTACATCACTCATCAGAGAAACATCACACTGCAGGTACTGCAGTTACCAAACAGCAGTTTCTCACAATAATTCCACACCTCAATAACCACCTTGAGTTGATGAACTCTTGTCATTCAGCCAAAATCAAAATACAATCATTGAGGTCTTATCTTCATGAAAGGGTAATTAAATGTCAATATAAGCACCTGAATGTGAGTAACCAATATTTCCCTTATAATATAATAAACTCACAGCCTTTGTTTTCTCCCACATGTCAGGTTTTTTTTTAGCAGTAAGGCTTAAAATCTGCTTTTTGGGAATTTTGCATAAGACTATCATTATATCTTCATTATAAGTCCCAGTTGAAACTATGCCACAAGGCCAAGCTGTTGACAAGAATCAAATCATTATTTTATGTGAAGGATGTATAGTCAACTCTTAAGTCGCACGTATATTGAATTCTCAGCACTTTAATTTTTCACATAAACCATAAGTAGTAAAATCCCTCTCATGAAGGGAGCCTGTGACTGTGTCTTCAGTGGCTTCAAACATGGGTTACATTTGGAATCTCACACTCTTCACATACTTTCTATGAATTTAAAAGGACATTTTTTCACGCAGGGATTCTTCTGTGTATTTGTGAGCATGTCATAAAAAATAAAAAAAACAGTCAGGTAGTAAACAATCTCTTTTTATATCCACGATAACTATCTGGCAACAACAATTCACATTACAAAATAATGTTTTGCTGGCAAAATGACGTAGCACACTATGATTCTTACTGAAATGCAAAACGTGCGTACACTTAGGTTATGCTTTAATAATAATAATAATAATAATAATAATAATAATAATAATAATAATAATAATAATAATAATAATGCAAGAAGGGGTGCAGTGAAGTTTAGAAGGATTAATCAAATAATACAAAAAAGGTTGAAGTTTAAAAAAAAAAAAAATCAATTAGTAAATTTACCCAAGTACAGTATGTAAAAGATCTTACAGAAAGTTTTTGCTCAAAAGAGTCAACTTCCCAATGTTTCAGTAGGTTTACATACCTTTGTCAAGGGAAAGTGTGAATTTATTGCCAATTTTTCCTCACTCAGACCCCTTACGAAGTATCTTGCTATACCTGAACAGATAATCGCCTCCTACTTTAAAATATAATTAATTTACTAGCAATGTTAATTGACTGGGTGGAGCATTTGTTAATTATTTTACACACAAAACAAATGTTTTGGGTGACTACCAAGATTGGTACAATATTCAATGTAGTGTTGTCCATGGCAGTCCTTAGACAGAAACTATCTTTGTGGGTAGAATGAGGAGAAATGTTATCCTCAGTCATTCAACATTGGTAGTAAGTGTATCGCATTTGGGGAACCACAGCAACTGTGGGACAGACTGCTCATTAAAATATTTAGCATATTTTTAAATGCAACCATTTTCTATTCAGGAATACAAACATATTTAGTGAGCAAGTTGTCTGACTGATGTTATCTGGCAACAGAGTCCACATCCCCCAAAATAATTTGCCTATAAACTTGTAACCGACCCAAGCTCCGTATACTTCTTTAAGAACAGTACTGCATGTAAAATGCCCACACAAAAAGAAAAATAACTTCAGCATACAAACATCTATTTTGGTACTACCTTACTGTCATCTGATGAAATACAACACTACCATTTAGCAAAAACATACTGCAATGGAGTCGTAAAAGCCGTAAATTAGATTTTGGCTCGAAGTGTCTCTTCAAGAAATTATTCGGGGAGAGCTACAATCTTGAACTTATGAACTTTTTCCTGTTGAGTTCATTTATTACCCATAACTTTTTAGAACAGGTTTTTATAGTTTATTTTATGAAAAGAAATGTTGCTACAGGAGCTCTTGCTTTAAAATAAAACAATGTCATTAAGCACTATTGTCAAACTACTCTGTCACTTTCTGAGGCACTATTAGTAAACAAAAGTAGGCACGTCATGAGGCATGCTATGCAATGAAGCTGAACAAACCATGTGATGCACCACTTAATTGACGATTATGTATATAAGCAGTAGAGCTGGTAGTTGTTAGAAGGGATGTTCCAAAGATTTTGATTTGCGGAGTCCCCAAGTGGCTCACCTCGTGAAAGCACAGTGGTGTGGTGTGCAGGGTGAGTCAAACAATACATGTTCACGTCCTGGTTCTGCGAAGTTGTCGGTCGTAGCTTGGGACTACCAAGGGAGTGTTGTATTGGCTCTGGCACGCCAGTGGGTTAGGAAGGTAAAACTGGCGGGCTGTTTCTACTCATCGCGCTACAGCAAACCCCAGTGTACTCAAGGACGGACACCTGCAGGTCTGGCCTTTGTACCCCAGAGGTCAGTAGCTCACTAACATCTGCTCTCGCGTTCATGGGTGTAAAAGAGAAAACTGGCTCGGCCGTGGGATCGGAGGATGCAGAGGCTTGGAAGTCAAGAGGGCTCGAATTGCTCCTTAACGACACCTCTCCCCTTTTACTAACCTGTAAGGTTTAACCCCCATTTTTTATTACTAAATTGGGCATTTAATTAAAATATATATTATAATTATATATATATATATATATATATATATATATATATATATATATATATATGATAATATTTTAAAACTATTAAAAAGTAAAGAAACGGAATTTCATCTGTATCGCAAATGGGTTTATGACTAACCCCTGTGGTATTGGGTGGTAATGAATGTGAAAGCTAAAACTTCTGTAATCCTGGCTCTTCTGTACAGGAGTTTAAATGTGTGGGAAGCGATAGGTTCTACTGATGGAATACCTGGTGTCTGCAGGAAAGCTAAAATACCCCAGAATACCCCATGGAAATCCTGACAGGTTATTGTGTTATATGTAGTTAGCCTCCCGCTCTATAAAGGTTGTGATTTTGTGCAGTTTGGGTGAGAGAACTACAAAGCAAGCATAGCATGTGATCTGCACATAACGCACTGGAATTCTGGCAAACCCGTAACTGATTTGTTGAACGTGATTTATGGATGGAGGTATGGATGGAAGTATGGATGGAAGTATGGATGGAGGTATGGATGGAAGTATGGAAAGCTATAAAAACATTCTGTCATGTTCAGATTCTTGTTCTTTCATGTTACCAGAGGCACGCAGTCTGCTTCCAAAAGGTAGCTGAACTGAAAAAAAGGGCCAATTTATGTAAGTTTGAATTGGAATCGCTCAGCCTCAGATGCTAATATATTCCTACTGCTTGTTACTATGCGGTGGTGCTAAAAGAGCTCTACATGTAAACATTGTGCTGTTTCTGTGTGTTTGGTGGTGGTTGGCATGTGAGAATGTGGCTCCTCCTTTATTGAATACTTTTGTTTGCACGACTTGTTTTTGTTTAACCTTTTAGTTTGATTTATAAAAATAAACTTGCAGTACTTCAGGGGTGGGGGGAGACATAAACAAAACTTATTATCATATGACAGACGTATTGCCCCCAACTCAACACTACACGGCCAGCATGACAGTAAAAATAGACATAATGAAGCGTTCTTACCTTTATAAATTAGTGACCAGCAGCAGATGTGCCAGCCGCAGGAAGAGCAGAGAGTGTGGTTTTCACTAACTCTACAGAATATATATATATATATATATATATATATATATATATATATATATATATATATATATATTTTCTATGGGTAAATATCGTGACTTTCTTCCTATGCATCGGGACGCAAGGCATTTGCTAGGAAATGGAGACTCTCCCAACTATATAGGGACTGTTGGCATGTATGTTATTGTAATCGTGGACATTAAAATTTGCATACCCACATACACTAGTCTATTGCATATTGTAGTGAATCCGGTACCCACAGGCAGGCGCATCACACAGGGCGAGGCAATTCACACTCAGATGAAGGG
The DNA here is from genome assembly GCF_017654505.1 of Polyodon spathula. NCBI lineage: Eukaryota > Metazoa > Chordata > Actinopteri > Acipenseriformes > Polyodontidae > Polyodon > Polyodon spathula. The sequence goes on along the minus strand of NC_054538.1, from coordinate 17,504,183 downwards.
CGGGCGCAAACCCGTGACCTACCGCACTCCAGCATAGTGCCGATACCGCTGTACAAAAGAGCCGGCTCCTTTGCAAGGAGCGTATATTGTGCTTATGTCTCTGTATGTGATTACGTCACCTACCAGCCCTGCTGTTGCCTTCCCCCGTGCACGCTACACTCTCCCCTGCCAGCCTCAAGCCCGCCCCGGGCTTGCTCATCAGGCTACAGTCCGACGAGTACGTGCCGGGGTACCTGCGTCCACTTCTGACACTAATGTAGCGAACTAGGTTAACGCAGGCAGGCGCATTACACAGGGCGAGGCAATCCACAGATTGTGCGAATATGGAACTATGCTTTAGTGCGAGAGGTCCCTGATTCGCACCCACCCTTTGCCTGTGTGATGTCTGCATTAACCTATTTCGCTATAATATCTATAGACTGCAAAGGAATCAGAATGCATCATATATAGGGCTTCTGATTTTCGGGTTTTATTTTGATCACGTGACATCCCTTTAAACATATTTTGAGCCGATTCGCTTTCTTATTCAAACACTAATTACCAAAGGAATTTGTTTCTTTTTGCTCTCATATATTGATTGAGTTAACAAACGATGTGCATTGATCTCACCTGATTCTATTTGAACCTGCATTTCGTTCTGGCTGTAATCGCCGAATCCAGCTTATTAATTTCCACTGCGTTAGTTTCTAGTAATGCGTCTCTAATTTAAACAATCTGGTATTCAGTTAAGGCTTAACAACTATAAATTAATGTTTAAAGGGAGGGAGACAGATGGAAAATAAAAACCGAAAACTACAAGGCCTAACTCACATACACTGTCTGTCTGGCGTTATGGTCGAGCCTTATCCTCATTTGACACTACTATCAAATTTGATTGGCTGGTATTGAAAATGTTGCCCTCATGTTGCGTGAAAAGTAGAACATCGTCCAAAGTGGGGGATATGTTGCCGGAGTGTTGAACAGGGTGTTGCCATCGACAAATGTTGCCTGTGTGACCTGGCGTTTATACAGCAAAACAATATAGACTCAGCAGCTGAGAGGGAAGAGGACTGAACACAGTTTATTGTGGTTCAAGGGGTTTACAGCTTGCACTCATACAGTGGGTTAAATGTGCCTAAAGCGTGTTTATGTATGAAAATTAACATTTTCATGACTTTCTAATATGTACACCAATACAATAGGTTTTCATAGCATTAAAAGCAACAAAAAAAGCAGAATTGTTGTACAAAGAAATGGCTAGAATCCCACCAGCAAACTGAACAAATTGTATGCAGTGTGCAGTTGGAATAGAAGACCCCATTGGACCCTGCTTAATAGCTGAGACTCCCATTGCATAACAACTTAAACTTTCTTCAAAATGCTGCAGGATGAGGTGTACGTAATTAAACTCACTGTCAAGCCTGAAATAACATCTGCTGTGCAATAGGAATTGTACTTATGGGAAACATATTTTTATTTATTTTTTTTTTTAATTGCCATCTCCAAATGGGGTTATGACTGGCTCTGATGATGTTAGTTTTCCCTGGAAAAGAAACTCATAACAGGCCTCCCGGTATGGATTGACTTTGGCACCGCAAACATAAACTTGAAAGGTTACTGTTACAGTCTAAGCAGCATTAAAAATAAACCCTGGTGAATGGTCAACAATTACATCAGCCACAGTGACCCATGTTGTTATCATTAAAACATTAACAGGTTGGAGTTAAAGGTGAACCTTAAAAAAAGTCGTTGGAATTTTTTTTATCGACATTAAGCTAGGTACACTAGTAAAGGCTGAGGTAAGTATGCATGTATAGTCTATGAGGTATTCAAAAAGATTAAGAATATAACTACATAAGAAAAGGACGCAGCTTTTGCCCTAAAGCTAAAGCTTTTCTTTTTCTGAAAGAAAACTCACAATTTATTAAAACTGAAAAACCTCTAAAACACAAATGTAACAGATATCCACGACACCCTGCCCTGCACCCTCAAAATCAGCCCCAGATAACCCGTCAAACCCAAATGTTACCAACCAGCCACGGGAACACCAGTGAGAATTTTACTCCTGCCTGACCTCTTTTGGCAGGTGTTGCTACAACTAGACTATTGCACTTGTGGGATAATACAAAGGAGAATGGGTCCCAAAGATTGACCATGAAGTTTAGACATGTGGTCACTCCACTGTTGATTTCTCACAGAGTTTGGTTTGTTGGTGGTAAACAAAGCTGTCCTAATGCTGTGTGTGTGTGTGTTGGAATAACAAAACGTTAATGTGCGTCTCATCCATTAAACCACTTAATGCACTTAATGCAGGCAGTTGTTAAATGGCTTCTTCCAGGTTCCAGGCTTCCTTTGTCCTTTATTCTATTCAACACAATGGCACAAACTGTCTCTGAATGTCTTCTAACAATAATAATAAAAAAAAAAACTAAAATAAATTTAAAAAAAACATGCAGTTGGAGAATCATAACTATGATCTTTAATTTTCTCATTCCAGAATGCCTGTGGGACCCTGACCTTTCAGCTCTTGACTGTAAAACCTTTTTTTTTTTTTTTTTTTTTTTTTTTTTTTTTTATATATGTGCCACTTGTTTATGTTATCATTGCAGCACAAAAGTGCAGCACAAAAGCTGTAACATATTTTCAGCATTATTTCCATTGGAACAATTTTCTTTCCAATCTACACTTAAATGCATTCTTGGAAAGTTTGTGAAGCAAGTGGGGAACAATTAAGAGTCTGCTACACACTATTTATTTCTAAAGACAACAGCATGCGTCTAGGAAGGAGAACGTGATTCTACTTACATCACGGTAACTTGTCCACATCACTTGTACTTGGGTACCTTTCACAATTAGGAATTACAAAAAAGCTACGTTTTTAAATATTCCCCTGGCATGGCTTTTCTATATTGGAAAAATGTAAAAACAAAACAAACAAAAACGTATAAATGGCGTTGCAGCAAAAATATTTTATACCCACTTAATAGTCGCTTGTGGAATTACAAAAATTGACGTCATAGATATTGGCGCAGACATATCTATTACTGCTAACATTTATTGCTTGAGCTTTCGAACTTTCTTTGAAGAGGAGACTTGTTAGCTTTAGAAGACTGTCGGTAATTTAGCGAGCTGTGGGAAACTGGTGGGAGGGCTTACTGCAGTCCATCTCTGAGACGTAACTTGTCTGTATTTCGCTAGTTTTGTGTGCTGAAGACACATCTAGTTTACCACAATTGCACCATGTACTGAGTAGGCCTACAGAGAAATTGATCACCATAATTTATAATATAATAAATACATTTATAAATTACCGTTCATATACAAGGGGGCTGAACTATAATTTCAACTGCTTTTGCACATAAGCAATTGATGCACTTTGCGGAAAACAATATTTCCACAGATTTCTTTTGAAGTGGTCTCTTTTTCTGTATAACCATGACCACTGGAATTCACTGTGGTTGTTTATTTATACTGTTTTTTACAGCTTTTCCTCATTCTCAAGCAGCACAGGTAAGTTTTTGCATCTTTCATTTGGTTGTGTGATTTAGCGTAGCCTAATACTCGCTGCACGCCAGCCAGTAAAAGAAAAGTAGAAACTGTACAGATTAACCAGAGAAACTGAAATGTATGAACCCACTGTGGCTTTTTCAGTTACACGTTTTAGTAAAATGTCAAATTACTGGCTATGGCTGTAGACTATTTAACGTAAACGGCTATATTAATACATAATACATTCCTTTGCCAGGCAAGTGAATGTATTTCAATCTCATTTTGTGATGCAGTAACGTGAAAAAAAAGTATTTTCATAAGAAATTCGCTTCACAAATGAATAGCGGTACACTATACACTACGGTACACTAAGGCTAGTGTTTTATGGGTCTGTGGATCACCAGTAAATCCTGTTTTCATGTTAGCTAGTGATGCTGAAGAAGCACAAGGCTTCTCCTTGATAGCTGGAATGGAATTCTTCTTGGAATTTCCAGAGTGATTAGTAAAAGAACTGTCTCAGGCCAGACCTGTTCTTTTGAAGCGTTTTCCATTAGGAATGCAAATCTGTTGTATTATAGATAATGCAGCTCTCAAGATCTGTCATATGGGCTGTTTAGGAATGAGTTATATTCTTCTGAAAAGCCCTGTGATGAAAAGAATATTAAACGAAATCTGCAGTCAGGAAGCATGAATATGCAAATATGTATATTTTAGCAAACATTGTAAAATTCCAGCTATTTTAGTTTGTAAATTAGTAGATCTTTTTGATTGCCATCTAATCTACCTGGGTTTACTTTCTTACCTTTTGTGATATACTGTTTAAAACACAGTTATAAAATAAAACAATGGCACATTCATGCACCATCAAAAACAACAAGAGCAATATTATGCAATGTGAACAGATGGTGAAAGGTGAGACTTTCACTAAAATTGTTATCAGCATACATGGCCAAGCCTAGGGTAAGGAAGCTCTTTCAAAATTGTGCCACGTTGTTATACAGTTAGTTACTTCTTGTATTGAATTTACTGTCTAGAGGACTAATATTTAAAGTACTGTAAGATGATCCACTTAATTACAACTCCACAACCCTTCATTAATTTTCATATCATCACAGCAGAGGAAGTGAATTAATGTAAACTGTATTTATCATGCAAAATGAAAGGGACATCTAAAATGTAGCACCACAGATCAGTGTGACAATAACATGAAAAAATGCTCACTTGTTACAGTATCCTTGAGCCCTGTCAGTAATCTTCTGTCAATAAGCTTTGCTAACATTATTATTGTTGGCTAAACATGAAATCACTATCTTCTGGACAGTTGATAACCTTGAGATTCCTGACCCTAATCACAAGGCTTTCACTTTATAACGCTGTAGTCAGGAGCCATAGTTAAGAAGAAGAGACCATGCTGTTTGTGTTCCACCTTACAATGACAATACTAGTGTTTGTGTAATGGCATTATGGGGCAAATGGGAGCCATTACCATGCTGCCTTATAACCTGTTCTGCAGTATAAATATTAGTTTATGATAAACATATGTGATGGTATCCTTAACTCTGCCAACAATTTACTAAAATCTTAAAACCAACATATTATTTGAACATTTAACTAAAATGTTACTGTTTTATTAGGATCTTGCATTGTTGATTAATTTATTGCACCTTGAGGCATTGATCCTCTGTAATAGGATACGTTACGTGAGAATCAATGTAAAATAAGTACAAACTACAATGTAAAGATGCCTATAAATGCAATATGTTGAATGCTTAAATAGTAAACAAGTGTTTTCATCAAAGGTGTAAGCATTTAATCTTTTAAACATAGATGTACAGCTTTTATTTATATATACATGTATTTTGTTAGTTATCAGAAGGTCCATCAATTTTCACTGCTGTAGGTAATTGTTTCTCAGGGTTTTTTTGGGTAAGTAATCTCATAGTAGCTAAAAGTCATGAATCTCAAACAAGAGAGTGCTCCAGATCACTTTTAAAGTGAGTGATGGCATTTGAGTTATTGAAATCCACCCAGACGAATACAAAGGCATGGATGCCTTCCAAGACATACACAATGAGCATTTGGACTTCGGTCCGACATCATCTGTTGAACAGCTTCAGTCCAGCTGTCTTTATACAGAAGACAGTCAAGCCATTCAATTGTGGTCAACCCAGAATAACCTGAAGAAAGAACATGAATATTAAATGTCTTGCTAGTGTTGTCAATGTGTGGAAGGCTAGAGTAAGCATTCATATCGTAATATTATTAAATACATCCTGGTGTCGATACAGGTTCTATGGTACATTACCTACAAACAAACTCCAGAGTTAAAAACTAAAACAACTGTAATTTGTTGAATTGGTGATATTGATGGAAATTATTTGTTTTTTACCAGAACTGTCTGGATAGACAACATATTGTGACTGTGGTCAGCCAAATGGAAAAGCTCTTGAAAGGGCAGGAAGCACGATTTACGGAAGGGCTCCGCATTATGAAAAGCAAACTGGCTGCTCTACAGACCTCTGTGTCCAAGTCGCCAGCTGCAGAGCCATACACAGGTATGTGTTTAACAGAAGGTACTGTACAACGATGCTGCTTGAAGTCCTAACAAAAATATATCAACCAATTCAATGTTAATGAAATGTATTGGGCCACTAACCCTAAAATATAGCTGCCTGCCATAGATTTATCAACCAATTCAATGTTAATGAAATGTATTGGGCCACTAACCCTAAAATATAGCTGCCTGCCATAGATTTAAGTATCATTGGCTAAATCAGCAAACATGTCTTCATAGGAGTAAGAGACAGTGCCATATAGTGATCTGCAACTCTGGATCACGTTTTTTTTTTTTTTTGCTGGTAATACAATGTAAGCTGTAGATGGTGCTGGCGCTTACTTATAACTACGCTTGCTACTTTTCAGTATTAGTCGGTAAAGCTTGTTAAACCTCGAATTAACCACTGATATGAATTTGTTTTAAATAAATTTATATAGGATAAATGTCTGTAAAACCACTTGCCTTTTTAATTTCTTCCCAAAAATAATCATTTAGAAATCCTCTCGTTTGTGTAGTTTTTATACTTCTTGTCTGTCCCGTCTCTGTTCCTCTCTGAATGGCTAGGGGTCGCTGTCAGTCATCTCAGTGGTCCATTAGTACTGTAGTTTCACTGTCAGTCATTTCACCCTGTTCTGACAGACCTTGTTGACTGAAGCAGCGCTAGAATGCACTCATTTGTTTAAATGACTATCAATCATCAAGACCTGCACCAACTGTGCACTTTCATTTGCCAGCTACAGCATCTGTCATTCAAAGCACCTACTTTGAAATTAGCATGTTAAGGTGTATGTAAACCTTTGCTTTCGTTATACGTTGACAGTTACTAGTTTGATTTGAAAATGGGGCGCAAGGGGAAAACGCTTAATGAATATTGTGCACAATACCCTGGCCGACAGCTGAAGTCTCCACGGCAGGACGACGCGGGCTCAGACTCTGAATAATAAGTGGCAGTTATTTCTGTTAAACTATCTAATGTTTTGTGCTGTGCATATTATTTTTACTCATAAATTTATGCTGTTTAATACATTTTTACATGCTGCGTTTTCTGTGGCTTATTTGAGACCATTTTTAAATTTGTGTAGGATCTTTATCTTCACAAGGTATAGCTCTGCTGTGACGAAACGTTATTTCAATTAGAATGCTGGTAACCATGGTTTTGTTGCATTTTGAATATGATAAAGGAGTTTTGCTAAATGAGACTATTTTCAATGCCATAAAAAGTCTTAAGCATAAAGGTCAATTTCACCCATTCTCTGCTTGAATTGAAAAATAAAGATAGAAAAAAAAGGTAAATTGTTTCTAAAATAAACGTCGATATTATTCATCGATTTGGCAAAAAAATTTAAATCAAATAGTAGCAAGCTTACTTGTAAGACACTTTGGCTGATCTAGCCTGTGTTACATATGGCAACTAGAACTGAAGAGCTGCTCCTAAACTCATTGTAAAAAAAACACATTTCTCAGTAGAGTAATTGCAACATGAACATCATTAAAAGGTAGGGAGGCATTTAAAGCAGCTTACTCTTTAGGTTTGCAAACAATTTGAGGAAATGAGTTGGTAGATATCTTTATTATACATCTATGGTTATGGGTAGAGGCAGTCCAAATCTGCTGGAAAATATGCAAAAAAAAAAAACTGTAGACATTTTAACTAGATATCTGCAGAGCGTTCTACGGAGTATTTGTATTAATAATGTAAATGTATTTTAATAAAAATGTAACTCAATGAAACATAATCATGTCAAACAATTTATGGGTTAAGTAAATCCAGTTTAATATATCAAGCATTTTTGTCAGTAACGTTTTTAGAAACTGTCAAAGAAAAACATCACATGAGACTTCTTTTTGGGTCGCATTTTCAAAGCGTTACCTCCTTGAATTAACTTTTGCTTTTTTAAGGAGACAAAACATCTGTTGGTTTAACAAAACTAGAACTGAACAACTAAGTTATATATTGCAGGTCACTTTAGCAGTCTGTTTATGATATGCAGAATATGGCAAATCTATGTAAGACTTTGAATTCCAAGGAAAGTCTGTTAGCCGCAAAATGGGACTGCCTGTTTATGGGTGAATCCACTAGTTAATAGCACCCAGCAATACCTGCCTGAGCCTCAGTCTTGATATGTTTTCACATATCGCAATCCCCATATATTCACACAGAAAATGGCAACCTCAAGTGACTCATTGAGAACGAATTAATGTTTGTGATTTGCCTATCATTTTGAGATTTTGTAACTACCTGTGTGAAAATGGCTTTGTGGACTGTGAATGTGTTTTTTATGATCTGTCCTTAATGGGGCCACCTTGTCAGCTTGTCTGGGAGATTGTTTATATGCCTGGCAGTTGAACGGCCCTCACACTAGTAACCAAGGAACTGAAAGTGCAGCCATAAGACTCTATCCAAACATTTTCATTGTCAGCATTATGAATCCCATCTTCTCTGTGTATGCTTGCTTTGTATCACATACATATCGTCTTGCATCAACTGTAAAGCTATTTTAAAATAGTTTACACCAGCTAATGCCAGTATTAGTGTTGATTTGATTTCCATTACATGAAAGTAGATGTTTAACTTCATGCTGATTTGAACTTGGCTCTCGCAAGGATTAGCACCAACTAAGACGTAGCTTTGCAGTAAACCAATGTGATCCATCTGCATCTCCATCCACTTGCGTTGCTTTCCATCTGATGATGTAGATATCCTTCTGTCTGGTGTTGATTGCTGAAGTGTAATGCTGGCTCCAGGGATCAGCTCATTTTGCCTCCCCAGCGCATCAGCACACACAACGGCTGCGATGCTGGCTCTGGGGATCAAGCTAGTGCGGTCTCCCCAGCGCATCAGCATGACAACCGTCTGGATTGAGCTAAGTAGGGTACATCTCTGGGGTCTTCAAGTGGGCACCTTCCATCCTTGGTGTTTCGTTGACCAGCCCACAACACTTGAATAGGGCTTAACAGTGATTCTGGCGTCCCAGCATCACCCCCCTCCATCCCCCACTCAGCTCAGCCCAGCTTACTTACGTGTACATCAGCGTTGCTTTCTTTCTATTGTGCTTGAGATCCCCATACAGAATCTTTCCGTCTCAACCACAGCCAGATGCTGCTCCTTTCTGCTGCTTCAGATAAGTTCTTCACTATGCAACGCAACTCTTGGCCACTGAACCCAACATCTCTGAGAAACCGGGCTGTATAGTGTGCGACAAATCCTCGACAACCCACCTCCACTGGGTAAACTCAGACTCTCCATCCTTGCAGTTCCGCTTCAGCAGCTAGTTGAGCATACCAAGGTTTCTTCCTGTCATACGCCTCATCCACAGCATCTTCCCATGGCACTGTTAACTCTACCAGATGAACAAGGCGTGCTGATCCAGACCACAAGACAATGTCTGGTTGAAGGTTAGTGGTGGCAATCTCAGGTGGAAATATAAGCCATTGACCAACATCTGCCAGCATCTTCCAGTCTCTAGCAGCTTCCAGTTGTCCTGAGCGAGGCTTGATTTTAACACCTTTTCTTTGTGGTTGTTCTCCTGGATGGAGGAATATTGTCTTTTGTGTGTAATGCCTTGATGGAACTGGTGGCAACTTATTGGTCAGGTTACGCTTGTCTTCCAATGCTAAGGCCAAACATCGTAGCACCTGGTCATGGCACCAAGTAAACCGTCATTGGCTAAGACCCACCTTACTTCCTTTCAAAATGTGCATTCATGTTGCAGGTAATGAACACAAAGGACATGAGGGATCCTCACCCATCCAGAGGTTTAGGTTCTGTGGTGATGGGAGAACATCATATGCTGATCTGATGAGGAAACTGTTCCTGCTCTGTTCCATTGTCCATAGGTCTTGCCAGACGATCTTGCGTTGTTCTACACTTTCCCATCTCATCCATTCTCCCTGCTTGGCCTGGAAATTGGCCTTTACACACCTGATCCTCTCCTCCTGCTTTTGCACTTCATTGACTACCAGCTTCCTCCGTTGAGCCGGGGTTGCCTTGTGCCATGTAGGAGGAGCTGAACTGAGACCAAAACCTCCTTTTCCATGCTGAACTTGCCCCATAATATCACTGATTCAAAGAGCAGTCTTTGCATCTTCCATGGCTTTCTTTGCTGCCCACTTTCTTCCAGTTTTCAAAACAGGTGCTGCATTTGTGACGTGACTCTACTAATGTCATTTTCAGTTGGACCATGGTGCATTTAACCTCCTTGGTTAGAGCGAAGACAGCTGAGGCAGCATGGAACTCCCAACCATTTCCTGACATATGGACTGATTAAAGCTTCCAGCTTCCCTACTGTTGTGAAAGAAACCTCGTACACAGTCAGTGGCCACAGCAGTCTTGGCAGTAGACCAAACTGAAAGCAGCAGAGTTCCAGTTTGCCTGATAAAGCGCTGCTGTCTATGCTGTTCAACCCTTCCACTGCTTGTTGTCTATCTTCTCCCACACGAACGCCTTTAATTATAGAGATGCTCCTTGATTTAGTGGGCTTGAATTGCATTTGTGCCCATTCAATGTTATTGGTTAATTTGCCCAATAACCGATTAGTGCAGGCTATTGTTGTAGTCATTGTTGTCATGTCATCCATGTGTGCTCGAATTGGTGGTAGTCGCATTTCAGAAGCCAAGCGCTCTCCTCCCACTACCAGTTTTGATGCCCTTATAATTACTTCCATTGCCATGGTAAAAGCCAGTGGAGAAATGGTACATCCTGCCATTATTACTTTTAGGCATTGCCATGTAGTGTAGTTGAAAAACTAAATTGCAAATCTCCAAAGTAGGCTTTCATAAATTTGTTATTGTCATCAATACGCTGAAAAAATCAAATGCTGCCCAAAGAAGTTCATGTGACACTGAACCATATGCATTAGCCAAATCCAGGAATGTCACATGGAGCTCCTTCCTCTCCGTTTTTGCTGATTGAATTTGTTGCCAGATTACGCTCATGTGTTCTAAGCATCCTGGGAAACCTGGAATGCCTGCTTTTTGTACTGAAGTGTCAATGAAGCAGTTCTTTAATAGGTAGGTTGACAACCTCTGAGCCATAATGCTGAAGAAAATCTTGCCTTCTACGTTTAATAGGGAAATAGGACGAAACTGACCGATGCTTGTAGAATCCTATTCTTTTGGTATAAAGACTCCACCTGCTCGGTGCCATGCTCTTGGTACAACCTGTTTTTCCTATGAGTCTGTTACAGTAGTGACATTGTGCACACTGCCTTTAACAAGTATTGTGACACCCTGGTAAGTAAGAGCTTCATTCTTCAGTTGAAATGACAAAAGTGCTTATATACCTTATTTGGAATCATAATAAAGCATTACCAACAAATTCACAAAACTCTTCCAATTAAATTCCACATGTGTTATTTCTACCTTTTCTATAAGTCAGGTTGCAAAGAAGCACTGAGGTTGAATAACACAGACCTAATGCATGTGTGAATTCCTCTCCATAATGTTCCTTTCAACTCAGCCTATAACATCTGCTACACTTTTGGGGATTAAGCCATGCTGTTAAACCATGAAAAAGAGTATGAGGTTATGAAAGGTTCTGAAATCACATACAGTGGCTCTCAAACGTATTCACCCCCCCTTGGACTTTTCCACATTTTACTGTGTTACAACATGGAATCAAAATGGATTTAATTAGGAGTTTTTGCCACTGATCAACACAAAAAAAGTCCATAATGTCAAAGTGAAAAATAAAATCTACAAATTGTTCTAAATTAATTACAAATATAAAACGGGAAATAATTGATTGCATAAGTATTCACCCCCTTTGCTGTAACACACTTAAATAAGCTCTGGTGCAACCAATTGTCTTTAGAAGTGTGACAGGGTCTTCCTCGTGTCACGCGTGTAGGTCGCCAATGTTCAAGCATACAGAGAGACAGACGCGGTGTTGAAACGCCAGCACAGGCGCGCAGGTTTTATTCACACACAAACAGAAAACGAAAGTAAAATAAAGGTGGTCATATGACGTTACCAGCGATGATAATGCATAGAGGACTAATACAGCAAACTGTACAAAAAGTGCAAAATAAAACACAATACCACAAACTATAAATCAAAATGTGCCGTGAAAACGTCAGGCCTTGCAGCAGCCCCGATCACAGCGATCGCCTTGCTTTTATACTGACGCTCCGCTGAGACACGCCCACCCGCCTGCTGGAACAGCTGATTGCTTTCAGCTGCTGCTCCACACAGACGGGTAATCGTCCCCAGCGGAGCGCCACAGCAGCTAAACATTTAAATCAATATTAACAATTAACACAAAAACATACAATAAACTACATATTTCCATGTGTAAGGCTTACGCTTTGCCACAGGAAGTCACATAATTAGTTGAATGGAGTCTACTTGTGTGCAATTAAGGTGTTTCACATGATTTCAGGTTACATGCACCTGTCTCTGGGAGCTCCCACAGTTGGTTAGTACATTTCCTAACAAAAACTACATCATGAAGACAAAGGAACATTCAAAGCAAATCCGGAATAAGGTTTTTCAAAAGCACCAATCCGGTAGGATATAAGAACATTTCCAAGGCATAGAATATCCCCCGGAGCACAGTAAAGTCCATTATTAAGAAATTGAGAGAATATGGCACAAATTTGAATCCGTCTAGAACAGGCCATCCTCAAAAACTGAGTATCCGGACGAGAAGGGCACTAGTCAGGGAGGCCACCAAGAGGCCTATGGTAACTCTAAAGGAGTTACAGTCTTCCACGGCTGAGCTGGGAGACACTGTGCATACGGCAACAATAACCCGGGTGCTTCACAAAACTGGCCTTTATGGGAGAGTGGCAAAAAGAAAGACATTGTTGAAAAAAACTCACATCAAATCTCGGCTAGAGTTTACCAGAAGGCATGTGGAAGACTCTGAGACCAAGTGGAAGAAGATTCTATGGTCTGATGAGACCAAAATAGAGCTTTTTTGCCTCAACGCTAAACGCTGTTTGGTGCAAGCCTAACACTGCACATCATCCTGAGAATCATGCAATGGGGATGCTTCTCTGCATCAGGGCGTGGAAAGCTTGTGAAGATAGAGGGCAAAATGGATGCTGCAAAGTACAGAGAAATCCTGGAGGAAAACCTGCTGAAGTCTGCAAGAGACCTGGGATTGGGAGAAGATTCATCTTGCAGCAGGACAATGACCCCAAACATACAGCCAAAGCCACACTGGCGTGGCTTAAAAACAAAAAGGTCAATGTCCTGGGGTGGCCCAGTCAAAGCCCGGACCTCAATCCAATTGAAAATATGTGGAAAGAGTTGAAAATTGCTGTTCACCAATGGTCCCCATCCAACTTGATGGAGCGTGAGCAATTTTGCAAAGAATGGGCAAAAATTGCAGTGTCCAGATGTGCAAAGCTGGTAGAGACTTGTCCAAATAGACTCATGGCTGTAATTGCTGCCAAAGGTGCCTCTACCAAATATTGACTCAAGGGGGTGAATACTTATGCAATCAATCATTTTCTGTTTTGTATTTGTAATTAATTTAGAACAATCTGTAGATTCAATTTGTCACTTTGACATTATGGTCTTTTTTTGTGTTGATCAGTGGCAAAAACTCCTAATTAAATCAATTTTGATTCCATGTTGTAACACAATAAAGTGTGGAAAAGTCCAAGGGGGAGTGAATACTTTTGAGAGCCACTGTAAGTTCTGGAAGGGAGTGAGACTGTCAACAATACATTTTCTAAAGGAAGTTCTTCAAGAAGGTTACCTTGGCTTTTCTGGTCCAGGGCTATTCTGCCATTGGTGGAAATGGTTATGTAAACATTCTGAATTTCCCTTTTCTAACTAATATCTTTTTTTTTAAATCCTGTGTAGTTACATGCCCTTCACTTGAAGCTCCACAGTATGGGCAGAAGTTTGGTTCCAAGTATTTAGTCGACCACGAAGTCCATTTCACCTGCAGTCCCGGATATCAGCTGGTTGGCCCCGGCTCCAGAGTGTGCCAGGAGAACGGCATCTGGACTGGGGTTAACCCTGTGTGCAAAGGTACCACATTATAATTCAACTCCTCAGTGTATAGTCAAAAGGTTAAAAAAGCAAGGAGCGTAACTTAAAAAGAAAAAATATATATCTATGGTTATCAAAAGGGAAGATTGTTCAGTGTTGCTTTTATTGTTTCTTTTTTCTTTCTTTTTTTTTTTTTTTTTTTTACTGAATTGCACATGTTCTTAATTTCTACACATAACTAACCCTTCCACTGGCTTGATTTCATGTGAGCTTCTGAAGTAATTAATAAGTCACGGTTAAGGTATGAATGTAGTGTAGCTATGTCACAAAGACGGCCTGAGTGGGTGGTGTCAGACCAGAGCCAGGAAATAGAACAAGAGAGAGGTGGAGTTTGTTGGAGCTGAGCGAATGGTCTCGCTCAGCATTTAATAAATAAACAGAACAGCAAAATAAAAAGGTTGTAGCTTACAAAAACACAGGACACGGCACTGGTAGCCAAAATAAACGGACAAACAAAACGGACCATACAGACAAAACATGGTGAGCTTCTTTTTAATGATTATTATTATTCTTATGATTATTTTTACCTCCGTCTCCAATTCCATTCTCCACTCACCGAACACACAACCCCAAGTATTTGAAAACATGCTGCTTTTATGCAGCTGTACCGAGACTCGACTGCTAATCAGTCAATTAATAAAGTGCAATTCCCCGTGCTCACATATACGTTTTACTTGCACGTGAAGTGCTGTGCAATCCTTGTGCCTAAATACAAATAATCATTTTAAACACTTGTGTTACACAGACCCGTTTATCTCCTGTGTACCAATGACTATACACCAACATTAAACACACAACACGCAACATATAACAGAAAGTACACACAGGGGTGGGCACTTTGTCACAAGCTGCCACAAGGAAATTCTATCGTTTGTCTTATAGGTAAAATATACAGAGACAAGGATTTAAAAGGTTGGCATTTATTTGAATAATTATGACTAGGCTTAGAATAGTGGCTGCGTATTCATATATAATTCATAAGTGGAATATACAGTATGTTTTGTTGATCAGTTATCACTTGTGCTCCAGTTTGTGCGATGTAGACTAGATAGGAACTTAGCTGAGAGAACCCAATATATGTGTGGTACAGCAGTATCTTATGTGATGAGGTGTGCATGTGTAAGAAAGCGCATCACCTAAACTAGCAGCATGTTATTTTTGCACCTAAAGTGATGTACAGCATTTTTTTTCTTAGTAAACTCAATCTTTGCCATTACCCTTTCCAAGGGCCTTTTTAACTAAACAGTTTCAAGTTCCCTAAGCAGACTCTAGAAGTCCCTGGGAAATGACAGTACAAATGTCCAAACAAAGATTGTAATGTAATTAGAAATAACTAATTAAAAGTAAACTAATTAAATACATAGCATTGTCATGGTATTTTAAAAGATGCTTTACAGGGTTCCTTTCTTAGGTAAATGCCTTTTATATTCTGTCACCCATTTTAGCAACACTGACTGAGGCCCCATATTCTAGACATCCATGCACTATAAATCCTGTTTTGTTGTTATCCATTCCAAGGAGAAACCCCGCTTGGCTATCCATTCTAACCTTGACAATGTTCTCTGAATGCCCAAGCGAATAAAAGAACTCAGCTTGCTGTGGGATTGTCAGTAGGGGGTTCAAAACCGCACAGTGGGGTTCTCACACAGATAAGGGGTCTTTCATTGGCAATTTCATGACATCAAACTATATTGAAAGAAGCTCTGGCTAAAGAGGCATTAAATCCTTATGAGAAGAGAACATCTGTTTTGTGATATTCAGCCCACATTCCAATCCACAGAAACAAATTATCTCTCCCTTCCAGTAGCTGCCTCTGCTCGCATGTGCCAGCATTCAACGTGAAAGGCTGTACAGCCAGTTCAAGGACGCATGAGTTAACTCAGTGTACATTTCATTGAATAGGTTCATGGTCTAATGGCCTGGAAGTATGCAAAGCATGCTATTGATGGCTCCCGTGCCTGTGTTCATGGCAAGGGCTGAGAAATTCCTAGAGGTATAGTTTTCATGGGATTGCGTTCCCGTAATGATTACGCCTCAACAGGGTACAGTATTCTGTCTGTTCAGGTTCTTGGGGTGAAAACATAGAACCAGTCTACTTCAAAAGCTGTGTTCAAAAATCTCATTGAAACAAGAGCAATGTGTAAAAATATATGCTGGTTCAATGAGAAAATCCCACGAGTAAGTAGGTTTAATAGGTGTACTATTTATATTTACACAAATAAATGCAGCCGTTAAAAATACATTTGTAGAGTTTGTTTTTATGTCAACACCAACTATGTTTATTTGACAGTACATTTAAATAAATTACTTTTTATGGTATTTTTTTTTTTTGTACTTTTTTATTAATAATTTAATATGAATAATTCACAAGGGACCGTGATCATAAAGCGCTTATGTTATTTGGAAATGGAAGTGCTTATGAATACAGCACAAGATGAAGTCCCGTGCTGAAAATCAGAAAATCAGGTTAGCAGTTGACTGTAACCTTTTTCAAGAAGTATAATTAGCTTGTTAAGATATTTTTGGTTTTAAGAAGCTAGCGTTCAGTCATTTGTCATTAAATGCCATGAAGTGACCATAACTAGATCGAACATACGTTTCTGTTCCACCTTGTCTTTGCTTTGATGTTTTTGATGCGTTTGTTGTCATTTAAATATATATGTTATTTTCTTCATATAGTACTCTCGTTAATGGGTGGCCCAGTATTCTGCGGAGCAGTTAATAAGGCGGTATGGGCATGGCTTCCATTTGCTCTATAATGCCTTTACACAAACACTTGCATTCTCGCCATTAGGCGAAATACAAATTGCACAGTCTCCTACCAATACTAATTCATTACAGCCTAGTTATTGTATTGTATTTAATATGTATGATAGTGAAAGTGTGTACTTACATTTTGGTGCTGGTAGTGGGCATTCATACTTTCAAATCTTTTCTTATGAAAGTTTATAGAAATGTTGCAGTTTACCCTGGTTTTACGATGTTCATGCCATGTATCTCCCTGAGCTTTACCATGGTTTTTACCATACTTTCACTGGCTGTGCTGTTGTATCGTCAATCAGATAACATTGTGTGGTGTTGGTTCTTGAAAACCTAATGGGGAAGTACTGTTCTAAA
Organism: Polyodon spathula; assembly: GCF_017654505.1. Taxonomy (NCBI): domain Eukaryota; kingdom Metazoa; phylum Chordata; class Actinopteri; order Acipenseriformes; family Polyodontidae; genus Polyodon; species Polyodon spathula. The sequence goes on along the minus strand of NC_054538.1, from coordinate 17,487,034 downwards.
TGAACTGTTATTTCTAAACCAGTGAAGCTTTGACTCGTCTGAAACCTGACTTGAGTCTGGCAAGTAAGCTCTACACATTTAGATTTGGGTTCCAAAAAATCAGTTACAAAAGTATCGATTCCTTGTGTACATGGTAATCATCAATTCCAATACATTTTACAGTTAGATAAAATATATCACTTGATTCTATATAGGCTGTAGCAATATTTTATTTTACAACAGATGTTTTGGTCGTATGTGAATTAAGACTACCCAAGGTGATGAATTATAAAGCTTGTGACTGAGTAGAGAACGCTGAATGGTTAGGGCATTTTGACAATTTTATAATCGAGTTTTTGTGACTATTCCTCATTACACAGTTAACCTTCACTTTTCAAATGCAGAGGTGTGGTCAGTGAGGGAGGATTTTACCCACAAACTTGCTGTGACACACTGGGATTCCCAGCTTTGCTTTCACAATAAAGTCAAATTTGTTGTCATATATTTTTGAAAACACTTTATTCAAATCATGCTGCAGGGAAAAAGAAAGAGAACAAGGCTGTTGGACATTTGAAAAAAATTAAAGGTACGTATTTATTATTATTGATATAATAATATAATAATAATAATACATAATAATAATAACAACATATCGGGGGATATATGTGGATTTTTAAGGTGTTTTTAATACAGCTGTGGCTTTGAATTTCTCTTTACATTTATACTTGTCTGTCATTAATAACATCTGTTTATCTAAGTTTCCACTTACACCTTGAGTTCTTTGTTTGCATGTGTGTCACAGATAGTACAATAAACAGTATCAACGCCACACATCAATTCCCACTATTACCTTGGTTAACACAGCAAAAAACTCTTTGTGATAATGGTAATTATTTTTAGTAATTTATTTGTTTGTTATATTAAACCATATATTGACAATAACTGTTTTCAGGCAACAAACTCTTTCTTACATTTTTTAAATATGTATTTACACTGATTTCACAGCATCAGTGTGTGTATATATATATATATATATATATATATATATATATATATATATATATATATATTATATATATATATATATATATATACACATATATCATTAAAGGGAATGTTGTCTGGAAGAAACATTTGTTAATATAGTGATAAGTAGGAATAATTTAATAAATATCCCAACCTCATTACTAATCTACAAGTTATCCGTAATTAATGGGGAAAATTACTGAAACTAAGCAATTGAATTACTTATGCTTTAGGTTGTTGGAAAGTTTTTTTTTTTTTTTTTTTTTGGATGTACGATATGGGAAGCATGTTGTTACTGTGAGGTAAGTCATAAAATCAGTTTCTTGGAATGCATCACTAATTATCAATAAATGTAACACTCAAAGGTTTAATTAATACAGTATACATTCATTCAAGAGTTAAACAGGCAGGAATACCGACTACCAGCATTATTTGTAAGCTTGCTTTTCCTAAGCGTTTTGCATGTTTGTTAAACGTTTAACCATAACTGTTTTTTGCATTTGTGCTTTGTCATTCCTTTTATCTTATTAAAAACAATTGTTGCTCAAACTTTTATTTCAGAAAAAAAAAGATTCTCAAGATTTAGCTATGCATTCACTACTGCGTTCTGGTTCTGTAAAGTCGTTGATCTTTGTTCAGGATTCCACCGGGAGCGTTGCATTGGTGCTCTGTGAGTTAGAGGAAAATCTGGCAGGGACTGAGTCACCTCACTGCACTACAGCAACCTCTATTTGCTCATAGGGAACAAAATTGACTTTTTTTTCTGCAATATTATTTTTATTCAAATGTACCCCTGGTTGACAACCTCTTGTCTAGGGCAGTATTCTAGTCAGTAAGTTCTAGTTAATGTATATACAGTATGCTTTTCTTTCCATTGCAAGCTGGAGGTACTCCTTTCATGTGAAGGTTAAGCTACAATAAATTTACATGTTTTGGAGCAGTAACGTGTACTGGAGTAGCACCTTTTAGCCTATTGCTTAATCAGAGCAGTAGAGATGCTGTTAATGAGGTAGAACAATGTAAACCATTCCCTCGCATGGTCAGCTGGACTCGCTTATCAACTCACAATTGGATCTTGCCAACACAATCTCAAAACGTCAAAACGGCAGCTGATTCCAAAAGCAAAGCTGAGGATTGACACCTTTCTCTCCCTAGACATCAGCAAGTGCTCCAGTAACCCGTGCCAGAATGGAGGAACATGCAGTGAAGGTGTAAACCACCACAGGTGTTCATGCCCACAGAACTGGAGTGGGAGTCACTGCCAACATCAGGTGTTGACAGGTCTGTAGTGTCAGTGTTTCCTAGACTCGCATTTGCAGGCATGATTTGACCTGGGGTCGATTTTATCAGCCTGTACTCCACGGTGATAAACCACCCCAGGTTTTAATTATACAGCACTGGGGAATCCATCCTGGTTTGTATCAACCACTATCTGTGCTTACTCCAGGGTAATCCTGTTGCTTAAAGTAATGGTATATTAGGTTAAGTAATCTGGATTTACCAGTACTGTAAAAGAAAATCCTTGTTCATAACATCAGTCCCATAACTTAAAAAAAAAAAACATGAATATACTTTTTTAAAAAGATGAATGTAGTTGGGTATAAATTGGGTAATGTGTGAATAAGACTATTGTATCAGCAGGGCAAAATTCCCCAAAAAGTACACATATATTGTACAGTAAGTGAGACTCTCCTATTCAAGAATGTGATAAAAGATTAAATTGGGTTACAAATGGAAACGGGTACTCCAGAAATATCTGAGAGCTTATATTAGGGTTTTTAAGCCCTGTAACATATTCTTAGAGGCAAATTTAATGTATTTATACTGCAGAGGTATATTTTAAAATGTTACTGTACAGTGTTTTTCTTGAAAGCAGAAAAGGCAGCATGAGGTTTTTAGGTGCCTTGTATATTCCATGTCTGTGGTCTTAAGGGTTGTTTCTTGTTAAAATGTCAAGTCCTGTCTTTGCTTCAGAGCCCCACAATTTTCCCTGGCTAACCTTGGAAGTTATAAAGTGCATTTTAGGAATTGTTTTATTTTGTTATCAAAGTATTTTACATTCACTGCTCTACAGAGCTAAGACACATTTGTTCAATAGCAATACAGCAACATGCTGTTATAGATCCACAATGTACCGGCATACCTTAGCATGGTCTCAGCACAGACTGCTGTTACATTGCTTAGGTGCATACATGCTCAAACTCAGATTCAGTTACCCCCATTCTCAAAAAGCTTGCGCATCTCGAAGGGGGTTAGCATCATCCAAACTGCTTTAACAACCCAGGGCTCAATTTAAAACTACTGTTGCATAGCAGGTTGAAAAAAAGCTGGTATGGAGTTTAATTAGGCACATGTTGCATTTTAACAGCTATATGTACACTAAGAAATGACAGGGAAAAAAATAGCTAGACACAAACTGATCTTCAATTAAATTATGCCCTGTTACCCATTCTCTGCTGAGACCTAAATGAACCTGTTTGTAGGGGAGTGGTGGACATGATCAGACACCATGCTCATTGCCAGAACAGCAAGAGACTTGATTAATCAGCTTGTGAACATGTTTCCTTTCTGTGCAGCGCCCCCTGAATGGAGCGCCATGAACGACCCAGCCTTCAGCCGTAAGCCCCGCTGTGCCAAGATCGACCGGACCCAGCACTGCAGCTGTGACGCCGGCTTCCACATGAGCGGTACCTCGGACAACAGCATCTGTCAAGGTAGCAGGAAATTAAGTCAGTGGGCACCGTTATTGCCCTGCTGTGTAATCATCACAGGCACAGGTGCATCACCAGACAAAACCTCACACATTTGAATGGGGAGGACATGGCTTTGATGCCTAAATGCACATGTAAACTCAGTAAGTAAAGTGTGCTTGCTGGTTGAATACTGCGTTAGTTCAGGGCAAAAGAATCTGCCATTTGAGCTGACTGTGGAGGCCTGGTGTTCAGCCTAACTGTTAGTCTCTCTTTGACTATTTTGTCCTGTTAGAGGAATAATAGACATATAATGAAGTCTTAATGGGCAAAGGGGTCTCTACAATGGCAGATCCAGTGCTGTATTATACAGTTAGGACTTCCAAAACTAAAGCCATCAGAATGAAAACTCTGCATTTGAGTATATCACCATGAGCTGGTATTTGAGTCTGAAATGGTTTGTAGTCCTTCACTGTAAGCCCTTGTTGTGTTCTGCCAGAACACCAAGGCCATCTGCTGGACAATCAATACATTACAATCAACAACACAGACCATCTGCAGGTAGATTCAGGTAATTGATTGATTTTTTATTATTATACTTTACAATTTAGAGAGTATTAAAGACAATTAGCCACTTACTTTCAGGAGGCAGTTTAACACAGAAATTTGCTAGCCATGTAATAAAGTCAAATGGAAAAAGCTACTTGTTGGCTGTTTGTATTGTAGCGCTGGACGTGCTGTGGGTTCCAATCGGCAGGTTGATTCAGTGGCGGCGACAGTGAAATAATGAGCCAGACAAAGCTTGAAGTTGAAAGGCACTTAAAGCACCATTTATTGCTCTTCTATGAACCCCAAAAAACTCAACCTGAGCAGCAGCGCTGTTCACCCTAATGTAGCCTAACCGGGCTCAGTCATTGCCCATCTAAGGATTCCCCAAATTAGCATGCTAGCCCCCCAATACCTAACTAACAATACTCCCACCCAATCCCAGCTGTACACAGTCTACACCCACACACCAATCATACCACACTAATACAATACACAATACATGGCATCTGACTATGTGTTTATCCCTCGCTCCCTCTCCCCCTCCTATAGTCCAGATCAGTGTTTGATACCCACCCCACCGCTACAGTATGTTTGCTGTTAAACTACTGAAGGGATGCTTTAGCTCCTGGACTTCCAGTAAAACACTTAACACGCTGCCTTACTGGACACAGGCAGAGATTCAAACTCTAGGCTGCTTGGCATGAATCCCTGCCTCAGGCCAGATGGCATATCTGAAACTTTGCTTGTTTGCACACAGACGTGAATGAATGTGAGGTGTACCAGCTGGATGGAGCTTCCAGACTCTGCATGCATGCCTGTATCAACACCCCCGGCTCGTACCGCTGCTCCTGCCCGGCTGGATACAAGATCCTTGACGATGGAAGGAGCTGCGAGGGTAAGTCTTCCGCACCCTGAGCCCAGCTCAAAACAGTGCCTGACAAAGCCTTATTCATAGACTACTGCCTTTCTAGCTGGAGCAGCTTATTATGATTTATTTACCATGGGACTCGTATCATCCCATGAGTTGGGGCTCCTGCTTTGAAATAAAGAGCGCAGTGCTAATTAGAATTTGCCTAGCATTAAAGTAATAAATGCTTCAGTTTTGCACTGCCTAAGTGTAAATGGTACATTTGACCAACATTAATGTCATTCAGTAAAATACCAGTGCATTTCTAATGTGTCATAGTGTGTCTCATGAAAGTGCTGGTGGCGTATCAGTTCTGATGTCAAGCCCTGATTTGTACCTAATATCCTCTATTGCCCTTCCTTGTTTTGCAGATGTAGATGAGTGCCTTGCCTTGCAGCACAACTGCACCAGGGGAACCACCTGCATTAACACAGGGGGAAGCTTTCAGTGTGTCAATCCAGAGTGCCCAAAGTCTCATGGGAATGTCAGCTATGTGAAGACAACTCCATTGTAAGAGCACCTTTTTACTTAGCAGTGTAGAACTGTGTTATAATGACATTAAACATAAGCGTTGTGTCTGTGATCATCCACTGGTTAATTTCGTGGTATACAGTGGTATACAATTGTGCGCAAGCCAACGGCCATTAAAAACAAATCGTTTCTTGTAAGGCTAGCCGATTAAATGTATTTCAAAATTACTTGCTTGTAAATGAATAATTTTCTTTTTTTGTAGTCTAGTAATTCAGTGAAGGGCAGGGAGATCATCACGTTACAAACATTCAATTCATCTAGAAGCAGTTCATATTAAAGGTTAGATAGTGAACAAGTTTTATTTTTAGTTTTTAGGTTACCTTCTTGAAAGTTCATTGTCGTAATTGAATCATTTATTATCTTTATGTACTGATTTCTAAAAATAAATCTTGTTTCTTTCATTCCAAAGCCAATGTGAACGCAACCCCTGCCCAATGGACAGCCGATCCTGTCACCTGGCTCCCAAGACGGTCTCGTTCCATTACCTCTCCCTTCCCTGCAACCTGAAGACCCCGCTCACTCTGTTCCGCGTGGCGACGGCGGCGGCCCCAGGCAGGCCCGGCCCTGATAGCCTGCGTTTCGGGATCATGGGTGGAAACAACAAGGGCCACTTTGTGATGCAGCGCTCCGACCGGCAGACCGGGGAGCTCATCCTGGTTCAGAGCCTGTGCGGGCCCCAGACCATAGAAGTGGACCTGGACATGTCAGAATACCTGGACCGCACGTTCCAGGCCAAGCACGTGTCAAAGGTCACGGTCTTTGTGTCTACCAATGAATTTTAAGAGACCTTGGTTTCTTACCTTGAACTTTTTAGTGTTCACTTGAAGAATCCATCATGTTTTTCCTAAAGTCCATTCTTCCTTCAGTATCTTTTGAGTTGATTTATTGAGAGGTTGCCCATTTCTTTAAAAAAAAAAAAAAGTTTAATAGAATAAGGATTATAAGAAATGGCAATGGAAACCATTGTCAAGACTGATAACAGGGTATATAAACGAGGTGTAGTACTGAATGTCAGTATTTTCTTCCGTTATTGATGGTATTGAGTCTATTGTAGAAATACTAGAGGGTGATTAGAGTTAGAATCTTCATAATGTTCCAGATCAAGAATGCCACTTAATGGACACTAAATTGATAAACTCAACTAACCCTATGAAAACTGCATATACATTCATTGAATGGTACAATATGATTCTTACTGACCTAACCTATGTGTCATGGTTCTGCTTTCCTTGGATCAGTCAGGCTGGAGATTTATAGTAAAGGAGATTTCATTTACGAAAATTAGAAAAAGTAAGAAATTCCACGTTGTTGCTCTTTTTATATGGACTTGATGCCAAAGGAATCTTTGAAAACAATTTTCATGAAATTATCTGAATTAGGTCATTGTTTTTTGTTTTTTGCATATCTACTTGGATGTTATTATTAACATATGTTAGATTTTTTCTCAATGTTTTAACGGTAATCATAAAAGTTATTTGAATTGGTAAAGACCTCGGAAATGTTAAATAACAACATTATACATTGAATTGATGTTTGAGGTGTTTTTTGAGAATGTTACCTGTAAATACTAGACCAATCAGATGTTATTTATAGGGTTGTTATTCCTCCATAAGAACAGCAAATGAATAGCACCTGCAGGTAATTCAAAATATCAAACATAATCATACCACTTATAACTGTGCCTTAATACTACCAGTGTTCATAATGTATTGCACATAAAATGTATTTATTGAAATAACACTGTTTTATGTTCGTTATTGTTCTATACTGTGACTTGAATACGTACAACACACTTACAGTAGAAATTCAGAGACTTGAAGTGTAGAGGTGGTCACTGCAAGTGCTGCAGTTCTAAAGCTCTACAACTGTTTGTGTAAAGGAGTCAGACTCTTTTGTACAGTGGTTAAAATGCAGCTTGCCACTTCATGGCTGAGAGAGCTTGCATATGTTTGAAAACTATATATTATTGTCACCAATTTTAAGTCAATGTGAAGTAGCTATGAGTTGTTGATATATGATATAATTATAATTTTATTTAATTATAATAATAATAATAATAATAATAATAATAATAAAAAACTTGATAGATATTATTTTATGAAGAGAACAGTATGATTATTATAAGGGTCCAGATATTAAGGTATATAAAAAAAAAACAACCAATTTTATAATTATATATATTTATATATATATATATATATATATATATATATATATATATTATATATATATATATATTATATATTATATATATATATATATATACGATGTGGCTTCAGGCATTATAGCCTTCTGCCGGCCCTCCACTCCAGTCTATATATATATACGTCTGACGCTCCCCTCCATGATTGACTTTCAAGATACCTGGATACATCAAGTTGTCCACTCCCTGGGAGTGAAGAGAAGCATTATCTTTTAAGTTTTACATTCCGATATGTTTCAGCTCTAGTTTCTAGCTACTAATAAATTATTTAAACAGGTATTACTAGTAGATGGCCATTCTACTCATGTTTTAGGCTCAAAGCATTCAAGCTATTCATGTAAATTTTGTTATGGGATGCTGTCATGAGATTAACACCATTGATTGGGGAGATGGACATTGCTGCTTCATACCTAGTCTTATTGTAACACCAGCCTTCATTTTTACAACCAAAGCTTCAGCCGCAAATTGGCCTACTGTACGAAATGTATTTTTTCTGTCCGTTTTGGTGGTCTCTACTTATATTTAATTTGTCCACATATAGTAGCCAACAGGTTATCCCAAGTTTTTAATTGTAATTGGTTTTAGTTTAAAGCCCAAAGGTTTTTTTTTTTTTAAAGAAAGATGACAAATTCAATCTTTAGAACAGATAAACAAGCTAAGTAAACATCTGCAGAGTCCAAGCCAAGGTAAACTTCCTTCCAGTGAGGACGCTGGTTAAGGATACCCAATGATAAACAGTAATGCTACTTATTGCAGCCAAATGCACATATAATGCTAATTTTAGCATGCAGGAATGCCAAAGCCATGCTTGTGAATTCGGTATTATCTCGGAAACTGAAAGAATACAAAGTCTGCCCTTGTATTGGAATGAAATGATCCATTGTAAACTGCAGATCGTGGGGGATGTGCCTGAAAGTAAATGTGAAGGCAGTTCATTCCGCAGCCAGGGCTAGAATAGCTTTTGGTTTGTAATACCCTTAACACTATAAATGCCAATTCAATCTGATTGGCTGCCATCTTGCTTGCAGTCCGGAATGGTTTTCTTATGTGGACTTTCCCGGACTTGAGAAATCATGCAATGTTGTGACCTTTCAACTCTGATGATTCCACGTTCTTCTATAATTCACCATGAAGTAGAGTTGAAAGGTCATGATATCACAATTTATTTAATATAAGAAGCAATAAAAAGTGATTAACAAGTGCAGGTGGCAGAGATGTATCAAGTTCAGAAAATGAATGGAGTTTAGAAAAGGGAGAAGGGATAACCCCCAAAACATACAGGTATGACTTACCCTGCCATTTTCCTTGATTGTTAAGGTGCTGATGATCTCTTTGCAGCCTTACCACGAGACTCCCCTTGACCAGGTCTGCAGCAGACGTCTACAGTGGACTCCCATGAAATGCAACCAGCAGAGAATATAAGACTGGAATAACCAGATCCTTATTGTTTCAAAACCTCACACCAGAACTATCAGACACAGCCTAAAAATTAAAGGTTACCCAGTTACCCACAATGATGGGATCCCTTAATTAAGATGCCATCTAATTATTAAAACTTGTTACCTTATAAGTATTTTATTGGGTCTATTTTATCAGATATTTGAACATATGGTATGTCCTAGTTGAATTCTTCTCCTACCACAATTTCCATTCCTTGGATAAAGTTCACTCACTTCCCAGTTTGTGCAAAACCCTAAATGTAAAACAATTACCCCTAAATGTAAAACCATTCAAAACTATGAACAACTTTTAACTTAAACACTAACTTCTGTACAAATAAATAAATACATTTTACATATAGTTTTTTTTTACATTAAGGGGGAAGCAAGATTGTACATTTAGGGAGAGTTTTACATATTGGGGTTGTACACAGCTACATGACTGACTGCAGGACCTCCTTTCTAGAGTATGTTGTTCTATCTAAAAATAAAGTCAAAGAAAGATAAATAAATCTGGGTTTAGTGCTAAATGATATATATATATATATATATATATATATATATATATTTATCTATATATAGATATGAACTGAAATGAACTGTAAAAGTACATCAACTGGTTAACTAAACGTAATTACCACAGACAAAAAAAAATAATAATTGAATTGAATACTGGACTCCCCAATGATTTTGGCTTAAACTGTTTGGCAGAGAGGTATAATTTCCCACATATTAACCTTTTTAGAAAAATTCCAAATGGAATATTTAGTTTTAGGAGAAGGAAGACTTGGATCTATCTATATCCTCCAGTATAAATGATTCCTGTATTCTGGAATTCATTATACTCCAGCCCTTCCACTTGGTCCTGCTAAACATTGTGATGCAAATCCTTTGTAAATGCACCCATGTTGTCATAATATTAAAAACAATAAACAATTCAGATACATTACAGCAGACATTCCTGAAAATATAACAAGTTTCTGATGATACATATTGTAGTTTCATTTGTTCACATGATGTAACATTGAGATGCATCTTCTTCCAACCTCTTCTAAATGCTGTGTTGTCACTGCTGATTAGCATGACCAGTTTAAAAGTGAATTATTTCAATATCTTGAGACTTGTATATTATTATTATGAAGCAGTTTCAAGGATGAACAGAAGAGGATAAGCAAGATCACTTGCTGTCAAATTTCAAAGCATATTTGCAAATCTGAATGAGAACAATATGAAGATTGTACAGCTGTGAGGCGGCAATGCTGAGGAGGAAGTGACACTTCTGTTATCATCCACTGATCTGCAGCCCTTGGTCCTTGATGTATAAGTGTCTCCTTGTAAGAATGCCCGTGTTTTTGTATAGGGGTTACAACGCTCCCTTGTTGTGTGCATAATTTCAGGTTCAAGCCACATTGATCCACTAATCTCAGTTATGAGGGTACATCATGCAGATGAGTTTGACAATATGGAGGGCCTATTTTAATTTTTAATAAGGCCTTTATTTTTTATGTTTTTACTTTTTCAGTAAATTTACTGAAGTCACTAAATCTGTGATCTATGACATATAAAAGCATAAACCTCAAATTCAATGGACCATAATAGTTGTTGTTCAGATTCTAGGATAACAAATCTAAAGGTAGCATTTTAATAGGAATTAATGCACAGAGCAGACATCCAGGAATTACACACAGGAATAATTACCTTAAATGTTTCAATAAGAGTTTTTCTAATCTGAGAACCCTGTATGAAAGTTCAAAGGGTGGGCAACAAATGACCATGTCCCAGATATTTACTGCAGTTTAATACATTTTTCACAGAACACAGCCCCACCAACTGGTCATTTGAAGACCTGCAGCATAAGGTGTCCTAAATATGATGAGAAAATTGCTTGCCACTGCAGTTTATGTACAGAAATTTCAGTTTGGCTAGTTGGGCATAGATTAATTTCAGTTGGTGGCACTGTACTATGCTTCTTACAAAGTTAAAGGGGAAACCTTCAGATTGGCACTGGTTGACGCAAGACAGAAAATTCTGGCAGCTGGTATGTACTGTATAATATTAACTTAATCTCATGAAAGAGGGATAGAGGTTATAAACATAATTAAATGCAGTACCGTTAGAATTATTAACTGTTTTAAAAGTGACAGAAAACATTTTAATTAACAGAATTGAAAGTACTAATCCTTGGCACTGTAGTGTATTTTAATTTCACACTCTGGTTTAGGTTTATCACTATTGAACTTTTGTTTCTAAATAATATAGCATTCAGGCTGTTGTTGTAGGACTTGTCTTAGGTTTCAGTGAAATGACACCCCTAACAGCAGCCCTGTAAGGCTTTGTAATTGCAGATTTCAGTACAACACAATGCTGCTTCAAAACTGGAGAGAAATAAAGGAACCTCCCTTACAGTAAAGTACAGTACAGTGTGCAAAGATTGCTCAGCGTAAAATATCTACCTACTAAGTCCTGCAGGTATTAATTCATTGTGGTGTAAAGGCTTGGGTACTGATTTGTATATCTTCTGTACCAGTGTTTTGTCATGGAGAGTGAGGTGCATCTGCAACGAGAGGATATTTCCCACATCATTGTCATCTCGAGAGAAAGCACGGCACTCCTCTCCCAGCATTTTCTTAGCCACTGCTTGCTGTTCCATACACAAGTGGTGTAAGTCGACAGGTGGATCCCAAGCGTGTCCTTGTTCGTGTATATTCCGTTGGGCTGTTGTCCCCGTAATTCCTCTTGACGACTCCTGTCCTCACACATCTGTTAGGGTGACCTCTCCAATTCAGTATAGTCATTCTGGTGCTCCAAGAGTCTCACTGGCTCTGGGTAAACAGCTTTAACAGATGGCATGCTGACCCAAGGTGACGTTATGCTTGGAGGTGTTCACTACTGAGATAATGATTGCCATAGGTTCCTTTTGCTTACAGTCACCAGTCCTTCCCTCACCTCCACACCCTCAGACCATCTCACCTTCTCCGTAGAATCAAAAAGCATCACTTGATCCTACTCTAGTGGTTCAATGTATGCATGACCTTGGATGGTGGTGGCTGTCCCAGGCGGTATCCTGACTTTCCTCTTTCCCATCCTGGTGACACAACTACTAATGTGTATCCATCAAAATCTTTAAATGGTCGTTATCACGAGATAGACTCTGTGATTTTTTTTCATCTGTGATTCAGGGCTTCGGTATGTACCAAAGTTGTAATGTGCGAACCGGTTCCTGCTTTGGAACGGACGAACCGGATACAAATATGAAGGATCCGGTTCCAGTGAGTACTGTTGTTTTTAATAAAACTGATTACTAAAAAACATAAAACCATTAAAATGATCAAATACTTTAAATTTCTGTCAAAAATACATTTGATAACTATAATTGACGCATTCACACTTATAAAAACAAAAAAACACACACTTAACTAGACTATGTATTTGTGTTTTGTTGTCCTTGTTTTAGACTACTGACTGATCGCTGCTGTGAGTTTATTTTGACTTATTTTTTGTTTTGTGATTGTGTCTTTCTAATGGTTTTTATGCTGACATAGAACTGTAGGACTAGTGCTTATTTGCATGTATAGAAGATGCCCTCATATACAAGTATGGTTTTGGAAGACACACTAGACAATATATTTTGTGAAAAGTTAGGCTCGTTTTGAGTCGTTAATTTACAGCTCATCTTCTGCTTTCTATTTTGATACTATTTTAGTAGTTTTCTGCTCCAAACTGTAAATATCTGGGCCAATACTTGTTATTACTAGTTTAAATATATAAGCTATATAAAAAAAGGACAAACCTTAAGATGGCAGACAATAAATAAGTGCCAGATTTGCTACAATCTCCATACATTTAAAAGAAAATTTGAAATAAAACTATTACATGTACAGCAGTACATCGTGATCCATATAAACCCGTTTCCACTCTACCATACATGACAGTAATTGCTATAGCGAATGGTTACATTGTTATATCAAGTATTCAGAATTGTGCAATGTATAAACATTGATGCACACTGCAAATACTTACCCATAAGTATACAAACCAATGAAAATGTAAACTTCTGAATACCATTTTCAGCAAAGTAGGTGATAAATCAAAATAGTGTATCTCATGGATCCCTGACTGCAATGTTCCATTTATGCCAGTCTGATCTCTATACTGTGTTCTTTTGGAGCCAATCGTGTGCACAATTTAAAATACTTGCAGTTTTATCTCCAAGGGAAAGTAAGCTGACTAAATAAAACTATTAAAAAAAAAAACACTATGTCTTGCACTCCAATGACGATTTTTTTTTTTTTTTTAAAGAAATATTGCAAAACACAAATAAGGTTATTTAAGGTTTTGCAGAAATTAACACTTTTTTTTTTTTTTTTTTTAAAGAAAGATTAGTTCTGCACTATGCTAGAAAACAGGTTCAAGTTATTATACAGTTGTGGCCATGTAAGAATAGCTGCAACATAAATACCCGAAGAATATCAGTGACTAAGAACCACATTAAAACTACCAACCAGAAAGACACATCAATTAAAATAAGCAGCTTTATTTTTTAATCCATATTGTAAAACACTTCCATGAATCAAAAAGTCTAATAATTAACATCTTCATAAATGCTTTCACAGTTCTTAAAAAAATTACTTCATTTTTGTTATGTTTTAACAGCTATGTTGTGTCTTTTTTTAACAAGAAACAAGTACATGGAAGAGGAAGACCACTTAAATATGCTAACAATTTCAATACAAGTATATATTTAAATAATACTTTAGTTTTAAAGAGGACTTTTCTTAAAGAATAACAGATTAATACAAATCACGTTAATGTCTTAAACATGCATGAATGTCTTAGATGTTAATTTTGTTAGGTAATGTTTTTAACTTCCAGTCAGGCATCAGGCCAGCCCTTTTATTCAGTATTAAACATTTCACACTAAAAACACATAAAATGTCTCACAAATCAAAAATAATATTACAGTGCTACAGCATTAAATGTGTGCTTTAGAGTGACCATACATTACATTATCATTACTCCACAATACTTCCATACTAATTTTAAAGCACTCTTTTTTTAACACATTGTGAAAGGATGAAATTCTTGACAAAGCAAAAGCAAAAAGCACAGTCTTCTTTCAGGTTTAAAATGACAGAGTGATGGACGTTCTATTGGAATATGAAACCTTGCATTCAGCCTCGGTCCCACCTTTCAGCAATGCTGATCAGTTTCTTTACTAAATAGCTCAGCATATATGGTCTAACTGTATATTCCAATGTAAACAAAGTTCTCACTAGGTCCTGAAAATGCGACACTGCTCTTTCATGGAAGTGTGTTAAATAAATAGACAAAGGCTTTCGATGTCGTAAGTACACTTCAAATTACATAAAACATGTAAAGGAATAAAGTGAATGTAAACTTCAAAAAGTAAATTTGAAGCAATGCTCACAGCACATTACTGACGGTATATTGCCACAATATAAAGGTCCCGTCACAAATGGCCCAAGCAAAGCTTAGTATACACATATTCATTAATTTGCACGTGATTGTACATATCCATCTAAAGTTGCCAAATCATAAAACAACAAACAAACAAACACAAGTCATGTATGACAAAATCTTCTCCAGTAGAGATTATAACTACATACAAGTTAAACAACAACAAAAATGGTTTAAGGCTCTAGCTGGTTTTATCTCATGTACAGTTGTGTAGGTATCACTCTTTTCTACTTTCACCTGAAGAGATCTTTGAGGTCTTGAAACTTGTGATTAATTATTGTTTAGTTAGTCTAATAAAAGGGATCATATCTCCTCCTTGTCTAAGGACTTTCAAGAACTAAATGGACCTTAATTCTGCATAAAGATACATACTGTATTTATTTTACAATGGAAATTAAAAATGCAATCAAACGATTACCCATATACGGCAAATTGCAAACCAGACAATTAATGTTTCCTTTATTATTCTGTATGCATAATACTGGGGGTAAAAAAGTTCCTACTTTAGTTTTCAAGTGTCAACGATTTGTATGACTTACTGTTCATCACGGTTTTACTTTGACAAATGTGGAATTCCCACTGTGCCAAAATAATGGAAACTGACTTAAATATATGTAGTTTATGCACATAAAATGGTCTGCAAAATGAACAAGCAGTTGCTGTACCATCCCTGAAGAGCTCCACTGGATCTGGTTTTTATGAGCAGGAAACCAAGTACACAATTGTTTTCATGGCAGCAAATTTAGTCAGTCACTCCATTTTCGACATCTCATATTTGGTTGTCATTATTTCCTAGTATGAACATAAAAACAGTGGTTATTTGTACAATTACATGCAGTTATAAAATGAAATGCCTTCACATGAGACCACTCAAATGAGCGGCATTTTTTGGCTAACATGACAGTCCTAATCGTTCAAGTAACTTATGAAGCAATAGGAGGGACATCCAAAATTGAACTATCCTAAAGTAATATAGTTATGTTTCCTAAGAAAGATGGTAGTGATGTGCTTTTTGTTCATTTTTATGATTGTTTAAATGCTATGCAGGTGTCTGTGTTTACAGTATTGGTTTTCATCGCTTAAGTCTGAGTTGTTAACGTAAATAAGGCTTAGATGAATTATTATGCTATATAAAAACACGTTACACCCCCCCCCCCCCCCCCCCCAGAATTAATTCTGTGGACCCACGCCCACAGGGCATCAGTTGATTAACCTGTAGATTAAAATCAGCAGATTCATCCGTGCACATTTTTAATAAAGGTAACAATATTATAGCAGCTGTCCTGTATGTAAAACTAAAAAATCAATAGAATCTAAAAAACAAATCAAATTAAAAAATAAGCTCAATGGGAATTTGGTCTTTTTAAAAGCATTTGTTTTATTATTTTTATCTTTGTAAATGTCTCTCTTTGTACTGAGATGTACCTGTGCTGGCCCTGTGGGCACAAAGTGAATAAAATAAACCTTTTTTGTTTTTGTTTTACATTACATTATATTCAAACAAAACCAATAAAAATAATAATAATAATAATAATAAAAACACCACACATCTTACATGTTACATGAAATCTACGAAATGCACAGATTCCAATACACTGCTATCAACGCTACTGTTCAGGGATCGGTGCCACAAAAGGAAAATCCATCAGGGATTTTTTTTTAAAAAAACACTGGACTTGTGTAAAAGTGTACTGGTAAACTGAAGCTAATATAATTAATTTACACTTATGCGTTCTCTGAATTAATATTGAAAGAAAAAACTTCCTTTTAAAGTGGTGTTATACGTATTCACCATCTAGAGCATTCTGTTTATTAGGTTTGTTTTTTACTGCATTCAGTAACTCCATCCACAGTAATTCTGAATGCTTTCATTTCAAATGATGAAGTAGAGAACTTGTGTTTCTGAATTACGGTAATTTTGTCTGGCATAATTATTTACATAGCACAGTTTTCTCACCTGGTTTCTCAAAATAATTCCAAACATGGCCTTGCCTTGTTCCTTTGTTTAGAAATGCAATTTTATTAAAAATATATGACAAATGTCAGAAAGAAAAACGCTGTTCCACGTGGGGACTGAACCAATGAAGCGCCAGATCTACAGAGAATAAAACCCGCCCCAGTGTCAATCTTTCTGTTGCACCAATTAGAAAAACTACTTGGAAGAAATTGCCAAACTACTTCTGTTTATAATATCCGCCCTTACTATGGCACAACAGCAGTTGTTTATGCGACAGACTGCTGTATATCTAATTAATAAAATTAATGCGTTTGGTGAAATTTGTCACGTGACTGGTTACACGTCTAGCATATTATTCAACATTTAACCACTTCTTTAGAGTTTATATGTTTAAAATTTCCATCCCTAGAAGATGGAAACACACTTTTGGACACTTAGACATTTAAAGAACATATCAAAATACCATCTAAAAGCAATAAGCAATTCAACTACCTCATCAGAATCCAAAAGTACTGGAAGTGCCCTGGAATTCAAGAAAAACAAATTTGGCATTACTTTAGTTTAAACATGGCACAACTCACAAAAGCAGTACCACTAGCCATCTGGCCTGTATTGCTTAATATATTTCAAAGGCTATGGGCTCTATTTTATCTATGTAAATAGTGACAGAGCTACAGTCACCCTTCAACTCTTTATTAATCCAGCTGGTGTTAAAATACAATAAGGGAAGCGATACTAACATGTGTTGCTGTTAAGATCATTAGATCCATTCAAACCCCAAATAAGGCTCACAGAGAATCATGGAATGGCTCAAACTGCTATGCAACTATAGTCAAATTAATCTCTGCACTGGAATGTTAGAAAGGGCATTTTATAATTACATGTCTGAGAGAGATGATGGAATGTTTTCTTCAACCCATTTCAAATCCTCATCCTGAAAAAGCAAAACAAAAGCATTTTCCTTCTGAAAGAAACACATTTGATTTATCTTCCATCACTTGCAACACAAAACTACTGAACATTAAAGAAACTTTCTAAATGCTTTACAATAGTTATGGCTTGTATGTATTTACTCAAACAAGTACAACACATTATTGTTTCTTATCCTCCAACTAAAACTGTCTATCACTAGAATTTTTTTTTTTTTTTTTTTTAATGTTCAAATCAAAGTGTACAAATCCATATCAAAACTTACTTGATTGCCAGTAGCAGGTTTCGAGGTCCCATTGGATTCTGTCTTAGATGATCTTAACTTTATGCCATCAGCTTAAATATAAAAAAATATATATATATATATATATATATATATATATATATATATATATATATATATATATATATATATATATATTGAATATATAACTGGCAGCTACCTAAGGCTCATTATAAAGTGACTGTTAAAATAAGTTGCATTTACACACAGACACAACAGAAAAGGGTATGCAGCATTGAACATTTTGTTTCATGCCTTAAAATAAATGTACAAACTATTGTAATTGTACTTGACCAGATACTGTTAGGTGAATATATTCAGTTACCCCAATAAACTAATAATTGAATTATGATTGTATTTAAATATTTGACTGTATTGTGGTGATATTTTGTGGATTTATCACATACATTACCAAAAGAGAACCAGTAGGTAAAAATATTAGCAGTTTCCATCTTTTTTACCCAAATTTTCTGATACCAAAAACTCTTCAACCTCTTCATCGTCCGAGTCATCTATTAGAGGTGTGAAAGCATACCTGACAGATGACAGCAATTGAAATAGATTTTAAAAATCCCAGTTCTCTGTTTAAATCATCACAACAGTGGATATAGTTTCGAATGAGTTTGAAGTTGTAGTTCCTAACCTCTGATTATTTGCTGACGGCCTCCATAGAAACATAATGACCAGCAGAATAACAGAGAATAGAAATCTCCAGAAAGCATCATCAACCCACAGCTCCATCCAGTCCTAGAAAAAATAAAATTTATAGCTGCTGAATGAAAATACCAGAAACATCATCCCAACAACGGCATTCAACCCCCTGAATAAACACCTGTTTCGTCTCTCCCACGCGCTTTAAATGCACAAGTAATTTTTTGCTTTGCCTTCTGCCCAAAATGAACGATACTTACTGACTGGCACTCTGCAAATCGGAACTTCTTTGTCGTCCATATCATAAATATTATGGAAGCTAGAATTAGAAAAAATGTATGTGATTCAAAAGTAAGATAAATAATCATTTAAGTAATTGTAAAAAAAATTCCAATTTTTATATATATATATACATACACACACTCACCGACTATTGCAATTATTAAAGTATTTGTAAAGTGCCTGTAAAGTGATAACTTCACTGGGTTTCTCCTTAATTTTAGTGTCTTAATTGTTTGTGCCAGACTGACAAAAATGTAGAAATCATTAAGGAAAAATGATAACGAACATTGAAAAAAAAATAATACAGAAAGTCACACCATCAAAATAATCTACTGAACTATGATGTAAACTATACTTGCATGAAAGTTTTGCTCTCTTTGTCCACTACTCATAAATGTTGTCATTGTCCTCATTTGCTTACACATACATATATTTAAGCAAGCAAGGCAAGTGAAATAATTACTATTAGTTCAATTATTTAATGCAGTAAGGACCAATTAAGTAGGCAAATAAATATCACAAATTGTACCATAAAAAGGTGTAAATAAAACATAGCTTTCATTATAGTAATTTGTACTACAAGACCATTAAGCGATTAATGTGAGCGTTGAGGAAAAAAACAAAAACAGAAGAACAGTAAAAAGGATATCCACCAGCATAAGCCAGAGTCAAGCAAAGCCAATGGAATGTTGGCCAGAAGTACAAGATCAGAGTATTTTGCCTGGGAATAAAATGTAAAAGTTGTTTAGGTATGCAAGTGATCACTCCAAACAATATCAACACTTTTGTAAAACTGCTGAGGGCAGTTTAACAACTGACTACAGTAATATTTTCTATTATTCTTCTCAGTACCTTGTGTATTTCTTCATCTATTTGTGTGTTTTGCTAAAGGTATTTTAATTACATTTATTTTAGGTCTATTATCTGATATTTCAGGAGGAAATATATTTTTGAAAATGATATGAACCACAAAAAGGAAGAATCAAGTATTGCTAATAGCGTCTCTAATATTAGATTAGCAACATTTATATAACCCTTGAATTAGGATTAACAAGAAAAAATAATAAAAAAAACACCCTTTATAAAATGCTCTGTTTTTTCTAAATATCTTTACATTTAATTTGATTTTTTTTCTATTTGTAGTTTCAGTAATAGTATTAAAGTGTTTACAATAATTTTAATTGGCAGTTGATCTTATTAAAGATAATCTGAATGCCACTTAAACACTGCCTGACAAACACTACGTGCCTGATTTTCAAAGAGGCATGTCAAAATACTCATGTTAAGTAGATTTCTTCAAGAGGGCCTGTAATGATCATGTACTGTAAATTAATTACAAAAAAATTAAAACAGTAAAGGGAAGTCATTTTACCCCAGTTATTCTCAAAATGCCTTCTACAGCTGCAAACAGAAAATAGAGGACTCCCAATCCAACAACTCTGTGCATTACTGTACCCAAACGAGGCCTGTTGGAGAAAAACATTTATGTTTTATCATTACCGCACACATAGCCACACGATGTCCACATACTCCATCGTACATATAGACTTTCATAACAAAGGCAAAATGACAAACTATTATAGAAAAGTCATGATACAAAGTTTTATTTTTTAATGGCTATACAAACATGAATTAGTCAACCATGGTCTTAATAACACACTTGACACTGGAGAAAGTTCAGTGTCAGTCAGTACTGAGATCGTTGTATCTGGGTCGGTCCTGTATGTGATCATTCTAATAGGGCTAACTTGCATTGAAAAAATCAATTCTTGCTGTTGGGATCGTTAAAAACGGGTGTTTTTAACAAAGTTTTTTCACACACAATGTTAATTGTATCGGTATATGTATATATATATATATATATATATATATAATATATATTATATATATATATATAGAGATAGATAGATATATATATATAGATATAGATATTATATACACACACACACACATAGTATATATATATATATATATATATATATATATATATATATATATATATATATATATATATATATATATATATATATATACAGTGGCTTGCAAAAGTATTCAGACCCCTGACCAATTCTCTCATATTACTGAATTACAAATGGTACATTGAAATTTCATTCTGTTCGATATTTTATTTTTAAAACACTGAAACTCAAAGTCAATTATTCTAAGTTGACATTGGTTTTATGTTGGGAAATATTTTTAAGAAAAATAAAAAAACTGAAATATCTTGCTTGCATAAGTATTCAACCCCCACACATTAATATTTGGTAGAGCCACCTTTCACTGCAATAACAGCTTTAAGTCTTTTGGGGTAAGTATGTACCAGCTTTGCACACAGTGTCGGAGTGATTTTGGCCCATTCTTCTTGGCAGATTTGCTCCAGGTTGTTCAGGTTGGTTGGACGACGCTTGTGGACCGCAATTTTCAAATAGTGCCACAGATTCTCAATGGGATTGAGATCAGGACTTTGACTGGGCCACTGTAGGACATTCACCTTTTTGTTCTTGAGCCACTCCAATGTTGCTTTGGCCTTGTGCTTGGGATCATTGTCCTGCTGAAAGGTGAATTTCCTCCCAAGCTTCAGTTTTTTAGCGGACTGAAGCAGATTCTCTTGCAGTATTTTTCTGTATTTTGCTCCATCCATTCTTCCTTCAATTGTAACAAGATGCCCAGTCCCTGCTGATGAGAAGCATCCCCACAGCATGATGCTGCCACCACCATACTTCACTGTAGGGATGGTGTGTCTTGAGGCATGGGCAGCGTTAGGTTTGCGCCACACATAGCGCTTTGAGTTTTGGCCAAAAAGCTCTATCTTGGTCTCATCTGACCACAAAACCTTTTCCCACATCGCAGCTGGGTCACTCTCATGCTTTCTGACAAACTCCAGACGTGCTTTCAGATGGTACTTTTTCAATAACGGCTTTTTTCTTGCCACCCTCCCATACAGGCCAGTGTTATGCAGAGCTCTTGATATGGTTGACTGGTGCACCATTACTCCACTCCCAGCCACTGAACTCTGTAGCTCCTTCAAAGTGATTGTTGGCCTCTCTGTGGCTTCTCTCACAAGTCTCCTTCTTGTTTGAGTGCTGAGTTTTGAGGGACGGCCTTTTCTTGGCAGTGCCTGGGTGGTGTGATGCAGCTTCCACTTCCTGATTATTGATCCAACTGTGCTCACTGGGATATCCAAACACTTGGATTTTATTTTGTACCCTTTCCCTAATCTATGCATTTGTATTACTTTATCTCAAACTTCTGTAGAATGCTCTTTGGTCTTCATTTTCCTTCAGATTCACAGCCTTACCAATGATCCTTCAACAGTGGGGTTTTTATCCAGAAAATGTGACAGCAACTTTAATGGTTCACAGGTGGAGGCCAATGGTAAGGTAATTGTGTCCTCGTTAGGGCAATTGCTTTCATCGGTGCAAACTGGGAGCTTCCACAGCACAGGGGTTGAATACTTATGCAAGCAAGATATTTCAGTTTATTTTTCTATAAAATATAAAACCAACATAAAACCAATGTCACCTTACAATAATTGATTCTGAGTTTCAATGTTTAAAAATAAAATATCAAAATAGAACAAAATTTTAGTGTACCATTTGAAATTCGGTAATATGAGAGAATTGGTCAGGGGTCTGAATACTTTTGCAAGCCACTGTATATACAAATATACATCAATATATATATATATGTATACATGTATATATATATATACATATACACATATATATATATATATATATATATACATACACACACACACTTAAATATCTCCACAAATGTGGGGGAGGGTCAATAATTACTTCTATTTCAATTAAATGTCTATGGTTAAAATGTAGAAACTACAGAGAGTTAGCTACTTACTTGACTATTCCATATCCCAAACTAACAATGACCACTAGCAGTCGTGCTAACGTCCTTTTCAGTGCGGAAATAAGTTCGCCGAAGATCAGCAATCCTTCAGCTGCAAAAATATATACAATCTGAAATAAATGTTTTGTTGAAGACAGACCAGTACATTTAAATTCACAATAAAAGGTTAACTTACAGGCTGATCCTATGATGTTGGTATTCTGGTATTCTGCGCATAACACTGCTTTCTCTAACATTCCCAGGAATATGACACCAGCGATCCAGAACTGGATTCTGAGCAGGTCTTTCCAGTAGCATGCTGACCACAGAAACCAAAGCATTCCATAGAGGATGTACACAATGCACATTACCATATAAAACTGCAATTGAACAATATGTTAACACATTGGCAATATTTTACAAAAGTAACATAATAGTAACAATTCTAACTAAAATGTTACATGACTGTACACTATTTATTTAATATGATACCGTATATTCATTTCATATTTGCTACTTCCAGCACATGTTAAAGGTATGGGAAAAAAATGCATCAACAAAACACAACGTAAAACTCGAATTTACAGTTTTGTATGATTTACTCAAGTAAACTACACATTTTTTTGGAAGTGATGATAGCTTCTTGGCCGGCAGTTCGCTGCGGTCCTTTCCAGTATCTAATTTCAGAGTGCGTTGCAATGTTTACATTTTCTAGAGGATTTAATAACGGCACCAGAAAAAAAAAAAACAAAAAAAAAAACACATGTATAAAAAATATAAAACAAACAAAAAAATAATTTCAACCCTTACAATCATCAGAGGCCATTCGGTCACAGAGATATATCCATGAGAGTCTTTCGTAACAACACGCACTGAGAAGGAAAACAACAAACAATATTGGGAGTGTCATTTTTAAACAGAAACAAAAGACACAGTACTTAATTAGACCATTTTAAAAGACACAAGACGTATTAGAATGTGGAATATAAGTTATAAACGTATGCACTATTTCAAAGGTCAGTTGGCTTATTTTAAAATTAAAAAACAAAACAAAAACATCCAGCAACGGCAGGACATGCAATATGAAATCATGCAGTTGACAAACAAAAATAACAAATACCTGTCAAATTCCAATAAGCTTTCGAATTAAGTGTTTTAAAAGAAATGACTAATAGATATGGCCCATCTCTCCAAGTCTTAGCTATAACATCCTGCTAAAATGAAGAGATAAAATCAGTTAAAAATAAATACATTTAAAAAACAGGCAGGTGCTATCTCAAGTTGTTGGCAGGACTACACCCTGGACAGACACACAGGGCAATTTACAATGACCAAATCCATCTAAACAGCATGTCTTTGGACAGTGGGAGGAAATTGGAGTGCCTGGAGAAAACCCATGCAGACACAGGGAGAAGATGCAAACTCCACACACAGACCCCTAGGAATTGAACCCAGGACCCTGATGCTGTGAGGCAGCAGTGCTAACCACCACGCCACTATGTGGCACCTCACTATACTTACAAACCAATGCTTATGCACCGAATGTGTTTTACAGCTAAATCTTAATACAAAATGCTGAAAATTGTACCGGAATAAAAGGTTGAGTTTCCTTGTCAACTCCTCTCTTCCCCAGTGAATTTTTATTCTAAAATAATAAAAACCAACAAACAGGATTAACAGAATTATCTACAAGTAAAACTAATCATTTTCTAACATACAGAAGTTCCAAAAAAAAGTCATTGGAAAAAAAAAAAAAGCTGACTTACAAGTTTCTTAATATTTATTTCTTATACCATATTCATATTTTATAACTGAAGTTGGATGAAAAACTGCACATGAACCACAGCACTACAAAACATGCCTTTTATATAACTCTTAGTCATTTGTACTGCTTTTTTAATCATTATAAGTACTGGTTTTGTATCTGCTTCTCTGAACCATGTACAGCTGATATTAAGCTTTACCATAAAACATAGCATTATTGTTAAAGTCAATTCCTGTTGGGTTTTATTATCCTATACTAATAAGGATAAATGGAACAACTGTTATTCAAATATTTCAAATCACACTTATTTTTAAAGAACATGTCTTTCTCTGTTTCTTTAAATAGGAAAGACAAGCTTTGGTTTATGACACATCTCTAACTTATTTCTAGGGTACAACATAGTAACAGGTGTTTAGTAATTTGTTCAAACATACCAATACGCCAACAGAGCTTTGGGTATTCTTAGCATCTTGCATTGCATGAGGTTCTTTTTTCTACCAAAAAAATAAATAAAAAATGAATTTCAGAGAGTAGTAATGTGATCATATTTATTAAATGAAATAAAAAGCTAAGCACTATTAATCTCCGAAAGAGCTTGCCTTTTTAACTGTTCTACCATGCAACTTTTAACCTTAAACCTCCTCTCTCCTCTGATCTACCCACAGAAAAAAAATGGTTGCCTGTTATTAATCCCTTTACTCTTAGTGGCTCTTCTATTACAAAATCAACAAATGGCAGCTTGCAGTGCTTGGTACCTCCTAACATGATGATAGCCTTACAGATGAAAATATAATACAAAATATAATGTATTATTTTACCTCTTCCATACTTGCTGAAGAAGGTAACACTGAACGAGGCAAGGAATTACTCATCTGAAACACAGACATCATAGAATAAGCAAAAACATTTTGTTAGCATGTACTAAAAATGTTATGTTTTAAAACTTTTTTCTCCAATAACCTGCTAGGTCTCTCTGCCACTTCACTGTCTAATGATACATCTATAAAATGATAGGCCATTTGAGGGGAGGACAGGAACTTGTGGGAATTAACCAGAACAATTCTGCAATGTCTTTATTAGTAACTTACCGCACCATATACCTGAATCTAAATCATCATACTTACGTTTAATGTCGGAAACGTATGAAGGTCTTTATGGCAAACAACATTTTCATATGTGTGCTCAATGTACTCTCCTCGAACTAAAGGGGTTGGGTCAAGACTTTCTCCCTGACTAAAGAAGGTTTTTTCATACACCTCCTGTACAAAAAAAAATTGAATTTCATCAAAATATGAAACTTGACAGGTTATGCTTTACTCAATAACCTACTTTAAATATTACAATTGTAATTATGCAGATTACAGTGCATTACATTATTCAGTCCGTTTCAATCCTTAATGAACGGCCACACTCTTATACAACCCATAGCCTCTATCTGAAAATCGCTGGGAATGACTATGGCACCTTTTATAAGCATAAAATAAATATACTGAAACAAATTAAATTAAAAAATAGATGTCAGGTTAGGGCAGGGATGGAAATAAGACTCCTATTTCATAGCAGTTTTTTTTTTTTACATTTCAGGTTTCAATATGAGCTAAATAGCCCCTTTTTCAAACTGCTTTGCAATGGTTATCTATTTTCATCCCTTTAGTGTAATAAATGTATTCATACACTATACAGCTGGGTAGATCTAAAGATATTTGAAAAAAGGAAACAAAAAGCTTTACTTACATCAATGTTGTTAAATTCATTATGACAGGGGTAGTATTTTAGATACCACTTGATGGTCAATGTCACTGGCTCTGGGCAGCTGAATGATTGAACTTAAAACAAAACAAGTATGTTTTAAGAATTATAGTGGCAGATTTATACTTCTAGATTTTAATGGGTAATTAACCTGGTAATGTTCTCTTTAAATTGCACTTACTTTTAAGAAATATATCTGTGTTGATGAACATGGCTTTTCTCAGTATCAGTGGTCTTGAGGTCTGAAAAACACCGGTCTACACTAAACAGGTATGTAATGTAAAAAAATAAAACAGCACAGGTATTCTGGTATTACTCAGTAAGCCAACATAAAGACTATAAATCATTGAGTTTTGGAGGTTTCTGACAGAAAATGATATGAATGGAATGACTCAGTGCCTTCTTTTCTACAGTTTATTTTATGCAATCTGCTATAATACTGGTAAAACAATAATAACGCAAGACCGAAATGGTATGTTTACAGTGGAGCCTGTTACTTCATATCTGAAGCCTGTGCATCTCTGTTTCCACAATTTGCTACTGAATACTTTGCCTCTGTATCACCCAGTAGAAAGAGTATCCTTGCTTGAATTATTTACTAGACCAGAGCTCTGGTGAAATAATACTGTCAACCCCCCCCCAAAAAAAACAAAAAAAACAAAAACAAAACACAACAAAAAAAACACCTAATGTACTCTGTGTCCAGCACCACTGCTTTAACAGCTATTTCGGGATCATCATTATAGACAAGTGTTCATGTGAAGTTCTGACATTTCTTGCTCCACATCTCCTAACATTGTTGCGTCTGGCTGCAGATAAAGTTATAACAATTTTACTTCCATTTATGTGCAATTCCATTTTTGATAAGGAAAATAACACTGAAATAGGACTAAACCGGTATGCATCAACTCAGAATACTTAGTTGGGCAATAAATAAATAAATAAATAAAATAAATAATCGTCATAGTATTAATAAAAAAAATCACAATGCTCTCTGCTGATATTTTGTGCATTGTGTATGACGCTAAAATGTGCAAGAGTCACGAATTAAAATTTTGGAAGAAAAAAAATCAATAGTATGTCAAATTGAAAATTAATAAATGTGGCTTCTGTCTGTCTGTGCTACTCTAAGCATGACGTTACTCTTATTCGCGTAGTTGTTAATATTTACAGAAGGCAGGGTAAGTGTTTGTACTGGTCTCGTGTGTATTTACTTTTCCAGAAACGCCCTAGTTTGCATTAGCAAAATCGGAATGTTAAAAAGCAACCTAGTCATTCTAACTGTTTAAAAGCAAGTCAGTCATTCTAACTGTTTTTTTTTTTTAAAAAATAAAGCAAATCAACAAACAGGTATTTAACTTTGGACAGAGAATAGTTTAATTTATGAAACAGCGTACTACTGGTAATGTGCATAGCACACTACAGGCCGGATGTCACTCCCCTGCTATTAAGTGTGTCGCTAGGCCTGTCTGGAAGATTCCAGCAGCGCGGTAGAGTATTTACGGAGGCCGAGAAGAGTCCCTCAGACGGCACAGCTACCTTTGCACTCCCTTCCAGGGTCCCTCGCACCCAGTTATAGAAACAAACCCACCAACATACTTACATTGACGACTGTGAATGTCCACTGACCCGGTTCCGGAGCCATTTCAACTACGGGACAAATATTTGAGCAAAGCGTCCATAACGGTAAAAGCCAATGCAACACAGCAGCCATGTTTACAATCCAGCACTGCCTCAAACGCAGCTCACCTGTAGAGATGTCACCAGCTCACCTGCAACATGGGATGGTACTTGCCTCAGGCTATTGCAAACATACTGATGTGTCTGAGTGGATCAGTTCTAAAATGAAGCATTAAGGGAAGGAGGGGGGGGGGATTGAGCAGCGTATTCTCTCTGGGGAAAACCCTAAGTTACGCTTTGGATAAAAACACAAAACTTTTTATTGCTGGTGAAATTTTCATTTTTCCCCCAAAGGTTTAGTTGAAATGTGTTATAATGTGGAATAAATAAAAAAAAAAAAAAAAAAAAACAGGTTGCGGTTATGAACGTAATCTAACACCAATTACTGACAAAAAAAGGTGATTATGTTCTTATACAAGTCATGTATTACTGATTACTAACGTAATACTTGTATATTATGTTCGCAATAATCATAATAATAAAACAATTAAAAAACAGATAATATGAACAACAGTTTTAACTCCAAATCATATACTTTACAGATGCGTCTTTTTCTGTTTTTTGAAATCAGAACACAAAACAAAAATACATTGTCATTGCCCTTCACTTGGTTTGTTTTAGTCCTCCAAAACAATATAGAAAGAATAGTGAAAAGATAATGCAAGGAATCCACCACCCTGCTTGATTTTTTCATATAACTTATAATACCGTAACACTGGTAAGACTGTGGCAGGTAACTGTGGAGAAAATATATAATATAATCTTGCAACCAAAAACGGTGAAGTGGTTATCTTTTTGTTTCAGCATGGCACTGGTCTCGAGATATAGCCATAAAGTGATCACACTACAAATTACTAAAAATGAACAGATTTGAGTATCTAGCTAACTTTACACAATAAACAAAGTCACATTGTAATCCTTTCAACTTGGTTAAAAGTTATTAGTTTTTATTAGGGAGTTAACTTTCGGTGGACTGTAAACTATATGGTAAAAACACTGACAACTATGTCTAAATCATTGCAAAATTCGTCCAGCAGGTGGCACAATTGTTGTTCAAAATGGGTCTGGTTCTTACTAATATAAAGACAATTTAGCTGATTACATGTTTGTGGCTAGCAACTAAAACTGAATAGCAGGTCCTAGGGGGGAAAAAAACAAACTTGCTATAATTATAATATGAACAATTGTGAGTGGCTGCACCCTCGCACACAGCTTATAGAGATCACATGACATGTCCAGATACATTTGTATATCGCAACTATAAGAAATACATATCATTTATACATAAATAAGCAATTAAGCAAACATTCTGATCTTTAAAAAAAAAAAAAAAAAAACAGGAAAAAAATATTTTACTAAATGAATACACAAGCTGGCTCTATCACAGAAGAAAAAAACAGCAGGTGGTTTTAAAAGTTAGATCAACTCAACCAAATCTGCAACAAATAACTGTTTGTAAAGCAAATGGCAGTTATGATTTTTTTTTCTTTTACTTTTACACTATCCTGGAAAATGTATATACAGACAGGAGACAAAAAGACAAAGGAACTGAGCAAAAGAAAAACATGGTCATCGAGAAATAATTGCATCTCACAAATGGTAGCTTTACAACATATAACATCAAGGAAAACATTTAATAAAAAATAAATGGATATCCAGTCTCTCAGAAAAATATAATTACACTTATTTCACACGTGTCAATGAGACCAATATATTGACTGTATTAATGTACAATAATATACAAATTAAAACTACATGCTGATGCACTGGGGAGACCGCACTGGGCCGATCCCCGGAGCCAGCATCGCAGCCGTTGTGTGTGCTGATGCGCTGGGGAGGCAAAATGAGCTGATCGCTGGAGCCAGCATTACACTTCAGCAAACAACACCAGACAGAAGGATATCTACATCATCAGATGGAAAACAACGCAAGTGGATGGAGATGCAGATGGATCACGTTAGTTTAGTGTAAAGCTATGTCTTAGTTGGTGCTTATCTTGGTGAGAGCTGAGTTCAAATCAGCATGAAGTTTAACATCTACTCTCATGTAATGGAAATCAAACCTTATGATTCTTTGTAGTCTTTGATGCCTCAGGGGGCCATGGATATATTTTGAAGCAAAATACAGTATGACCCATGAGTAGCTTTCCCACAGACCAATATTATTGACTTGAAAATTACATTTCTTGAAAACAGGTGATTGAAAATATGCCCTTTATAGAAAATACTAATTTGGCGGATGTCTATAGCTCTTTGCTGCAGCATTGTAGCCTTTGAATGAACATTATCTCATAAGGAGAAACAGTGTGAGATTTGACAGTCGTACTTTGAGAAAGACTGACAGCTCAATAGTGTGTCAAGCGTATCCAGCACGCCCCACCTCACCCCACCAGTTAGCGGTGTCACAGATAAAAACACCATGGACGGATTCTAGAACTATAGAAGCCCAAGATTACAATATGTCATTGCTGATGTGATGTTCAGCTTCTACTTCACATTTATGTACTTTACTATTTGGGTCCATGAAATAGTTAGCTACAGAACATATGCCCCTTTGTATTTACAGACTGATATAAAGTATACTGTATTATACAGCATAATGAAAAAAAAGTAACAGATGAACTGATAACTCAATATTTTACTAATTGTGAGTTAACAGTTTGTCAATTTTTTAAAATTAATTTCTAGTAATCTGTGAGTAATCGGTTAGATTCTGATTCTTCTTGGATATAGATCAATTTTCTGTTTTTAAATTCTCTATATGTATGTATGTATTATACAAAGTCAATGTGATACGTACCATATATGTGTGCGTGTGTGCGTGTGTGCGTGGTGTACACATATATATATATAGAGATCTATAGTATATATATATATATATATATATATATATTGCTACACATAGTAATTTATTGAATACATACATTGTTATTAGTATCCTTCATTTAAATAATTTCATAATAACAGAACCACTTCAAAAAGCAAATTAAACAAGTCATGGTTTAGTTTAGCAAAACTTTTTTGGCATGAATCTCAATTGAAAGTTTACTGTTTTTCAGAAGTGCAAATCAGCAGTAATGCAAGAATTTGACTAAAAATGTAAATACTCGTCACAGCACTATCAGCGTGATGTGTTTGCAAGGAGTTTAGATGTACTGTACCACAACTCAATGGGGGATTGTAAAATATTGCCACTCTGGCCATTTATAGGTAAGAACATTTCTTTAAAATAAATAAATACCTCCAGATATGAATACGTGACATTACAATAAAATGTTTATACTGGAGAGGTCTTTAAAAATAAACCTTCATGGAATCAAATATTGTATACATCTACAGTAACACAGTGCTCCAAACAAGTAAGGGAAATGAAGTTATATGTATAGAGTATACCGACTGTCTCTGATTTATTTGATTGCTCATGAATATTCTGAGAGCAGACACGGTGTACTGTGTCAAGATGAGATGAGACTAGTGCTTTCCAATGCCCGGTGTAAACAGTAAAAAAAAAAAGAAAGGAAACCTAGGAATCTTAGCTATGAACAATCCCCGGGCAGGATTATGCAGTATTTCAACAGCACATATTAATAACACCTGTTGGTTTACCAAAAATGGTGACAGGTCACAAAATCTATCGACATCACACTACAGCAGTTAATGAACAAACAACAAAACAACAACAAATGCAGTCAGTCACAGAATAACATGTCCAAGTCAGGGCATGTTTAAATGCGTCAAAGACGCTCCAGTTTTCCTTATAGC
The DNA here is from genome assembly GCF_017654505.1 of Polyodon spathula. Taxonomy (NCBI): domain Eukaryota; kingdom Metazoa; phylum Chordata; class Actinopteri; order Acipenseriformes; family Polyodontidae; genus Polyodon; species Polyodon spathula. The sequence goes on along the minus strand of NC_054538.1, from coordinate 17,455,325 downwards.
AAGATAACAGAATCCTCTGAAGACTGGTCTGCATATGGCATATCACAGGCTATTCCATTGCTGGGATGCTGGGAGTCCCCGTTAACTAGCAATGGCATTTTTACATCTCCTGAAGCCGGCTCCTCGGATCCAATAACAAAAATGTAGCTGTCGTCTCTGTCCGTGGATTTGTGGATTTCTACCGTTACGACAGACCTGTCTGCCCCAGCTGCCTGTGAGCAGGGCTCCAGAATGTGTTGGGGGTCTGTATGCACATCTGTCCAGTGTTCCAGCCCCTCGCTCTCCTCAGGCAGGCTGGTGTTGATGTAGATGATGTCCTCCTTGCTGGACACCTCGGGTAACCTCTCTGCCAGCTTCTCGAGTCGCATCCTGACCTCCAGGAATCCAGGCCGGTCTGCAGGATCGCTTCTCCAGCAGTAGTACATAATGTCATACCTAGGGAGGAGATAGAAAGGGGACTTTTATTATAAGTTACGTTTATTTATTTTATAATAATAATAATAATATGGACAATGCATTCTCCGTTTACATTCTCTTTCCCAAGTTTCAGATTTTTAAATTTCCATAAACATCATTAACAACACTTTTTGGAATTTAGGCAAGGTTTATGGCTAGATTAAGTGATATGAAATATTGTTGTGCTATACTTGTGTGTCCCAGCACTGTAAGGGCTCTTCTGCATGTGGTAATGGCTGCAGCAAAGATTAGATGTGCATGAAACTAGCTTACTGTATAAAGCTGAAAGTTAATAAAATACAATAAAACACAATACAATAACTGAAAACAGGTACAGAATCGCTTTTTTTTTTTTGCAAACTACCATTTCAGCATGTACTGAAAACCCCACATTCTCAACTGTCTTGTGTATTGAGACACTCACAGCTCATCCAGGCAATCTGCAGGCTGTTTTAGCCGGTGCCCTTGAAGGAGGTAGTCGTAGATTTCATGATTCTGAACACCTGGATAAGGACTCATGCCTCGTGTGGCTATTTCCCACATTGTAACGCCAAAAGCCCACTGCAAAACATTGAAAAACCAATTATATTATATTATCATATTTTATATTTCTTTTTTTTAAATATATTATGATAGGTACAATAAAAAAGGTAAAATGTATGTAACATGAGAAAATCCACTAGTCTGCAATGTATGCAGATTTATGTTATGCGAGTCATTGGACTAGACTGTATAAGTGGCACGAGAGTATGATGCAACTATTGAGAAATAATAATGGCAAAGCAGAAGGACTTCACTGACTTTCCAAAGGGTGTGACAGTGGGTGTCTGTACAGCAAGCTTGACCAACTTGTTCATATAATACAGTGTATTTACATATACACACAATGTGTTAGGACTATTTGAATGGGACGACTAATATATTAATATATGCACAATCAATATATATATATATATATATAATATATAGATATATATATTAGATATATATAGATATATATATATATTATATATATATAATTTTAAATCATGGTGTAGTGAGAAGATAGTGAAGACTCGGTCTGCCAGACTTTCGATGGCAATCCATTTGACAGGCATCTTTGCTATCCTTCCTTGTCTATAATAATCTCCACTGTAAATCTTCTTTGATAATCCGAAGTCTGCTACACAGACAGTCATATCATTGCGTAACCTGGAACATAACATAAGATCAGTGAGACTAATTAAAATACCCCCCCCCCCCCCCCCCCAATTTAGCAAAACTGAATCGTGGATTAAATTAAAAAAAAAAATGTCATTAATGTTAAAACACAGCAATGCTGGTGAAATCTCATGATATTCTGTCATGTTGCGAGAATCAAAACATGGGTCAGACAGTATATTCGTGTCAATGGCAAGCACTTACATGCAGTTCCTTGCTGCTAAATCCCGGTGAAGGAAATTCTTGCTGCTGAGGTATTCCATTCCCAATGCAATGTCTATCATAAACCTCAACAGGGTCTGCAGCGGCAAGAACTGAAAGAAAACAGAAAAGGCATTACACTTTTACAATAAATGTTTATGGAGCTTTCTACAAATATAAATTTCTTACTTAATGAGTTTTACAAATACAATTTATAGACAAAATACATGATTTCAATAGCATTTTGCTTAAATGATTGTTTACCAAATCTCACGGATGCATTTCACACAGAAATGTAATCTTCCAAATAATAATACATATAATATATATAACATATTATATGTAGAAATCTAAATACAATGAAAATCTTACTTGTGGGCTTTCATTGAGTCTGGAGTAAAGTAGAAAGCTATGAAGATCGCCATATTTCATAAAGGGTAAAATCACCATGGGCTTGGGGAAATTCTCCCTGGAACTAATTTCTAAGCACACACCTACAGAGCAAAAAACAAAAAAAAAAAAAGTAAAATTAACATATAATACAATGAGTACCATGTCTGGATATCATGTTACGTTACAAGAAAAAAGTGTTCTAAAAATACACTTATCTCAAATATAATGGGAAGATAGACTTCACTGCCTAGTTTCAAGTGTATGTACCATACTTTTAAGACTTGTACATTAATCGCATTCCAGTCCCCTACCGAGAAGTTTGATGACGTTGGGGTGACAGAAGTCCTTCATGCATGCTGCTTCACTGAGGAATTCTTCAATCTCTCTCTGAGAGAAGTTATCCACTGAAACAAGAAATTGCACAAAAACTTTCAAACAAACATATCCTGTGGGGATATAAATTCTTATGGAACTGACAACTGAACAGGGCTATAGACAATGTTTTATTGAATTAATAAAAACAACAGTGTCTCATGAATATTACAACAGACACTGAAAATCATTCTTTTAAGCTTTTGAAAAAGGCTGTTTCTGTTCAGACAGATTCAGCTCAAAGCAGTTGACCTGCTGCCATGACCAGTCACAAATAGGCCTGGCTTCTGTTACAACAGAACTGAGCCTAGGCTGAAAGTGAACTGGCTGCCCAGAGCTAAAAGGGCATGACCATCGTGCTGGCCTGGTAAAACTATAGGGTCTAGCTGAAAGGAAAAAAGCAAAGCTCACATTTCATGGTTTTCACTGCGACTTTCTGGCTACTTCCATCTGCCTGCTTCAGATGGCCTTCCATCACTGAACCAAACTCTCCTGTTAACAGAGATGAATTATGCAGAGCTGTAATCTTGATTTAATTGAATTCTCTACTGTTTTGCCAGACTATTTGTGGTTTGCATCTCACATCCAAGGGAGATTAGAGGACAACAGTTGCAGCACACAATCAGGAGCAGTCATTTCGACACAAAGCACAACGCATGCTTACCTTCTCCAAGTACTTTTCCAATTGAAAGTAACTTCTTATCAATCATTACATCTTGTAGTTTGGCCTGCAGGGCTTTACTTATTCCCAAATTGCTTACTGGAGGGAAAAAAAGAATTAAAAAAAAACTATTAAACGACTAGCTAAATATCAGGTTTGTATATCAAAGAGAAAAAAAATCTTTCTACTAACTATATCTTACTAATGACTAAACATTCTAACTAAACTAAATATAATGCCCATTTGGCTTATAAAATGTATGCAAATAAAATCTGTATCCTGTAAAAGTAATAATGACAGCACATTGTAGAATTCAGTACCACGAAAAAAGCAGGTCACTATGACCTACATCCACTACATGTGTAATCTCCAAAGAAATACAGCTTCATCAGAAATTGAACATGTATGTACGAACTATAAACACACACATACATGTAACTTCAATCGGTTTCCTGTTGAAGGTGTTATTGGCTCTGTACTGTACAGCAGGTAGCATTTCCTCACCCACACTGAAAGCATACCTGTCAAGATAAAGAGATAGTCACATAAAACCATTGACAAATAATGTGTAAAAAAAAAACACACACAAAAAAAAAAAACATAACAGCAAGACAACTAAACATATATACTATGCAGCCTAATGTTAAAAAAGCCATGTCTTAGGATCAGTTCCAAATTAAACTTACACACAGATAAATCTGTTATCTGGTGTTGTGTTTTAATTTCCTGGCATAGTAAGATTACCAGAACTCTTCATAAGGTAACTTTATCACTAATCATGAATATTGTTGTTACGCAGTTTGCCAAGCTGGAACTAACTGGTTCCAGAAGAAAATAAATAAATAAAGTTCAGCTAAATAAACTTTACGCTTAGATGAGATCATTGTGGCTGCAGGTGCTTCACTGTAATTATAGGAAAAGCCTTGGCATTATTAACAGCACGTCTAAACTGCAGCAGTTACTTTAACACTTAGTTACACTCATCCACTTGGCAATAACAACCCCTATTGAGGAAACGGTCTGTCTTTAGAGACCTGTATTACACTACTTCAGAAGCTGGAAGAGGGAATTCCCAACAACATGAGTTGTGTGCTTGTGAGAGGACGCTGTTGAGGGGTACACTTGATGATAGTAAAACAGTAGCAAACAGAACTTGGGAGCACATGTCTAAATAAAGTTTAAATAAAAAAAAACAAAAAAAAAAAACAGTATAAACCACAAAGAAAATTAGCCTCAATTGACAGGCAAAGAAATAATAACAAAATCAGGTTGACAAACAACAGTTAGCAGTTCACGGATTACGAACAGCCAACATTTAGGAGCTCCTTCTCACCTCTTCCTTGACAAGGCAGAGGCTTCCCTTTAATCTCCCTGCCTAAGCCTACCTATTCATTGCCTACCCATTCAGAGTCCTAAGCTTGCCTTACAATCTTAGCATTCTCATGCAGGGAAGCTGAGGCGCAGGACAGGCATAAACCTTGTAAATGCAGGTTTCTGTGCAGAGTTCCACTACTCTATCACAGTGCTGTTGTTTTACAGTTTCCAGTGGTCTCTAAGGGGGTAAAGGGTTAAAGGATATCCATGTGATGTGCTTGGTTATATTTGGTGTCAATGCTCAGCAAAAAAAAAAGGCAGCTGAACTTACCCAAACCGGGTCTCCATTATTCTTTTCCTGACGGTCACAAATATACACACGAGGAGTGTCATTACAATGACGAAGCACAAGGTCCCCATGACGATATAGAAAGAATCCGGGCTTCGGGTCACAGGGGTAGAGGATGGAGCAAATGTTATACCTGAATTGTAAACGATTGATAAAACGAATATGGCATGTTATTAACAGCTTGCATACATGTTCTACGATTTGCATAGCAGATTGCATCTAAAGTATTTGAATTCTTTTTTTTTTTTTAAAAAGAGCACTTTTAGGTTTTTTTGATAGAACTGTTATTTTACTTGAACTTTATGGAATACATCATCACCATCTAATAAAACAAAAAGAGTAATGAGGCCACAATCAAGACAACTTCAATAATCTATTAAAAAGTGTCATGGAAAAAGACAATAACTCAAAAAACTAATTTCAACATTTCTCTCCATCGTGTCTCCTGGCTGTATGGCTCACCTTGCACACCACATGGTTGTGCCTTTACCAGGAGAGACCTTGGGAAACCCTAAACTAACAAAATAGTATCTATTATATTTATAGTATAAACGTTATTATGACAAACTCTGACAGAGACAGAATGATTCTTGGTGATAAATATCTCTGCCGACCTGTGAGGGTGCTGTGTAAAGGGAACAGAGTGCCCTGGACTGAAAATTAATTCCCAGGGTTAGGTGGAAGTCGGCCATCTAGAAAGGAGGCACAGCTGTGATACATTAAGTCATCGCCCAGAGTGGAAAAGATGTAGCAACAGCGGATTGGAGGAGAAGCGGCTGCACTGGCTAACCAAGGGGCGTGACTGAAGGTACAAATAGGGGACATGGCTAGGTGACCTGTTCCTTTGTTTATGGTTAAGAGAACCGCTGAAGGACGAGTATAAAATAACCATGAGTGTTTTGTTTGTTTGTATTGTCTAATTGTACTGCTTTTTATTTATTAGACGGCTAACATGATCGGGAGCGGTTGCTTAAGGCCAGCACAAAGCCAGACAGCACTGCACCATTGTTCACGGATTAAAACTGTATTGCACCACGAGCACTACAGCACTCGCTTTGGACTCGTGACCGTATCTGTGTACGTACTGAACACCACTTTGCCCCACACACACACACACACACAACAGCTATATTGCGATTTGGAAAAAAAGTGATAATTTAGCAGAGGAACATGGTATCATCATCATCATCATCATCAATGGCCTCCCACTTCTATTTGCCTCTCGGTGTTCTTTTCAGAGCTGCTATTTATTAATGAACCAGGCACGGCACTCGATTAGCACTTTAATAGATTGTGTGTGATGAACATACCAGTTCCAGGTACAAACACCCCTACTGCTTTACTCAGAAGACCTCTTCCAGCTTTGGTGACGGCTGCCACTTGAACTCTGTAGGTTACGTTAGAAGCTTGTAACTTGTGTAAGGGGATTCGAGCTATGTTCTCAAGTTCCTTGAAGATCAGCTAAAAGAAAAAAGAAAACCAAAAACAGGAAAATCAGCATTCTCTAGAGTCTGCAAAATAGATAAGGTGTCTATTTTAAGGTTTCAACAGGAGAAACTTAATTTTGATTGCCAAATTCAAGAAACAAATACTATATATAATATTCTAAACCATCTGCTACAGCCATTAAATTAATTCAAATGGCGTCTTCTTTGCATGGCTATGAAAACCCTAACACAACCTTGCCATTGTCAGCTGCTCTTTAGATCCCCATAACATACCTGCATGTTGCTATAGACATCCCAGCATTTAACTTAGGCAAAACATTTTTTATTTTTTTTATTTAATGTCAAAAGCTAAAAGCATAGTTGAAATATTTTGTTTGTTTTAGTCATTTGAAAAAACATTAAGGCAGAAAGAGGAAGGTAAAAATGTCAGCACCAAGCCTGTGTGCAATAAGGGAGAGCATGTGATACAGAACTAACCGTTGTGTAACACCACCTGGTCATCAGTGTCTGACCAAGAGATAAAAAGTGATTTGGAGACAGACAGGAAGGAAAGAAAGAAAGAAAGGGATGTAGTATTGAGCAAGCCCTCTAAGTAGTCTTTCTGAAGAGTGCTGTAAAAGACTGGCACCTGTTACACCGATATGAGACATCCTATACTATGACATAGTTATAAAAAACACATTCCTACATGGAAATGCTGAAAAGCTAAGCGTCATCACTGAGCACAATTTTAACAGAAGTACCAATTTAACCACCCCCCTCCTTAATATTGGGCCCTGTTTTAAATCAAGGAATAAAACAATCGCAATGGCATACCACTAGCATAAAACAACAAACGGTGCAGACACACGAAGGTGCAGTTACTAAATTCCCTGAAAACTTGCTTCAAAATTTGCTGTCAATCGTACAGCTATAGAACTATGGCCAATAGTTTTTCATCATCTAGTATGTGTGTGTATATATATAAATTTAGATATTTTATTCAACATCTAAAGAACAATGCAAAAGTCTACCGGAATCCATAATAATAGTACAGCATTTCATTTTTTAATTGTTAGATTTTTGTTAAGTATATGGAAAACTACAAAGCAGTATGTATTTCAATATGTTAATGAAACATTATTCAGCATGTTTCATTTGACTTTATAAAGAAAAATCTGTTAGTTCTATAGGGCAATGCAAAAAATTTTACAGCCAAGTTCTTCTAAGTGACCTACAAAAAGGAGCTAATCACTATATTCATATCCCCCCAGATATTTTGTTATTCCAAAGCATGTTAGTCACAGGTGCATTTAACAATTGATAAGGTTAAGGATTAGGAGTGGTGCTGTGTTCATCAGGCCCATTGTTTTTTTGTTGTTTTTTTTTCCCATTCCATCGCATATGAGTCAGCTGAGTTTGTCTAAAAATTGTCATGATGGGGTCAGCTTCCGCAAAAGGAAATGTACCACTTCAGGAGGAAACCGGACAACATTCTCCTCTATCACAGTCATTGCCTGAGGGGGTAGCCCAAGCCTTTGGCATATGAAAAATGAAAATATCGGGCCTTTACTGTTGTGCATGACATCTCTGCATAATTCACTTGTTTTAGATCAACACATATTCCGCCAGCTGCTGACTAATTGTGTGACCCTGAGCAAGTTACTTAACCTACTTGTGCTTCGTCTTTAGGGTGAGATGTTGTTGTAAGTGACTCTGCAGCTGATGCATAGCTCACACACCCTAGTCTCTGTAAGCTGCCTTTGGTAAAGGTGTCTTCTAAATAAACAAATAATAATAATAAAAATGTAATAATAAAGACAGGCAAAAACACACAGAATTACATTTAGTCAGTACAGTAGACCTGCAGGATAACATTTCAATTAAGGGCCCACTTCACAGCTGGCCTCTGAAATGACCTGAACATAAAGGCTGCCATTCTAGTGAAACAAACACAAACCAAAGTGTAAATCCCACCAGGCTTTTTGTGACAGACAAAAACAAGTGCGCAACATGAAATGGCATCCATAATCCCTAGAACAAAAGCTGTATAAAAACTGCTAATCTGAGCACAAGGCAGTTTTTGGATACTCCCAACTTTTGTACTCCCAACTGTGAAAATGTATCAATACAACATTATGAAGTTTAGTAATCATAATAATTTGACATAAGTTCAACATACTGTGTTTATTTGTTTCTTTAAACCCTACAACTGCAAGCTATCGACACACTCTAGCGGGAGACGTACTACTATACTGATGACAAGACTAACCAAACGTGTCAACTTGACTTATTTTTACCTCATATTTTTGAGTGTTTTGAAGTAGTGGATAAACTAGACAGTCCACATCAGAATTTGAAAAACAGCACTAGTTTGGACACTCCCTTATAAAAGTTTACCCTGGTATTTTTGCCATTTTACTATGTATTTCCCATAGTTACACTGTGCATTTATCATGGTTTGCTATGCTTTTACTATGGTAAACTTTTACAAGGACTGGTACCTTGTATTACAGTACACCCTTGCAATAATGGCCTTCACTATAACGAACCTGGACACCAAATACAAAAAACAAAAAAAAAAGATAATAAACGCACGCTGTCAACATCCCGGTCTGTGCACACGGGACGCCACCTCCGCAGTGAAGTCAGCTCTTTTGTCTTAATAAAAAGGGCATGCTGTGTAACTGCCTCCCAGCTGAAAATTATTTCATGTTGCAACAAAGCTGTAAACTATATTGATCGTTTGAAAAAGGAGTAACGCAGGCATATCTCTGTCGTGAATATATATAGGTTGTCAAAAAGCATTGTTTTTTGGCTTGTTCAGCAACCATGTGGCAAAGCAACAACAAAAACAACATCTGAACTTTTCATGTCGGGTTGATTTGGAATAAAAGCTCAGTTTGGGATTCTTGCATGTTGGATTAAGATTTGGTGCACTTTGAAATGATTCATGTCAGATTGATTTTGAATAAAAGTTTAGCTTCAATTCAGGATTTTTGCTTTTTGTACTGTGTTTTAATTATTTAACAGATTGGATGAAGCAAAGGCAGAATACTGGATATATGTAGGCAGGTAGGCTACATGTAACTCTACTTTTATTTACAAGATCATCTCATTAACTTACTCCAACAGTTTATCGTTCATTTTGACTGTGCTTTCGCTATAACGAACCCCTCGATATAACGAACAAAAGTCTTGGACCCAAATAGGTTTGTTATAGCGAGGGTGTGTGGTATTATAAAGTTCAATATTAAAACTAGACAGGGTCCTGTATCCTTGAAAAATCAATGATTGATCTTATTTCATTTTTATAATCAAATAGTATTTCAAATTACTATTTTCAAATAATTTATAAGCCGATTTATTAAAAAAGGAATGCTTCTGCTCTTGTCTTACCAAAAATGTAACTAACATGAAATTGAATGGGGACTGCATACTGAATGGGATACATTCTGCTTGATGGTCCAGGTGAAATACAGTAACATAGTAATACAGAAACCTCAGCTGCCAAAGAAGAGAGTTACCAGCTGTTACCAATGGCATTACCAGTGGTACACCTCATTCATGCGCTGGTCGAGATTGTTCTTCCCTGAACATTGCACAAGCACTGGCACAGTCTAACGGACAAAAAAAAAACCCTATTGCAGATCACTATGATCCATTCCAAGTTTTTACAATAGACGCTGTGTGTGGATAACACAAGCCCAAGCATGTCTAATTAGGCTTTCAGTAAAAGCTCTTTATTTCTTCTTTCTTATTAACATCCCTGCCCTGGGAATCCAATTTACAGGGATGGCTGTGCAAAAGTGGCCATCTTGGTCCCATGCTGTACCTCTATGCCGGAGCCAAGATGGCTGTCAGCCACAAAACACACTTGCATGCACACATGCAGAGCGTCTGCTCTGCCACAGCCTTGCATATACACAGCAATATACAGACCCTAACTGTAAAATGCAGCGGCTAAAATGTTAGCCGCTACTAAGCAGTATTGAGAATGGCATACTAGCAAATATTGGTCAATCATATAGCTGAAACAGTAGCTAATATCCTATACAAAGACTGCTGACTCCAAAAGCAAACAACTGGAGACATTTGTTCCCAGAATGTACATAGTGCTTACAGAAGCAATCACTGGTCACACTTGTTCAAATAAACGAAGGAGGAAGTTCAACTATGACACTGCATGTGGGGAACACGGGAGTCAGCAATTCTAATTTCCACACTTGCAGCACTGCAGATAGCCATATAGAAAGATAGCAGTCACAAGATAGAAATGCCCAGAGGAATAGCCTACC